>NC_136796.1:20308807-20391307 GCF_951216825.1 Electrona antarctica | reverse complement strand
ATGGGGAGGAGAGAGAGGAGATCTCAGGCAGAAAACACCCAAACAGATGTGGAGTATGGGAGAGCTGTGCGTGCGTGCGTGCGTACGCGCGTGCGTGCGTGCGTGCGTGCGTGCGTGCGTGCGTGTGCATGTTAAATATGAACGCAATCCTTACAAACTCTCTAATTCAGTGATGAAAGTGAAACATCGGATCATCACTTTGAATATTGTACATGCTTGAAGTAGCCGATACATGAAACTGTTATCTTTTAACTAAAATGTACAAGGAATGTATTTGAAAAAAAGAGTGTATAGGCTACTGCTCATGCACTTTTTTGTCTTTACAGTTTTAGTTCCAGACACTGTATTTTATTTTCATGGATATTATGTTTGGCTGATTGTTCTAGAGTGTGATTGTTGAATTTGTGTTTTTTATTGGTGTTCATGGTGTACACGTCACTCGTGGAAAACCTGCATAAAGAATATGTGTCACAGTACGAGGCAGGAGGTTTTCGGACCCAAGTGCAGGACAGAGGCAGAGAGGCAAAGTAGTGGAATAGTAGGACGTTTATTTCCAAAATCCAGGAACACGAAGAGAACAGGAACTAGGAATACACTGGGAGTTCACTAGGAGCAGAAACACTATAGTGACAAAGGAAACATCTGACAAAGGAAATAAGCCTATCTCACAGAATTTCCCCGCCCCCCTTAATACGCCCCCTTTTGGGGTTAGTGGTGATAGCGTGACGTCACTCCATAGACGCTACATGTTAACAGAGGTAATTTAAGAAGTCTACAACTTTTGTTTTCTCAAGGTAAGGTTTGTTCTTAGAAAATTTACTTAGATTCTCCAGAGAAAAAAACGTGTAAATGCTAATGTTAAAGACACCACTATTTACCGGAAGTGGGCGTGGAAAGCGGGCTGTGAGATAGGCCTATGAAAAACCAGGGGAGTATAAATACACAGACACAGGTGAATTCAACAGATAATCAACACAATGATTGGCTAAAAGGCTAACAAGACAAGGTGGAAACACTAGGGTAATCAGGGTACTGGTGAGACAACACAGGTAACAGCAAACAAGGCAGACAGGAAACACATGAACAAGACTACAAAATAAGAGTACACACATGTAGAGAAAACTCAAACTGGAACTAAGACCCAAGGAAAACACATACTTCAAAATCACAAGAACACAACAGAAAACATAACACAAAATTGTCAACATATGTCACGATCCGTGACAATATGAGGATGATACTTTAAGTATTTGCACTGTACTAAAAGCATATTTCACAGTGAGTTTTTAAGTAGTAGGCCTATCTGATGAAAGCATACCTTAAAGGTGAAAAATGCATTACGAGTCTGTTGATGTACAACATACTATGTGTTGTGATATTAGCCCATGCACAGTACATCTTAGTCTATGTACTTGAACTTGAGATACAGTGTACTTGATATGTATTGTGTACTGCCGGTACTGTAGCATTCTTTATAGATAGGCTACGAGAGACATCTAGGCGACAGCAAGGTCAGCCTTACTGCAGTAGGCACGTTCTTCTGTCTCATATCTTATTGTTACGTCATTATGATCCAGCACTATATATGTTTCATGTTTGTGTAATAAACTTTGTGAACCTTAGCGTGATACTGTCTCGTGTCTCGTTAATTTGTTCTCCCGGGTACCCGCCGGCCGCCGCCGCAGTCGCCGTACCAAAGTAATACTTCAACAGGATTGTCACACACCACCCAGCCTGCACACACTACCTGTCTGTCAACCCAGACGAGGGTCCCGTACTTAGATTACAACACTATGTATTATACTGGCTGGGCTACGGTAATTCCTTTTTTTAGTAGAGGTGTGCTTGTGTGAGCAGTTGGTGCATAATGCATGATCTATAGCACCCCCCTGAGGCCAGCAGCTGTAACATATGGTGTGTGTGTGTGTGTGTGTGTGTGTGTGTGTGTGTGTGTGTGTGTGTGTGTGTGTGTGTGTGTGTGTGTGTGTGTGTGTGTGTGTGTGTGTGTGTGTGTGTGTGTGTGATGAGAAAAGCTAGAGATGATGTCTACTGTATATACCTTTGGCATGTGCTGAAAGTAGCCGATCTACAAGCTCACAACCTGTCGCAATGTGTTGCAGCGCGACGTGTTGTGAGCTTGTAGATCAGCTACGTACTTTCAGAGTGTAGCAGAGTGGCATGACATTGAGTACAACAGGACCCCAGTGGAAACAAGCTGAAAGGCTTTCTTGGATTCAACCTTTTAGCAGAACTTGTATTGTACTGTATATAGTACAGCGGATTACCAAAAAATTGTGCACTTTTTCAAAAAAGCATGAAACTTTTACCATAGTTAGATGATACCATGAGGTGTATTTTCAGATGTGGAGTCAAGTCAGATTTGACCCCTGAGGCCCGGTAGAGCATAATATGTGACCAATACCCATAACATCCTATATAAGGCAAAAAAGTCCAAATTTCATCATTCTTTAAGTAGCATGTGACATATGAAACTAGGGTGATTTCATGATGCTGAATCCATTCCAAGCATTAGTTTTGCAAAAAAACACTCATTGGGCTAAAAACGGCCAATGCCGTCATCACAAATTGATGATGCCAGCACATTTGGGCAAGTGGGCATGGCCGTTTTAAGCCCAATGAGTGTTTTTTTGCAAAACTAATGCTTGGAATGGATTCAGAATCATGCAAACACCCTAGTTTCATATGTCACATGCTACTTAAAGAATGATGAAATTTGGACTTTTTTGCCTTATATAGGATGTTATGGGTATTGGTCACATATTATGCTCTACCGGGCCTCAGGGGTCAAATCTGACTTGACTCCACATCTGAAAATACACCTCATGATATCATCTAACTATGGTAGAAGTTTCATGCTTTTTTGAAAAAGTGCACAATACCTCTTGTATTGGGGTATAAGCCGCTGTACTAATACTTCCCTGTGCTAACTGCTTGTCCTGTTAATAATCAATCAATCAATCAATCAATCAATCAATCAATCAAAAACAAGGTTACATCACATGCAAGAAACTCAGCAGGACTCAGCACTCAGCAGGTCATTCACTTCATTGACCTCCTACAAATTCATAGTTTACAGTTGTATTCTCCATATAAAAGGCTACTCCTCGACTTCATTCACCACTTACAGGTCGATAAAGCAAAATGCATAATTTATTTCAAAAGGTTAGACTTTACACATGTAAATAATTGGCATTTTAAGTTTAACCACTAAAACCATATACTTTGTACTGCCATTGGTTTCCCTCTACAAGGTCCTCCATGTGGGTGAAAGTTTCACCACAGACTGGGATGGAGCAGGTCGTATGTTTCACAGACACTACATCATCTGACCTCCAGGCTGCAACATCCATACACAATTAACATTAACACCAGGATGACTGCTGTGCAGGCAAGTGACAGCAGAGGGCATGCTTCTTGATCCATTTACGTGTGTGCGTGTGCGCGTGGTGCGTGCATGTGCGTGTGACCTTAACAATGACATGAGCCAAGATGTCTGCACGATTGGTTTTTAGACACACCCAGGGGACCACTCACTGGTCGCCTGGTCTACATGGCCTTTTGTGCGTGCTCGCGCATGTTGTCTGTGTGTGTGCGTGCGTGCGTGCGTGCGCACGCGTGCACGCGCGCGTGTGTGTGTGTGTGTGCACACGTGTGCGTGCGATACATGTCGCCAGTTAGCAGTCTTCCATTGAGAACAGTGTTATCCACAATCACAGTACTTCCTCATGGTGGTCCATTGAGTTGAGCATAGCTGCCAACTCCATACAAACTGAGCTCAATAGGCTACGAAATGAAAAGCATGCGCGCGCACACGCGCACACACACACACACACACACACACACACACACACACACACACACACACACACACACACACACACACACACACACACACACACACACAATCTGGATGTAGTTTCTCTCTCTCGAATCACGATCATGACAGCCTTTGCTGTCACTTCCCATCTCTCTACCCATTTCCTGTCAGTCTACTATCCTAAGACTTAAAAACCGAGAGAGAGAGAGATGGACCCGGCCTCTTACAGTCGCAGTATTCATATCAGTATTCTATTCAATAATATATGATTTTACAGCCGGTGGAGGGCAGCATTATGCTCTGCAGAGTGCAGCCTGTGCAAAGTGAAGAACAAAGAGAGTAAAACAACAACACAACTACTAAGGGGGGTCACGGTGGCACAGTCGGTAGTGCTGTCGCCTCACAGCTAGAAGCTCCTGGGTCGATTCCCGCTGTGGGTGCTGGGGGCGTGTTCCCTCCTCCGCGTCATCAGTGCCCATACCCGAGGCCGGGTTGGCGAAAGGGCCTTTCTGTGTGGAGTTTGCATGTTCTCCCCGTGTCCCCTAGGGCAGGGGTTCTCAACGTTTTTGGCCGGGGACCCCCGTAAATGCTTTGGCAATGTCCCGGGACCCCCGCCCCCTCCCTCCCGACCCCCAATATAAATTGACTGCTACAATAACCTTAATAATAGAGACAATACATCATAAATAAATACTGAAACCACATTAGGGAAGGTGTATGCATGTACTGTGTGTGTAAGCCTACTATGTAAACTCTTCATTTCCATTTTCCAGCCATTCAGCAAAAAAAAAGGGAAACGTTTTTTTTTTTTTTTTTTATTTGGGGACCCCCCAAAATTATTTGGCGACCCCCCCGAGGGGTCGCGACCCACGGGTTGAGAACCCCTGCCCTAGGGTACGTACCCTCACAAAAAACATGCAGTAATCCTGGTCTCTAAACTACCTCCCCCTGGCCAGCCATGGAGGGGAAAGGAACTGGTCGGAATAACGTGTTCCTTCCACGCGCTACGTCCGGCCCGGGGAAACTTCCCTGTCAGGTGAAAAGAAGCAGCTTGGACTCCTCATGCATAGGAGGAAGCATGAGGTCAGTCCGCTGCCCCCCCAGGTTGGCAGAGGAATTAAGTGTAGCGCCCAGGATTACATGACACTGGGTGAAAAAATGGGTTACAAAATCGTGGGATAAAAAAAAAAACACAACTACTTGATCCACATGTCTGTAGAGGTCCAGTCAGTCACACTTTATTCTTAACTGGACTTCAATTAGAAAGACGTGTCTTCTGTCTGTTTGCACTCTCCTTTACATCTTGTGCTTTTCATCAGGATGTGGTTTCTCTGCAACATCACCGTTTTCTCACTGACTGACTGACTAACTGACGTGTGTGTACGTGTGTGTGTGTGTGTGTGTGTGTGTGTGTGTGTGTGTGTGTGTGTGCGTGTGTGTGTGTGCGCGTGCGCGTGCGCGTGTGTGTGTGTGTGTGTGTGTGTGTGCGTGTGCGTGCGTGTGCGTGTGCGTGTGTGCTTGTGTGTGTGCTTGTGTGTGTGTGTGTGTGTGTGTGTGTGTGTGTGCGCGCGCGTTTGTGCGTGCGTGCATGTGTGTGCGCTCCGTGTGCAAGCGTGTTTGTTGGTTTTATTTGCTTGCGCGTATTTCTGCCTCACACTTCCTTAATGCTAGAGTTTTGTGCTCAACCAGCCGCAGTCAGATTTGATCTCACTTAGTATATTCACAGTTATCTAGTAGCCTCCAAAGTATATACGCTACTACTATTTTGCTATAGATAATTAAGAGGAAGTTACAACATATAGTCAATAGTTACATTTCAAGCTTTTCATTCTTGTAAGATGTCTACAGTTATTTATTCCATACCAAACTTGACAAGGGATGTGAGGGATGAGAGAGATGGAGAAAGAGAGCAGAGAGGTGACACTGACAGTGGACAGAGAGGTCACACTGACAGTGGACAGGGAGGTGACACTGACAGTGGACAGAGAGGTCACACTGACAGTGGACAGAGAGGTGACACTGACAGTGGGCAGAGAGGTGACACTGACAGTGGACAGAGAGGTCACACTGACAGTGGACAGAGAGACAGTGAAGAGTGGGAAGAGAAGAGACAGATTGGGGAGAGAGAGGAGCACATCTACGAGAATCTGGACGATGACAGAATCTGTGACGTCTGTGGACAACAGCAGGACACGAGGATGAAGAAATCAGGAAGACACACTAAGGGTGAGTTTGACAAAGAGTTAACAAAAACAAGATACTGTCTTTCATGCAGCAGGAAAAGAGGATTTAATTCAGATATTCACAGTTCACACCTTACTTGCTTTGTATTTCAGGTCAGCGCTCTAAAGCAGTGGTTGCTGTGTGTCTGGGGATGCTGGGTTATCTTATGCTGCTGGCTGTGATCATAGGCCTGGCTGTGTTCTGTGAGTATTCCATGTCACAACAGTTTTCTTCTTGTCAAAACGTATTCCCTCACAGATGATTGACCTCATTAGTAGCAAAAAAAATGTGTTTATCGTCACCCTTTATTCTTTGCAGATAATTCAGCCAATATCCAGTTAACAAAACTTCAAAACAGATATGACAGCCTGACCCTGGAGAGAGATGTGTTAAAAAGTAAAGTAAACCAGCTGAAGAAAGAGATTGCAGGGGAGAAAGGTTACAAACCCTCAGTATTACTATTATTATTGATATTTTAATAATTGTCAGGGTTGTAATGGTAAAACACCATTAAAGTCATTGTGGATCTATTACAACTGAACCATCATAGAACCATAATAAAAAACAGAATCTGTCTTTCTCTGCTCTCTCTCTCTCTCTCTCTCTCTCTCTCTCTCTCTCTCTCTCTCTCTCTCTCTCTCTCTCTCTCTCTCTCTCTCTCTCTCTCTCTCTCTCTCTCTCTCTCTCTCAAACTCCTGTTTGATGTGTAGACAAGTCCTGTCCAAGTGAATGGAAGATGTTTGGATGCAGCTGTTATTACAGATCTACTAAAAAGAAAACTTGGGAGGAAAGTAGAAAAGAATGTCAGAAGGCAGGAGCAGATCTGGTGATCATTAACAGTAAAGAAGAGCAGGTTAGTGTGTGTGTGTGTGTGTGTGTGTGTGTGTGTGTGTGTGTGTGTGTGTGTGTGTGTGTGTGTGTGTGTGTGTGTGTGTGCGTGTGCGTGTGCGTGTGCGTGTGTGTGTGTGTGTGTTGAACATTACAGAATTTCTTTTCATTAATAATGGTTTAATCATTGACAAATCATCAGGATTTCATCAACGGATTGAGCCATGGTTATGATCAGTCATGGATTGGTCTGAACAGGACTGATGGAAATTGGACGTGGGTGGATGGAACACCGCTGACAACACAGTGAGACATTTTTAGGCGTTTTTCTATTGCAATTCCTCTGTATGTGAGTGACTGCATGTCACTGAGTGGATGTGTTTAAAATACACATTATTGTTGATCACTCTGCAGGTACTGGGACAGTGGATCGGCCAATAACGTTGACACTTTCAACTGTGCATACAACTTGCACAAGACTGGACGATGGGGGAATACGTTATGTACTGTATATCCAAAAGACAGTGTCTGTGAGAAGTGATGCCTATTCTGGTCTATGTTAATACAGTAGCTATTAGTATTAATTAGTAAAGTAAAAGCAAATATATCTAAAATGCAGATAAGCAGCCTTATACATCAATGTTCCGGGAACTGATGACAGTTATTGCCCTGGAAACCATATTCAACAACATCTTCATATTGAACAAAAACATCATGAAATGACTGCTTCCTCTTTATATACCGCGCAAGTGTTGCTATGACTGGAATGTATTATAATGTTGTAAACATTTACACATAATAAACCATCAACTGTTATGTCTATAGCATGGACAATGGCTGGGTTTCCCAAATAAATGTTGTGTTGCACGTAGCTTGAACACACCCCTCTAGGCCGCACACAGAAGCCTGTGTGCGGCCTAATTGGCTGAATGGCAGCCAATCAGACACTATGTCCTTTTTTGGGAAACACTGTCAAACACAACAACATAGAAATAGACAACCTAGACTAGAGGACAGCCATATACCTGTCCTCATATGGCCTCCTGCATGAATACATTTAGAAGCAAACCTGTTTCCCTATAGCCTACACACACCTGTCGACATGTGGCAGTAGTAAAACCATTCGCAGAGAAATGTGTGATGTGAGTGGTGACTTTCTTTATCTCATTTAAATATAAAAACTTTGAAATTAAACAAACATGTTTAGGCCTACTTCAGCATCAAATAAATTAAATTGCCATATATATACAATATGGTAGGCCTCAGGCCTTTACCAATATAGGTCTCAGACCTACCATTGCGTGGCACATCTATGCACGGAATATCTATGTTCACAATGAAAGGGGGTGTTGTTGAGAAGAATCACACGCCCACTCACTATGCGTATTTCCTTTGGGAAACCCAGCCAATGTAATTTCCTTGAGGACAAAATAATGTAATGTTTGCACCATCATTTTTCTGTGATTCATTAAAGGGTAAATCTGTTTAGTTTTTCAGCTTGGGCACTATTTTTAACAGGACAGATGGGACGGTGTCCCGTATGAACAGAAAAATATCAATGTATTAAAAAATATATATAGCTGTCTATGTATGTGCATTTGTGAGCCGGTGGAAATCTAGATGTGTTTTGGACTATTATGGAATTGTGTGCTGTTTTTTCTACGGATTATTCTTTGCATGTTTTAAGTGAGATTATTGTTTTCCCTTATTAAATTTGCTGTGAGTGTGATACTTAGTGTGATTTTGTTCATTACTTTTGTTGCATGTTGAGTTGCATGATGATTTGTATAACCTGTTCTTTCCACCAACTGAAATGAAAATGCATGTGGTCTCCGAGGCTACCAGATGTTGTGTGTTGTGTGTCTTTGCTGTTGTGTTGCCATTTTAGTGTTTTAACTGAGGACCAGACCTCCCAAAAGGTGGCATAGTCACTTGTGCTTACCGGACCTATGCTTCTATGCTGTTTCCCTCGCTTTTGACTGTGTGCATGTGTGTGTGAGACAGACAGACAGACAGACAGACAGACAGACAGACAGACAGACAGACAGACAGACAGACAGACAGACAGACAGACAGACAGACAGACAGACAGACAGACAGACAGACAGACAGACAGACAGACTGACTTAGCAGTATTCAAAAATCACACCCATGTGAAGTGAGGGGCGCTCTTATCATCTTACAACATCGAGGACAAAACAAACATGGACAAAACAAACATTAAACTCCTCTAAATTCCTCCTCTTCTTCAGTCTTCAGTTCCAAATTTGCATTTCCACTTTGTTTACAATGTCGATTGTCGATGTCGATTGTCGATTGTTGATTTTCCAAGCTGGCATGGAATGGAAACAAGCCTGGTTTTTATCTAGCATCAGTATTATAATGACTCAAATATTAAATAATCTGCATATCAGCACCCCCACCACCTCAGTCAGGACATTGTGGTACTGCAGCTAAAACTGCTTTCAAAGTCCAGAAATGACAAGGACTGGTTATATCAGAGTGGTGATTGAGGCTCAAACCATTAGAAATAACTTTGAGGGACATAGACAATATGAATATGAGCAGTTTTAAAATGCATGTTATTTTCGCTTTAAGTGCACAGTGGTGGATACCTTCAACTATCATCTTTATCTTTACATCAGGATGTGGTTTCTCTTTAACGCCAGATCTCTCACTGACTGTGTGTGTGTGTGTGTGTGTGTGTGTGTGTGTGTTGTGTGTGTGTGTGTGTGTGTGCGTGTGCGTGTGCGTGTGTGTGTGTGTGTGTGTGTGTGTGTGTGTGTGTGTGTGTGTGTACATTTCCATCACATACTTCCTCATTGGTGCAATTTGGTGCAATTTAATGCCGAACCAGGCAAAGACAGACGTGATCACATTTAGCTAACTTTATATTTATAGTTAGAGCTACTATTTGTAGTCAATAGTTACTTTACACTCTCATTCTTGTAAGATGTCTACAGTTATTTATTCCATACCAAACTTGACAAGGGATGTGAGACAGAGAGATGGAGAAAGAGAGCAGAGAGGTCACACTGACAGTGGGCAGAGAGGTCACACTGACAGTGGGCAGAGAGGTCACACTGACAGTGGACAGAGAGGTCACACTGACAGTGGGCAGAGAGGTGACACTGACAGTGGACAGAGAGGTGACACTGACAGTGGACAGAGAGGTGACACTGACAGTGGACAGAGAGGTGACACTGGGGAAAGAGGACAGTGGGAAGAGAGGAGACAGATGGGGGAGAGAGAGGAGCACATCTACGAGAATCTGGACAATGTCAGAATCTGTGACGTCTGTGGACAACAGCAGGACATGATGAGGATGAACACAGCAGTAAGACACACGCAGGGTGAGTTTGATAGTTATTGATGGATTTATAATTAAGATAAAACCCATTTGTTGCATAAAAAATGCAAAAGGGACCAAAGATATAAAGGACTGTATTATACTGAATTACTGAGCCACACAGGGCTATAACTATAGAAAATACTTTAGAGAAAGTACTCAAAGAGTACACAGAAATACTCAGCACCACAACTAGGCAGAGAGCCTATGACCAAGTTAACAATTAGCAGGATTACTTTAAGCAGAAAGGACAACTTCCAAAAGTTGATCTGAGCAGGAAATACTCTTTTAGAAAAATACCTTTAACCCAATTAAAAGATGAAACCACCAGGAAGAAGGATTGTCCAGTCAGCAGATTATGGTTTAGTTCTATTCATTTTCAGATCAGAGAGACAGAACAGATCCGCATACAGCCAAATTACTCTCCCCTGTACCACCAAAAGGGCACAGGGTAGTCTCCCCCGAACAATTCATTACAAAGGCATTAATACTGTAGAATTACAATTGTTGATACACTTTCATTGGCTCAATACACAGTTAATTTCCACAATGCCACGCTGGCACTAGGTGTCGAACGCTGATTGGACCAGCACATAGATGATGGGACTGATATTGGGACAGCTTCCTTAATTCCGTCCTTGATGGCCATAGTCCGGGAAAGCGTGGACGCTGGCGTTGCCAGGCAACCTGTTGATAACATTCTTTCCCTGATAGCTGTGAACTCTTTAACAGAGAGAAATGCTCCCTCTCACTAGGCGTCAAGGCCACACTGATATCGAAGCAGCTGCATGTAACCTAAATCAAAACAGCACACTACAGTATGGTGACTTTTGGTGGCTACAGGCAGACAGTAAATCTTAACGTCAGGCAACCCAGAGTAAGCAGGCCGTAGGCTGATGATAAAACTGATGGTCAAAGGGCAAGATGACAAAATATGAACACTTGACACATGTCCACAAAAACTAC
Organism: Electrona antarctica; assembly: GCF_951216825.1. Lineage (NCBI taxonomy): Eukaryota > Metazoa > Chordata > Actinopteri > Myctophiformes > Myctophidae > Electrona > Electrona antarctica. Next base: position 20,380,103 of record NC_136796.1, on the reverse strand, counting down.
CAAAGTAGCAGATCTACCAGATCCATCAACTCCATCACGTTTTGTGGATGAAGTGTCAAATGTGATCAATAATCAATAATCAATCTTCAGGGAATTAAATTTAAAATAATATAAGGGTCAATTGGGAGATGAGAAATAAAATTAACTCTATACTAAGGCAGTGGAAACAGGAACAATGAAAAATAAAAAATAGTTTTGACTTAAGACTAGGCGAACAATCACTCCTTATTTAGATGGTACTGTGGGAGAGAGACAGAATGACTTTTCTCTCTCGATGTCTTCGGTCTTCGGGGTTCTCAAAGAACTCAGCAATGTTGCAGCGTTCCTACGCCGACGTTTAGTGTCATTTGACAACAAAGTTCTTTGTGGCTCATCAGAGCAGACACTGGATGGTCTTCTTTTGGCTCGTTGTCGGAGCCGAATCTTCGCCCCGCCCCCCAGGATGGGTGACATAACAGGTGACCCATAGGTGACAATCTCAGCCTACGTTCTCATTGACAGATACTTGATCTCTGTGATTCAAACGGGAGAAAACGGCCAGAGATGCCCCTAACAGTTCTTATACCAAGCAGAGCTTGGAAAGGGGGGGGGACAGGGTAATTGATGATGTCGTGTCGCTTCCTGGCGAGTCCATTAGTACCATGAAGGCCAAATATAGAATCAAGTCTATTCAGGGGAGGATATATATGCCTAATCAAGTCAAACTCAAGGTGATGAAAACAAAATAATAAAATGAAATGGAAGGGGAAGATATCCCTAATCCTAAAATATCTCAATGTAAGGTCAAGGGGTGGTTCGGGGATAATAAAGATTAAATGTTTACAATGAAGGGATATTCCAAATTCAGAGGTAAAATATGAATCAAATCTAAAAATAATAAAAATATGATGAGGTGGGATAATGAATCCTAATGGAAGGAAATTTAGATTGTCCAAAGATGGGATAATTCAGTTTACATAATCTATATAATGAAGCAGATCTGGGATCTAGAAAATGAATAGTCAAAAAACCATATTAATTAATTGAGGGGAGAAGGAATGATCAAATGAATCCTAATACTAGGTAGGGAAGGGTAACAGCGTTTTAGCAAAATACAGTGTCTTAGTAAAGAAAAACATGGAAGAAAAACAGAAAACAATTATGTGTATGGTGAAACATGAGTGGAATTCTAATTTGTTCCCGATGGGAAATCTATGGGCAGATGGCATAAGGCCTATACTGTTCTAGGGGGTCGGGCCTAATACTGTTTTTTAAACGGTTCTGAGTGGGTCGGGGTCTAAGGGCAAACCCTAAACTTAAGGGAAAAGGGATCTCGAGGTCGACAACACATTCCTTCACTATTCTCCATCACTTCTTGTTGACCTCTAGATTACTCTGTCCCGGGTTTGTTCCTGACCACGAAACCACCAGAAATCCGTATCTGTGAGATAAAAACAGAAAGAGAAAAACAAACTGGTGAATGAAATGAAACAATAATACTTATAAACAATTCATCAACAGGGTAAACATCCACAGGGTATAGTTTAAAAAAAATGAAAATGACTGTTCTACCAACCGCGCATGTTACACAGCTATGGTGAAAGTAGGGCGTGTAGGTAGACAGGGTATGGTTTAAAAAATTAAAATTAAAATAATAATAAAAAAAATAATATTAATATTTGTACTTCTCCTGACCGTTCTTACAGTACGTATTTCACAGTTATATGGAGGGAGGGTACTTAGAGAGACAGACGTTCTCACAGCACGCATTTCACAGTTATATGGAGGGAGAGTACTTAGAGAGACAGGTCAAGGAGAGAGAGATAGAGAGAGAGAGACCCAGCGTTCTACGTACGCATTTACACAGAGATAAACAACTGGAGGGAGGTTACGTAGAGACAGGGAGAGAGAGAAAGATATCTCAAGAAGAAAACAAAGTATTCTATTTTTTTTCTATTTAATTGTTTTCTATAATAATGGTGCAGTGATTAATCCGTTAACACAGGAAACACAGCTTGATGATGACAGAATAAACGCACAAGTCTATTTTGCCCTGTATTTGCACTGGACTTTAAGACTATCATGCATAATATGGCATGGCATTGCAAACACGGACAGAAATAAACAAAATGTAGGTCATCACTCCTAAAAAAACACATGTATGCTAATGTACTTATCAAATACGCTATTAATGACGTAGCTAATGTCACGTATAAGACGCCAAAAAAGAAATTGTGAGATCACAAGTTCTACCTGTAGGAGCCTGCAGAACTCGTTCCAGGCAGAGAAAAAGAGAGAGTAGAGTACAAATAAAAATAAAATAATAAGTATTATAATAATAGGGAATTTAAAATGTCTTGGGAATGAATGGTTGACACCACTCAAAAAAATAAATGAAATGAAATAATAACCACAATAATACATGAATGAAATCAATAAGGGGATTGGTTGAAATGAATAATAAATTCTCATGATAATGGGCATTTAAATGTTGAAGGGGACCTATCTAAAATTGAAAAACCATGGCACAGCCACTAGGCAATTATAAAGTGTATGAAATGATGATAAATGGCGGGACACGGAGCCTGACAGATAAATAAATCAATAGTAAATAGTCGTCACGCATCCCTAATATTATCACTAATCATTAGAATGGAGGCTATACGCAAGTACCCGTACTGTCACACTCTAAAAAAAAAAAAAAAAAAAAAACAATCAAATGGTGTTTCACCCACACACATATACACATGAACACGGACAAACACATATGCACGCACACACGCACCCTGTGCGTAATTGTCTCAGCTACTGACACACGCACGAACGCATGCACACACATAGACAAGGGCAACATATCCGCCCACAGGACCATCGTACTCACTCAGTCACTCTAAATACAAATAAAATTATATACAATATAAATAGGTGACATTGAACGAATGGCACGCTACACACACACCCACATCATTCAACTATTAGGCCTAAAAGAAGAATAACTGTTCTACGGGACAACATATACATCCATCCAAACACAAGACAGTGATATACACAGCTACGCACGAACACGCACGCAGACAGACAGAGAGGAGAGAAGGAGAGAGAAAGAGACGGAGCCATGCGTTCTAATACGCACGCACACGCACGCACTCAGTCCCTAAGCAAGGAGAGAGCCTGTTGCTCTCCTCCCTAAATTCCTTAGATAAGGAGCCTACACACTCTAAAAACCTTAGTGTCATAAAAACCGAACACTACTATAAGGTACAATGTAAAAGGGGTGATAAAAAAATGTGTAATCATATGGTGAAAGGAATCACAGACCTTTTACGGTATAAAAAGAACCTTTCTACTCTCGCACCCCGGCCGGAGGTTTGAGAGAAAGAAGACTATAAATTAAGTAACATGTATGGGTTCCTACAGCGATATATCAACATAAAACAAGACAAATGATAACCGCATGCTGAAAGGCAAACATATTATAACAGATAAGAAATCGAAGTGGAAAGTAAAATAAAGGCTGAGGATGTTGTGCCCATGCATGGTTGCGCTACATCCTGAAAATCTAAAGTGGAGGAAGAGTAATGTGACTGAGACATGTTCAGGGATTAAGTCCCAGACATGAATGTACGGCAATAAATTATAATAACAGAAAGGTAAAATACTTAACTTGAGAAAGGCAAGCTGGGAGAATCATGTAGGCAGAGCGGTCCCAGACAGAGGGCACCGAAGCGGAGAGGAACCGTCGTACGGACAGACGGTCCAGATGGGGGGGGGGAAATCTGTGGAGGACCGGCCAAGGCAAGCTGTATAACTCATGCTTCGTTCGTTCGTCCACAGATCCGCGGCTTGTATGTTCCCAAAAATGGGGAGGATAGGTTCCAGAACTGAACATGCATCGACCAAAACCACTGCTCCAAAAATATGACTATGGACTTTGTTCTTCCGGCAGAAAAAAATGAAAATGGGGATGGGGCTGGTTCCTTTTTGTCGGAGGTGCTAATTAAATAAATTAGACTTATACTCGGAAAAAAGACGGTTCGAAAAGGACCAATTTGATGGATTTATAATTAAGATAAAACCCATTTGTTGCATAAAAAATGCAAAAGGGACCAAAGATATAAAGGACTGTATTATACTGAATTACTGAGCCACACAGGGCTATAACTATAGAAAATACTTTAGAGAAAGTACTCAAAGAGTACACAGAAATACTCAGCACCACAACTAGGCAGAGAGCCTATGACCAAGTTAACAATTAGCAGGATTACTTTAAGCAGAAAGGACAACTTCCAAAAGTTGATCTGAGCAGGAAATACTCTTTTAGAAAAATACCTTTAACCCAATTAAAAGATGAAACCACCAGGAAGAAGGATTGTCCAGTCAGCAGATTATGGTTTAGTTCTATTCATTTTCAGATCAGAGAGACAGAACAGATCCGCATACAGCCAAATTACTCTCCCCTGTACCACCAAAAGGGCACAGGGTAGTCTCCCCCGAACAATTCATTACAAAGGCATTAATACTGTAGAATTACAATTGTTGATACACTTTCATTGGCTCAATACACAGTTAATTTCCACAATGCCACGCTGGCACTAGGTGTCGAACGCTGATTGGACCAGCACATAGATGATGGGACTGATATTGGGACAGCTTCCTTAATTCCGTCCTTGATGGCCATAGTCCGGGAAAGCGTGGACGCTGGCGTTGCCAGGCAACCTGTTGATAACATTCTTTCCCTGATAGCTGTGAACTCTTTAACAGAGAGAAATGCTCCCTCTCACTAGGCGTCAAGGCCACACTGATATCAAAGCAGCTGCATGTAACCTAAATCAAAACAGCACACTACAGTATGGTGACTTTTGGTGGCTACAGGCAGACAGTAAATCTTAACGTCAGGCAACCCAGAGTAAGCAGGCCGTAGGCTGATGATAAAACTGATGGTCAAAGGGCAAGATGACAAAATATGAACACTTGACACATGTCCACAAAAACTACCAAAGTAGCAGATCTACCAGATCCATCAGTTATTGAAGTTATAATAATTATTATTATTATAATAACTAGAAGCTCGACCGGTTGAGTAAAACTCAACTGTGAGTAAAAGTGTTACCATAGGTGCGCATCGCTGTTTGATGACATTGCATAGAGTGGTCCTAATGGGCAAAAGAGGTGGCTGAAATGTGCCTGAATAATGCGTTTTATATTAACTATAGTGTACAATATGTGAAGGCATTGAGGGCGGGATAACAAGCCTAGACCCAAGGCAGAGTTATGCATAGTATGGGGAAAGTTGGGAGGCAAGTGGAGTGCTGGTAGCTCGATCCAAGCACCACGTCGACCGTATTCTGATTCTGGTAGTGGGATGGGATAAAAATATCTTGAATTTATATAGCGCTTTTCTAAGTCAAAGACACTTTACATGTGTGAGGGGCCAGGGGAGAGGACAAAAAAAGAGAACAACTTCATTAAGAAAACCCAGATAAGCAAAAGATTAGAATTAAAAGCAATAAAACGCTAAAAATACGAGTTGAAAGAGGTGGGTTTTCAGGGTGGTTTTGAATGTCGAGGGAGGAGGAAACTCTGATAATTATGTCTGGGGAGTGACCTGTCACCCTATAGGTACGGAGTTTACATGACACATTAGGCAATTGGCATGGGGCGAACAAATGGGTTACAAAAATCGTAGTGTGAATTGTGAGTGATTTCTCTGTTTCAAAATGGTTAAAGAATTTATTAGGAACGAGATTGTCTTTCTTACAGCACAAAATGTGTATCAGTATCTTTCCTATGATGTGTGAAAGGATATAGTTTAGTTACATCCTCCATCCTTCCGTCTGTCCGTCCATCCGTCCATTGCAGTTTACTAATGTAAATGTACCTACAATATAAAACAAGTAATATTACATTTTATTTCACTATATCAACACTGTGTGTGTGTGCGTGCGTGCGTGCGTGCGTGCGTGCGTGCGTGCGTGCGTTTGAGATAACTTTGTCACTATAATGAAATGTAATGGATGGCATCAGACCTGCACCTACAGTATAGTAGCTGTACTTTCCTTTGCAGGACAGCGCTCTAGAACAGTGAGAAGGACTCTCAGAGTTGTTGCGGTGTCTCTGGGGATGCTGTGTTATCTTATTCTGCTGGCTGTGATCATAGGCCTGGTGGTGCACTGTGAGTCACTGAACTACCACACCAATCACTCAGGGATTCTATTGCTTTACATATTCTATCTGTATGAAACATCACCCCAGTATTAACACAAACCTATGTGATTTCTCTTTTTATGGCGTGCGTGCGTGCGTGCGTGCGTGCGTGCGTGCGTGCGTGTGTGTGTGTGTGTGTGTGTATTTGTACACACAGTTTTTACCTCATTATGAACAGCAACAATTGTGTTTATCATCACCATTTTATTCTTTGCAGATAAGAACCTGACCCTGGAGAGAGATGCGTTAAAAAGTCAAGTAAACCAGCTTAAGAACGAGAGAGCAGGTGAGAAAGTTTTTTGTTTTTACTTTTTTGTTTGTTACTGTGGCACACATTGGAGTCTGCACTATGCGACTATGGGGGTGTGGTGTCTGGGAGCTGGAGCACCCCTGAAGAAAATAAGAACACAAATTAGCACCCCTGAGCTTCCCTCCCCATGACTGTGGTTTTGTCACCTATAGTCACACCTTTACGGGGGTGGTGGTGGGGGGTGGGCGTTGCCTGTTCCCTTTTACATTCTCAGAACAGGTATTCAAATGCTAATATGATGGCTTTTGTTTTAACCTGTCAGGTAGAGTATAAAAGTTGCAGTACAGTACCCTTTCTTTCTCACTTGTCTGACTACGATGAAGCCACCACCAGCCAAAAAGAGATTCCTCCAGTCGACGCTGCAATTGGCCGCCAACAGCCGCGCCTAGTCCCCCGTCTAGAGCCACTATACAGTATAATGCTGTGTGTCGCAGAATGAAATCTGAGAACTGCAGAACATGCGTGCAACACTACTGGAGTCTTAAATGAGTTACAATTATATACAATATTTTAATAATATATAATATTTTCACGAGTTATCAATGAGTTTAATCTATAGCCTACTGTAGCATGTTATTTAGACAGAATATAGGTTCATTGTTTAGTTGGTGTCATATAGTTAAATATTTGGATATTATATTATCTAGAATGATGCTGCTGATTGGTTTACCTGCTATGGTCCTAGTTGCTACATCTCTCTCTCTCTCTCTCTCTCTCTCTCTCTCTCTCTCTCTCTCTCTCTCTCTCATACAAACACACACACACAAAACAGCATGTGCATGCAGTGACACGTGCACGCGCGCGCGCACACACACACACACACACACACACACACACACACACACACACACACACACACACACACACACACACACACACACACACACACACACACACACACACACACACACACACACACACACACACACACACACACACACACACACTCTCTCTCTCTCTCTCTCTCTCTCTCTCTCTCTCTCTCTCTCTCTCTCTCTCTCTCTCTCTCTCTCTCTCTCTCTCTCTCACACACACACACACACACACACACACACACACACACACACTGCCTCTTTCGTGATATTCCTCTCTCTTGGGCACATCGATTGCTCAGTGATTTGCTATTGGTCGTTGTTACGCCAACCGGCCAAACAATACTCTAACTTCATCAGACTCTCAGTGACAGCAAACATCCATATTTATGGCCAAAATGAAAAGAGATGTCAAAAGGTTACAATGAAGAAGTCGTGGTTCTACAATTCTATGTTGTATTCTAGAATAATCCAGATTTTGAAAAAATACTACTACATGTTAAAATCGATTATCAGTGCATTGAGAATCCATATGTAAAACTGTGTGTGTGTGTGTGTGTTTGTTTACTTGTTTAGTCAAGTTGTGTCCCAGTGGATGGAAGACGTTTGGAGACAGCTGTTACAGATTATATTACAGATATACTGAATGGAAAACTTGGGAGGAAAGTAGAAAACTATGTCAGAAGAGCGGAGGAGATCTGGTGGTCATTAACAGTGAAGAAGAACAGGTTAGAGAGAGTGTGTGTGTGTGTGTGTGTGTGTGTGTGTGTGTGTGTGTGTGTGTGTGTGTGTGTGTGTGTGTGTGTGTGTGTGTGTGTGCGTGCGTGCGTCAGTGCGTGCGTGCGTGCGTGCGTGCGTGCGTGCGTGCGTGCGTGCGTGCGTGCGTGCGTGCGTGCGTGCGTGCGTGCGTGCGTGCGTGCAATAGGCCTACTGTGATTATTGAACACCTGAATGTATTGGCGTAGAAATTCAATTATAGTTTAATCATATTATGATCATGTTACTATTAATTTGTATATTACACTTAATGATCAGGAATTCATCAGAGGATGGGTTCGTCCAACCCGTGGCCGGCGTGGGTCAGGAGCATCATGGATTGGTCTGAACATGCCTGGTGGAAATTGGACGTGGGTTGATGGAACACCACTGACAACACAGTGAGACATTTTAGTTTGTTAAGTACTGTACAATTTTGAGGTTCTTTTACTTTACTGGAGTATTTCCAATTTTCTGTACTTTAATTTATACTCCACTACATCTAAGAGGAAAATATTGTACTTTTACTCCACTATACAATGATATTATATATATTAGATTTGGATTATTTATACAAAACAGCAGATATACAGTCATGCGCACAATGTGTCGCATGTGGCGCATTGTGAGCTTGTAGATCGACTATTTTCAAAAGATCTTTTATACATTTTGATCCAATGCAATGCAGAGTACTTTTCTTTTGGGTACTTTAAGTAGGCAAGTAAATGTTTAATTCTGGACTTTTACTTGTAACAAAGTATTTCTACATTGCAGTAATGATACTTTTATGTAAGTAAAGTACTTTTTCCACCACTGGGTTTTTGAGTGGTGCAACCACTCCAAGGAACAGCAATGTCCGTCTTAACCTATGTACCTATGTGACTATGTTTAGAGTACCAGTAGGGGCAAAAGTGGTGCTGTTGTGCCAGAAACAGAGAGAGAGAGATAATAGTGCTGCACTGTTGCCTGCTAATGAGAGAGAGAGAGAGAGAGAGAGAGAGAGAGAGAGAGAGAGAGAGAGAGAGAGAGAGAGAGAGAGAGAGAGAGAGAGAGAGAGAGAGAGAGAGAGAGAGAGAGAGAGAGAGAGAGAGAGAGAGAGAGAGAGAGAGAGATGGGCAGGGGGAGAGGGGAGTTGCACCACTCAGTTCACACAGGTGTGATTTTTCTATTGTAATTCTATCATCACTGTATGTGAGTGACTGAGTGGATGTGATTGTTTCCTCTGCAGGTACTGGGCCAGTGAACTTTCTAATGATACAGATTGGAACTGTGCAGCATTCAGGCACAAGGACGGGGAATGGATACATAAGTTGTGTACTGTAATTAAGAAAGGCAGCATCTGTGAAAAGTGATTTGTCTGTGTTTTTTCTGTTAATAAAACTGCATGTTATTGTTCTCTTTTGTGATGTTTAACAGTACATGGAGCATCGATATAGGTTACATACTGTAGATTGTTCATTACATTCACCCTTTCACACACACATTCACACACCGATGGCAGAGGAAACCATGCAAGGCACCAACGCACATCGGGGTTCAGTCTTGCTCAAGGACACTTCGACACTAACTCTGTGGTTCCCATCAGGGGTCACTCTACCCCTGAGCCACTGCCGCCCCAGTATTAACAGTATTATTTAGAAGACTCAATAAGGTACCTGTACAGAAGTAGTATATGATGTTCTACCGTTTGCACCTTCTATTGTATTGACTGTGATTCTTTCAAAACCCATTATGCATGTAACTCAGCGAACTAATGATCTGGACAGTACAAATAATCATCAACCACTTCTGGCGTCTGTATTTTCTCCACACAAAAAAGTGAAAAGAACCGATCTACAAGCTCACGTATTGTGATAGTGAACATAAAACATATTACTTCACAAAACCATTATTTGCGTGATATTGAATGAATTATATGAGCTTGGGTCCAGTTTATAACATCGATACCCTGGATGTGCTCACTTTTGGACATATTGCAAATACGCAATATTGCATTGATGGTTTCCCCCACAAGGAGACCATTGCAAAATATGTGTACCATTTCATAAAAAAGAACTGTACACAAAATATGCAATACAAAATAAAAACAAGCTATTGAGCTTTTCACCTATGTCATGTTAGGTTCAGTAGATATGATGTAAAATATATCATTTGGTTCAAGCAGGAATTAAAATGGTCACCGCAAGGGTGTGATGGTTCAACTCAGACAGACAATAAATTACCTAAAACTAAATTATTACGGATGCAATTTCTTACTCAAGAATTGTATTTGACAACTATTACTGAAATATTATTAGAGGGCCAAGCATGCAGTGTGACTGCTCTACTATGTAGGAAGAGCGGGTGGAGTTGGTGAGTAACTAGAGTAAATTGTAACTAGAGTTCTCAAGAGGCCCGAAAATTAAGGCCTGGCACTACCTGGGCCCTCATTAAACCCTGTACAAGAGAATGTCCCCGCTATCACCCTTAGATCTCCATATAGGGAGCTGACCTGTTCTGACAATCCATATGTTGATCTGACCTCATCAAACACTGTACACTCAAGACACTCAACACTGTACATTCATTCCATGTTGATCTGACGCCCCATGCCAAAGCGCCAGTGCTCGCCCTGCAGTCTGCCATCAAAGAGGCGGATGCGTGCTCACTTCTCGCCCTTAGGGGTCTTACTGGTAGAGCTGCATGTGTTGCTGTATGTCAACATCACAATGTGAATAGTGAGACCGGTTTTCCCAGTGAGCCTTTCCAACTGTCGGCCATTCAGAAACACATGTACCTGTACATAAGATATGTAGAACGATAAAGAAGAACCTTTGACCTTGAACAAGAGCAAATTAAGAACTAGGCAATCTGCCAGTTTATTGTAACTGGAGAGGAGAGGATAAGAGAGGAGGAGAGTGTTTGAGAATGTTAATCCAAACACCTAAAGTTGAACAAATTGATGCTCAGCACATTGTCACGTTCCTGGCATTTCCAGCATAGAATAGGTTTTTTTTTCATGATTAAAGGCTTGGATTCTTTTTTTACAGGGCCCAGTGGCCAGTTCCGAAATGCAGCCACCTGTAAGGCTGTAAGTGCTCTTTTAGAGCAGTTTTGAAGGAGAGTATATTGGTCCACGCTCTTTTTTGGTGGCATAGCAGGAGACCAAATTTAACCCTCTGAGAAACACTGGTTCTTTGTTTCCATGGAGAGATAAAACAGACAAAAGCCATCTGCATTCTTCCAAACCATTTTATACCCTGTCACATGTTGTCTGTAGCCAATCAGGGAAGGTCTCTGGAATTAGTGCCACTTTGGCCCAGTTGGTATCAATCTTCTCTTATTTTGGGTTGAATGGTACACAAATGGACTGACAGCAATATTACCTACAGAGGGACACCATTTACCCAGGACTCTGAAGAGTCATAACAAAATCACAGGTTGTTTATTACCTTGTTTTAAAAGGTAAACATTCTATTCTTTTGGAATGACTAATTTTTTTTTGTCACATTGGGAGGCAAACTGCATGGAGCTAGCAATGTATGATGGGATGTGTCCAAGTGTGTGCATCAGTACACACACACACACACACACACACACACACACACACACACACACACACACACACACACACACACACACACACACACACACACACACTCTCTCTCTCTCTCCCTGGGGTTCAGAGTGGAAGATGGCTGATGAGATGTTGGCGACACTAGAGACACTAGGGCCTAGGCGCTGTGGGTTGCCCCCTGGCCTGGCTCCTCCTTCGTCTGACCAGAAGTGCTGAATCCTTCTGTGTGTTGCGTCATCGTTGCTACTGAACAGCACACATCTCAGCCTCGGTGGAATGCAAGGCTGATTTTAAACCCTCTTTGTATGTTTTACCACAGTCTGTAAGTGGTTTGGGCAGCCAACCCTCTCCACCCCAGGTCGGCATCTCTCTCTGGCAGTCTTTCAGTAAATAAAACATCTACTGATGCACAAACTTGGAAACATCATCAGTGTTGTTATTCTTTTATTTCTATTAAAGAACATTGCTTTAGAGCTGTTAGTTTGTGAGAATGTAAGGGACCATATTTTGTCTGAGTGATGTCCCACATAGTGCACACCACTCATATCTACAACAGCATTTAGAAGTGAAAATGCCGGCCGGGTCACCTGAGGGCTGAGGCTAGAAGTGTAGGGGCCAAACATTTATGTATGTAACATTAATTTACTGGACAGTGTAGGATTTTACAGGTACCGCTGGCCCCGCCGGGTATTTATATTTATATCTCTGTTTCTGACAGATCAACTCTCACGTTCATCTTGATCTTTTCATCAGGATGTGGTTTATGTGACGTCAACAGTTTTCTCTCTGACACTCTGACAGGAAGGTGTTATCATTATCCTGTCTTCTAGTGAACCTGAAATGTGAAATCCAGCAGTAGGCCTACATGCAGTAACCCCCACTTCAGATTATAGAGGGTATGCGCGTGACATCATCACCATACCCGGAGATTAGGCGGGAACACCTAGTGAGTGGCAAAAAAATACTTTCTGCCCTTGACAGCCCATCCAAACAGATAAGTCCTATCTGATTGCACTAAACGACATTAAACGATGTTAAACTCACTTTTCCACTTGATTTGCCACTCACGTTATGTATGCGCATATACCCTTTAGTTTTTAATTTGCTCTTATTTTTATTTATTCCTCTCCACATGTTAATTGCGATTGTTGGTCACATTAACTATGAAAACCAGAAACCAGAAATGAAAACACACTCAGAGGAGGAGGCAGTGAGAGGAATGCGGTGAAATGTTACGTTAGTCCATTATCTATTTTAGCCCCTTTATTCTGACCTTGTTTATGGTGAGAAGCCTACTTTTGAATTTCACACAACAAGTATAGCCTACTCAAGTAGCAAAGCACGAACTGAAAGAGCTCTAGCACTGTGCACTAAACACTCAAACACCAAGCAGATCTAATATGTAGGCCATCACATCCAAAATGGCCAGGCCAACTAAACAAAGATGAGAATAATATCCGGCTGGACTGAAATAAAATAATCAGAATCATCTTTGCATGTTAATTTAACCCATTGCCCAAAGGTCTGACATGGAGTGCCTCAACATGCCACTGTTCATAGATATCATTGAAATCGATTAATACTATTGCAAATTGCAATTCATATGGAGTGACTGAGTGCCACCATGTTGTCATGATGGAGTCAGAAGCAAAGTAAGCAGACCGGCACTACAAGACCACAGGAAGGACGCCCCCTTGTGTCAGGACTACGCAATGACCATTATTTCAGCTGATGACTGTAATTGTAACTCATAACAGCAGGTGGCAGCATAGCTCATAAATCACGGCAGGAAATGTCTAATCTAGCTCAAATTACATTGAGTTTCCAACATAAACATAGTTTTTGTTACACCATCACTAAACACAGGTATATTTTACCCAGTGTAAAATATTCCTAATATTTCCACAGCAATACATGGCAACTTGAGAGCTACACACACACACACACAGTCACACAGTCACACGCACGCACGCACACACACACACACACACACACACACACACACACACACAATACAAAAATAGATATCATGGGGAGGGGGGCTATCATAGGGGGGCAAGATCGGTGAAAGACGTGAATATTATTTAAAAAATATTCCTAAAAAAGGGGGGAATGGAGTTGGGAACTTTTCCTATGGTCCACCCATTCCTAGGACATGTGAGAATGGTCCAGTGGGAAGAAACATAGGCCTAATAAACAAACATAATGAGCTTCTAGTAAACTCATCATCTTACAATAAATGCACCACGTCTCTGTATGTGACATAACTATAAGCATATAAGTTAACTAACTTGAGAATCGTTTGCCACCACAGACTTCAAATTCGACACATGCCACACCACAGGGAGTGCAGTGCCCGGCCTTTAGTCGGTAGGATACACGGTTACCCAGAACCGCAAGAAAACCGCTTGTCGGGCTTTGCCAGTGGGCCTAATGAGCTTAAGTCACCACACCTGTAGAATTCCCAGCCTCTGCCTGAGCCAATTGATTGACGTGAAACCCCAGCCTACACCTGCCATTTGATTACGTAGTCAGTCCACTTTTCAGTTTGCAGACTAAAACTAGGTGCTATAACAATGGATATAACGGGTATTGCATACCCGTGGGATGTATTCCTGATTTTCATTGTTCTCAACTTGCATCATTCCCAAGTAGGCCGGTGACCAACGGGCACAGGTCTAGTTAAATGTAATACATTGATAGCTTTCCTATACCGGGAATGTCTCAAGGTCATTCCCAAAATCTATGATCAAAATGAATAGAGCGAGAGCACCAGTAAAGCAATATCAAAGTTTTATTTGTAAAATGTAGTATAGAGAGGAACAGTAGTACAATTGAGACAGAAAAAACAAGGAGGGTGTAGTTCAATTATTTGAAAAAGGTCAGATAAAAACGTAAAAAGAGTAACCTGAATTTGCCTTTGTGTGTTCGGACTGGGGACCATGGTGTGCGTGTGTGTGGGAGGTGTATGGTGTTTGTGTGTGTGTAATGTGTATGGTATTTGTGTTTGTGTGTGTGTGGCCTCCCGAAGTTTTGCATCACTGTTAAGTTCCAGAGAAAAAATTGAAAAATACAACCTTTTTCATTTTTTTTGCAACAGCGTAAAAAAATACAGCCGGGAAAAAAACCTGCTTTTATATCTGTAGTGTTTTTGTTAATGTTCTTTTTTTCTTCTTCTTCAGTTTCTCTTTTCTTTGTTGTCCGTATAACAAATACAGCATTAAAATCCAAAACCAGACATGGTAGTTGAGTTTTTCTTACAGTAAAATCAGTAGGATGGTAGAATAGTATAAAAACAAAATAAAAACAAGACAATGGGGTGATGGGCAAGCAACGCTGTGTGAACGGAGAGCGAGATACTTGAACTTTGAACTACCACCAAGTTTAGATTTTGCGTTTGCCAAATTCCACCGAGTAAATCCACTAGTTAAATAATATCTTAATATAATATATATATAGATCTTCTCATATAGTATTCTCAATATATATATATATATATATATTTTTTTTAATATAAGCCCTCCCCCACAGTGATTGGAAAGGTGACAAATGTCAACACAGGGAGGGTGAGGGTCTTTATGCGTTATGTCAAATACATAGATTTTCGTTTTGTTTTCTGAGGACAGTCAAAGGGAGGTTAATGTCGGCTCTCATTAGCACATTGATACATTACGTATATTCCACTGCATATGAACAGATACCGCTGTTCCCAGGTTTAGACCCGCAAACAATCCATGTTTCTTTAAAAAATGTGCTGAATGAAAAATAGAGACATGGGTAGGACAAAATAAAACTATATTGTCACTGTCGTGTAGAAATCTTGTACCTCCGTATTTCAAATTCTTCATAATGAAGCCTAGTTCATCATACAAGAGTGGCACACAAAAGTAGTGATGAGGTGTGGTGAGCTTGTTGATCAGCTATTTTCACTTTTTCACTTTCGTTTTTTAAGGTAAACTCTTTTGTATATACTAGGTTTCCACCCGAACAGCGACAATATGCTTTCTATTGTAAAGTGAATGATTCCAGAGAATAAGAAAAACATCTGGACAATTACAGACACAGAGCAAGGATTCTCTCTACACTAATATAAAGTTTGCAACCTGGCTTTTTCGCATACATTATAATTCAACAATAATTAAAAAGACAAACAATTTTGGTTGGACAAATAGAAATTAACAGTCTTGATTGCATTTTGGAGTCAATATACATATATATTAAATAACAAAACAAAAAAACGTGTAATAAAAACAAAAGAGTAGCGCACTGGGAAGAAAAAAAAAAGAAAAAAAAAAGGAACACAACAGTTTCTCATAATAGTTCCATTCAGACCCGCTTCTGGGGGGAAAGCAGAGATACATCAAACAAAGAGAAGAAAATTGATGAACGCAAAAGTTAAGTGCATGTCTATGAGGTGCCATAGAAGGGAACAAAAGCGTTGTCCGACCTGGCAGACCTAATTGACAGAACGAGGGAGAAAAAAAAGGACTTCTATCAAATTAAATTATCCCATGGATGTTATTTTGTATAAACAAGGAAAACCAAAACGTAGTTCATTCTTTCAGACTTCATACATCACATCAAAAGAATTCCACTCGCCTCTCCTCTCCCACGCACCCAACGTTCAAGTGATCCAAAATATATAAATTTACTATATATATATAACTCAGTACCTAATATAAACAAACATACAGCGATCCATCTGCGCTTAGGTCCATAGAACATCTCTGACTGCCGGTAGGGCTGGGCGGCCCATGTGGACAAAATCTAATATCACAATATTTTTTTGTTAACCAAATGCCTCGACATTGATATTTTGACAATATCGTATTGTGACATAATGTTCCCCAATTTTTCAAAATGTTTTCAAAAATAACCCAAGCTCATGAGCTTGTGGATCCTCTACTTACACTATTTTTGAAAGGTTTTGAACATTTTAAAGTATAAAACAAGGCTTAAGTGATGAAAGACAACACCATGCCATATCACAATATTAATATATCCAAAATCCCAGGCAGTATCTTCAGTCTCACATCACGATATCGATAGAATATCGCTATAATTGCCCAGCCCTAACTATTGACAGTTTGACAAGAAATGGTATGTGTGTGTGTGTGCATTAAATAAAAACAAAGCTTTATAAAAGATGGCAAAGCATTACCTGATAGTCGCCGTAGCACAACAGTGTTCTATTGTTTAAGCTGATTAGATTTTTAACTGAGTCAGTATTAAGCCTTATGATTATAAAAAAAAACATCATATACAGCCTGTAGGTCCAGTATTTTGCGACAAGCATTACAGCACCAAACGTTCTCATCATTTGGCAAAAATTCAAGCTTTAAGTGAAAGTCAAAAATGCTTCTTTTTTATAATAAAGTGTTTGCTGTGACGCCGTGATTTGTATAAAGCTAGCAAGAACATTTCCCCTTGTACTTTAGATTTTTTTTCTTTTTTCAATTCCACAGACAACCGGCCCCACCCCCCGCCCCCCATACGCCGTTCCTAGATTTTTTTATTAAGCGTTTTTCAGTAGTTTTTTTTTTCTATTTATTTATTTGTGTGTGATTCCTGCTAAATCTTGGTGTGCGGTCTGCTTGGCACAAATAGCACAGCCTTCTCTTAAATTAAAGTCATAAATATGGCTGTGGTACATTTAGTCACAAAACAGATTTTTTGGTTCCAAGATTTGTGCAGGGAAAAGAAAAAAAAGAAGGAAATTATAATATAATATAACAATAAACATTTAGGGCATCTAAACGAGTAGACTCTACAGAGCAAAGTTAAAAAAGGAAAAGAAAAACTCTTTCCATCGGCATATAATGCTCTTTCTCTTCGCGTCGGCGCGATTTACTTTCAAGATTTGGGCAGAAACCCACAGCTAGCCTCTGCTCGCAGACAGACAGAAACAACAAATTATAGCATTTAATAAGACCATTAGAACTCTAGAACTCTTCATAAATTAAATAATTAACATTTCTCTCTTTATTTTTCTTTAGATGATTGGCCTATCGTTATCTTAACCACTTAAACCCTATATACATTAGTTGACCGGAGTCCTCCAGGGTTCTGTACTAGGCCCCTATGCATCAAATCGCTTTGCTGAACGTAGCCGATATATATAAACTCACGCTCACAACATAAACGTGTTGTGAGCGTATACTGTAGATCTGCTATTTCTGCCGGTCACTCGCCTCCCAGAACTGGGACGCTAGGGTTCAAGTGGTTAAAACTCTGTACATCGTCCGAACCCCGGAGCCCCAAATCCCCCCCCCCCCCCCCCCAAAGAAAGAAAAGCAGGAGATAAAAATACATCACCAAGAACCTGATTTTCTCAAAGGACTCCTCTTTATAATCTCTAGTGAGCGCTGGGCCCAGAGTCATACGCACATAGCAACAATAATAAAATCTGTACATCTTAGAACCCCACCCCCCCTATCTACCCAAAGCTTTTTTTAAATTCACTATTTGTCTATCTTTGTCACACACTTGCGTGGAAGTAACCTCGAGGTTGTGATAGCACTTTGGAGTTGTTGATTGTTTACCAGCTAGTTTTTTTTTCTTTCTTAAAACAGATATATATTATAACATTATTTTCTTTCTTTCTTTTTTAGTTATTGTTTTGTTTCTTAAGCTTTTTTGTGTGTGTGGTAAAAACAAAACAAAAACGTCAGTCGTCCTCCAGGGCGCCACCAGCGTCGCCCTCGCCCCAGGCTGATTGGTCGTTGTCGGCGGCGTACTCGCCCTCCAGGTCCAGGTCGGCATCCTCGCCTTCAAAGTCGTCGTCTCGGGGGAACTCCATGGCGTCCAGGCCCTCCTGCGTGGCCTGGTGCGAGTCGGCGCAGTCCACGCACACGCCGTAGCGCCGCGAGCCGTGGCGGATGCCCACGCTCGCTGCCAGCATGAAGATCTTCTTGCACACCATGCACTTGTACTTTTTGTCCTTCTTGTGCACCTGTACAGAGAGAGAGAGCGGGGAGGGATTAATGGACAGTCAGAAATATGAGTGATTTGTGTGGGATGGCTTCAGAAAGGACAACATTTGACGTTTTCATACAGATATTCGACATCGGTAAATATCGGTTATCCACGATAACATCGATGTTGACATCAGTTATCGGTATCGGCCAGCAATGTCACATCCGTGCATCGCTACTCGACTTTAGTTTTTGTGTAAATGAATGCCCTATACTTCATCATACTACAGTGTCTGAGCCTGTAGACCAGGGGTGCCCACACTTTTTGACTTGAGAGCTACTTTCAAAATGACCAGCTCGGTAAGATCTACCCACCAAATCAATTATTATACTATTGCTGAAAATAGTTTAAATATGTACCTGAGGGGGCTTCGGAATAGTAGAGTTCGTGTTACATTCTGTACAGTATAAGACAAATGCACTTGGAATGGGAAATAGAGGGGGAGAAATGTTTTTTTTTTTTTAATTGTTTTTTTTTCTTCAATATATTTAAATTAAATACTCTTTAGGGGCATGTCATGTGATCTACCTGCACAGCCTTTGTGATCTACTGGTAGATCGCGATCTACCTTTTGGGCACCCCTGCTGTAGACCATGTCTGTCACTGAACCAATACAAAGTAGTAAGAGCTTGTGACTAAATAATAACTACATTGGCTCCATTGGAACACAAGTTCTTTTTTTCCCCCATTTACTGAAAAGTAACCGTTTTGGACGTACATGGTTTCCGCCCAACAGCGACGAAATGTTACTATCAAGAGTAATGCCGTCATGGAATGACTTGCTACTGTTTGTCTTCTGGGCGGGAACCCCTTTTGGTGTTTACCGTTTTACCCCCTCAGGCCGGGAACCAATTTTGGGATTCTGTACAGTATGTACAGTAATGTAAAAATGTAAAAAAAAAAAATTATGCTGCTATATAAATATTTGAAGTTTTTCAGAAAACTTAGGTCAGGATTTAGAGGCGTTTTTAGAATCTGCCTCAGGCCTAAATGGGTTAAATTAAGGTGTTTTGACTAATAGTGTGCCAACGACTCCATGTTGACCCGACGCAACCCGGAGAAAGAACCTTTATGTACCAATAATATTTTGAGAAGAGCGCCATATTATCGCTGCAGGACACACCGATATGTGGAGGGATTATCATGGCTTTAAGTTTAGACCAATTTTAGAAGTGCCTAATGTTGGAATGTGTGTGTTTTTTTTACATTCGTTATGCAGGGCCACCGAGGTCATGCTGCTTCGGCCGTCAAAGAAGAACTAAACACACACACAAGAATCGCAAGGAATGTGATCAGGCGTTGGATTCATAACCTCCGCACATAATTATGGTTTTACGCGTTATGCACAATGTGGCATTTAAGGCCATTAATCCATTGATACCTGGAACGCATCCATGTCACGTTAGCGTTTTAAACATTATGTTATAATTTAGCTATTGAAAAATAGCAGATCTACAAGCTCATAGCGCGCCACCGAGTGGCGCGCTATGAACTTGTAGGTCTGCTATTTTTGAAAAATCGTTAAAATGTGCCTCAAATCTTTCCGAAAATTGTCATGATTTAGAAAACTTTTTTTTTTTTTAATTTCGACGTCAGGCCTGAATGGGTTAAGACCTGAGACCGATAAAAAAAAAAGAATAATAAAAAGTATTCTAAATCTTAACAGTTTTCTGAAAAATGTATGTTTGTATATCGGTGGTTCTCAAACTTTATCATGTCAAGGAGCCCCACAATTATATATATTTAGCCGCCTGTATGAAAATACTCATTTGTAGAGTGGGTTTGCGTGCACGGTGGGCCTCTATGTACTGTGGGTGCGCGTGCACGGTGGGCCTCTATGTACTGTGGGTGCGCGTGCACGGTGGGCCTCTATGTACTGTGGGTGCGCGTGCACGGTGGGCCTCTATGTACTGTGGGTGCGCGTGCACGGTGGGCCTCTATGTACTGTGGGTTTGCGTGCACGGTGGGCCTCTATGTACTGTGGGTGCGCGTGCACTGCAGGAAGACCCACCAGGGAATGTCTCTTGACGTGCTCACGGCGGGTGAACAGCTTGCCGCAGATGTCGCAGCTGAAGGAGCGAACGCCCGAGTGGATGATGAGGTGCCTCTTGAGTGTGCGCCGGTGCTTGGCAATGTAGTTGCAGTGGGGACACTTGAGCTTATTGAGGGCCAGGTCGGACGACTCGCCTGGGGACGCACAAGGGTGACAAAACAAACACACACAGGTTAGCGACAGGTTGATGTGGCAGCGTCGTTCATTATTCACGTTTGCTTCGACTGTGAAAAATGGTGTGCCCACTTTGAGAACCACTGACTAAAGATATATTCCTCTGAAAATCACCTGTGCCCAAGTGTTCAAAACCTTTAAGCATTGAAACCCTCTAGTTTTAGTGAAACATACTCCAGTTGCAACCGTACTTTTTCCCATCTATTCTACACCAAGTGTCTTCGTCAAAAATAGCAGATCTACACGCTCTCAACGAGTTATACGAGTGGATCAGCTTTGGATTTTGAGTTGTTTTGAGCAAAACAAAAACAGCACTGGGATCACTTTGATATCCGATCTGTGATCACAGAATTATTTGCCAAAATTATATAAACAATTAGGTGTGATTAATCAAATAATAACACCCAAAATCCAAATCTGATTCACTCGGATAGTGATTAAAACCAGAGGATCATATTAATCATCTGTGTGTGTGTGTGTGTGTGTGTGTGTGTGTGTGTCTGTCAACCCAATGTTGTGGTTACTGAATAACAAATGACTCTCTTTAGGAATGAAGGCTGCTACAGTATGTTGGATATCTCCAGGGAAGTGGGCATGGGTTCAGGTGTGTGAACAGGGCAAAAAAAATTGTGTTCCAATGGAGCCAATGTTATTATTTAGTCACAAGCTCTTACTACATTGTATTGGTACAGGGTTTATTTATGGAGCAAATATTGATATTAGACGTCTCCAGCTTATCAAATGTTCTCTCTACAGGTTTTACATGAATGGTCCAAATATAAACAAAATATGCACTGTAGCTCCTCCAACAGAAAAGTAGAAACGGGAATAGAGATGTTTTCATTCTCTGCGTGGACTCGCTGAACTCTTACACAAGGACTGAGAGTAGACAACACAACTATGACGTTTTAAACTGCATGTCATCGCGGTCGGGTGGAAACCTTGTAGGTCCAACACAGTTACTTTTCAGGAAATAAAACAACCTGTGTGTCAAGGGATCCAATCTACATGCTCTACAAGCTCATAGCGCGGCACTCGGTGCCGTGCTATGAGCTTGTACAGAACATTAGTCCACACTCTGAATGTCATTATAAACCTGGTCTAAAGATTCCTACTTGGACCTTTAATGCTACAACTGAACAATGTATCTCTCCGTGTTTTATCTTCAGTCAAATAATTGTGAATAACAGGTTAAAGCGCAGTGGAGTGCAGTGGCCCCCAGGGGGCGCCAGGGGGGCAATTGGATAGGAGTGCAAAAATATTTTCTATCTGTCGATCTCACTATTGTGCCTGGGAGTTTAACCACTTTCAAAAGGATCTACAATCTAAAAAGGCTCACAACACGTTGCGATGCATTGTAATCTTGGAGATCATCCATTTTTCCCCCCCTTGTGTTTTAAATCCACTTGGAAATAGAGAAAACTGAGGGTCCTTGGCATGGAAAGGTTTTGGAAACCCCTGGGTTAAATGATATCATGATGTCATATACATATCAACAGTGAGTTTGTCTAAAAAAGCACCACCAGCACCCCCCAACACACACTTCCCTTCTAAAGGGAGGGAAGGGAAGGTGTTTTTGGCTCTGTTCTAAAGCCGTGCGTGGGGGTACTTCACTCTGCTTAATAACTTAAAACGGAGTAAATGTGTCACACTGCATGGCAACGGACCCCCTCCCCCCTCTCTCAGGGTAATAACCAAATTAAGTCTAATGTGGTTCCTGAACTGGGATGTGTCTGGAGGTGATAATGTGTTCACGAGTAAACTGATGCCTTCACGAGTGTGGACAGATGTGAATATACCGAGGAATGTTCCTAAAAAGGACATGCCAGAATACTAATGTTCTAAACATCATGTCCTGGATTCTACACATGCTATATCTGTATATACACTGTATAGCTTTGTAGATTTGACCCGAGTAAATTAACTACAGTTTCGGCAGGGTATGGTGTGGTTCTTCATACCCTGAAGATGAACCTGCCGAAACGTTGCTTTCTTTACTCAAGTCCTATAATAATAAAGTAGTTTGGCTACCAGTGTGTGTATAGGTATAGGTACTTTGGCTACCTTCTTGTCCCTTTATAGACACCGCGGTGGTAAGCTCTTCACCGCTCACCCAAACACATCTCTCTGTTTTTACTAACCACCGTTTCGGTGTTCACCTTATCACCTAAAACAGGAATATGAATAGGTCTTAAGACTACTATTCAGTTTATTCTCTCATGGACCGGCAGCACTACAAGGACTTTGGTTTGCTTAGCAATCTCGTGCACAGTTTGACTCTTTTTTCCCCCTCTTCTCACCTCTCCTGCTCTACCCTATGTCTATCTATCTTAAAACTACAAATGATAAAGTGCACTCAAAATCTAAATAATGTTACCCACTTCTTTGCAACCTGTGATGTGAATGAATACAGAGGATTCTGATGCCACGTCATCTTTTAAGTCAGTCTACTCTCTGTGTGCTCAAACAGTGTATTGTGCTGTTGCTAATCAAGTCTTGTTTTGAGCCTCCTACCCCAGGTGCAGGGGTACATGGGGTACCTGGGGGGCTCCGTGTCTCTCCCTAGGATACATGTTTTGAGCCTCCTACCCCAGGTGCAGGGGTACATGGGGTACCTGGGGGGCTCCGTGTCTCTCCCTAGGATACATGTTTTGAGCCTCCTACCCCAGGTGCAGGGGTACATGGGGTACCTGGGGGGCTCCGTGTCTCTCCCTAGGATACATGCCTCCCCTATAGGTTGACACTCTAACAGAGGTCTGTCACAGTCAGACACTATGGGGAGACGGTGTTGATTTCAAACGGGGCACCATTTAAAAAGGGGAAATAAATAGGCTTTCCAACAGTATAGGCCTACAAGTTATAGCCATAGAGGCATTGTTGCAACAGAGAAATTCATTTCTGAACTTCTTTTGCTATATATGCATAAGTACACACAACCATGAGCACACATGCAATGCTAAATTAGCACTTTGTTATGTTCCTATGCCTATAACAGCATATTGTTGCTGTCGGGTGGAAACCGCATATGTTCAAAACTGTCACTTTTCCAGGAACAGCAAACAGATCTACAAGTGGATCTGCTACCTTTGATGCTTTTGTGTGACGCTGTAGTATGATCAAGTAGGGCCTTGATGTACAAAAAAAAAGAAAAACTCAACAAGTTAAAAGCTGGAGATAGGCGGCCTTTGCCTGACAGCAACGATATGCGCCCTGTGTTTCCATACAAAACAGTGTCCGTCTCTCATAACAGGTTACGCTGGACAGCTGGCTGTGCTAATAAACAAGGTATGTATTGATTGTGAAGGGGCTGCGGAGAAGTGTGTGTGTGTGTGTGTGCTATTCTTTATCATGAAGGGTGTGTGTGTGGGGGGGTGGTGGCAGGGTCTGGCCTTTTGTTTGAGCCACACAGCCCAACAAACACAGCCGTCGCTAGGGCAGGTTGCTAGGACAGGGGCTGGGGGAGATGGTTGATGAGGACCAGGTCACCTGTGTATTCACCCGTGTGTGTGTGTGTGTGTGTGTGTTAAAAGGATGCATGCCACCTTTTTGGCATCACAACAAGCTACTATAGAAAGGTATATCAAATTAACAGATTGAATAAATTATAAAAGATATTGGTTAAAAAAAAAGAAAGAAAAACAATTTGTGGGGAAAGATTTACAATAGCCTAATAGAATACCCATCTAAGATCTAAGCTTGTAGATCTGCTACTTCATGTGTCATGTGTCCCCCCCCAATTTATACTGTAAAATCCTCAGTGTTCATTTAACTCCGAGTGTGGAACCAAATCGACCCATTTTGATAAATCAATCGATTGTGTTCAGGCTTGGATTAATAATAATGTGGCATACTTTAAAATATATTTTTGAGGGGCGCTATAGCCCCTCCTACATCCAGCTTTTAGTTACCGTCCACAAACTTTGTCTTAAACAAACATTAAATTCCCATTGACAATGAATGGAGAATTTTACATCAGTGTCTGGGCAAATAGGCAGTGTCTATTTTACGTCATGATGATGTACGATGATAAAAGTGCCCTTCACTTCACACATGTGTGTTTTTATATCAAATTGTTTTGAGCTTGTGGATCTGCTACTTTAGATGCTTTCGTGTAATGCTATAGAATGATCAAGTAGGGTGTAAATGTATGGGGAAAAATGTAAAAATGGGTATAAGAGGTTTCTGCCCGACAGCAATGGTATGCATGTTAACCCATTTTGACTTGAGATCAGCTTCAAAAAATGTCTTCTACATCCTGACAGTTTTCTGAAAAAGCTATGTTTCTATGTCAGTCGTTCTTCGATTTTTTTTAAAATAGCAGACCTACAAGCTCAATCTACAAGCTATGAGCTATGATCTACAAGCTATGAGCTTGTAGATCTGCTATTTTTTAATAGCTAAAGCACAACATAATGCTAACACCAAAAGGGGTTCCCACCCAAAATGGGTTAACAATTGAACCATAGTGTTTTGGCAATTATTTGGGGGGCCCGACCCGGCCCACTTGCAATAACCTCACGGCCACCAAGTGGGTCCCCGGCCCACAGGTTGGGAGTCGCCGTGGGGTAGATAATTAAGACGAGGGAGTGTGAGGAAGTCTTTACCATTTTCCCACGACTCTCCTTGCTGCGAGTCTTGCAGGAGGCTGTACTGGATTTGGTTGGCCAACTCTAGGATACGGGGGAGAGAGGGAGAGAGAGAGAAGGGAGGGGGGGAGGGGGGGTGGAGGGAGAGCGAGAGAGAGATGCAAGTCAGTTCAGTGCCCCTGGAGAATGCACACTTAACAGAAAACAATCACACTTTTACATTACTTTCTTTAGACGGGACATTGCATATTAATGGACACATCTTGATGACATCATCAAGATGTGTTTCACCATGTTAATGATTTTTTTCAGACCTCAAGTTCTAGGAAACACAGAATGGGGGAACGTTTTTATTATTTCCACACAACAGCTCTAAGGTACATTAATGACATAGTAAAATGTTGAAAATGAGTGGAAAGCCCCTTTAAACATTTGTTTATGGTATCTATTTGGTATCTTTAAAGTAGTTCATGAGGCTGGGCAATTAACGGAAAATGTGTCAAAACCGAATTATTAGAACAGAAACTAGTCTTGCTTACAGTATATGCTGTAGTAGGGGGTTAATTGAATTATTAATGAGATTTCTTTGATAATTCTTTTAAAGTGTGTTCGACAAAGGAGGGGGATGGATGCAAGTCAGGTGAGCCCCTGGGGAATGCACACAAGTCCTTGCATATAATAAACCCCCCCCACAAATGATTCCTTCTATATGAAAAGTGGGTTGATTCAGTAGAACTTCTACTGAAACTTTTCATACAGAAGCAATCATTTTTCTACTGTAGAAGTAGCGGTGAAACAGTTAATAAAAATAAGTGATTTAATTGATTATGAAAAACATTGATTTTACTGAAATAAACTATTGCGAAAACAGCAGATCTACAAGATGTAGATCGGCTGTCAAGATAGAAAATACAGCTTAGATGAATTTAATTTTGCATTGATTCATAGATATGATATTATCCCCCAAAACACACTTCACGATTATACGGTTGAAAAATAAATTGACAAAATAATTGTCTAGTTGCAACCCTACTTCACAACACCACCTTGTGCATACAACCCCACCCATCCACACCAGTTAATGTAATCCCACTGTATGCAAAGTGGCTTGTTGCTCCCCTGCAGGCTGCAGTTTACTCTAATAAGTGGGGTCAAGGCAGTGACCCGCAGGGGTCCTTGACGTCCAGGGGGTCCCCAGCAAAATCAGTTAATCAAAATCAAAATCATTATGAACACCTATTTCATACTTTTGGCTATTCAAAAATCCTGTCTACTTAGCTTAGCTCACATTGTGCCTCGACATCCCTTAAACTTGGTTTAGAATTTAGAAACACAAATCTTCTCTTCTGGGGGTCCCTGGCACAATTTGTTTTTTTTCCCCCAGATACGCCCAAATAAGTACATTTTGGGGTCCTTGACATGAAAACGTGAGAACCACAGCTTGACACAACAGGCTAAACAGAACACCCCTAGGCAGGCAAGGCAGGGTGGAAGGGGTTAAATGACACAATGACAAGAGTCGCACGGCTCTCACACAACCGGCTCGTCTTACACTCCGCTTTCGGTGTGTGTGCGCACCTGTGTGTGTACGCCAGGGTGTGTGTGTGTGTGTGTGTGTGTGTGTGTGTGTGTGTGTGTGTGTGTGCGTGCGTGCGTGCGTGCATGCGTCCGGTTTCTCCAGCCACACAGGGCTTAGAGCGCCCCTTTAAAAAGGCACACCCCTGTGTGTGTGTGTGTGTGTGTGTGTGTGTGGCTGTGTGTGCGTCCACTCTCACTGGGTCAATATTTGGAATGGCGAGGACAGCCTCAGTGCATTACAGTGGATTAGGGAGGAGAAAAGGCCACCCCTAGCAGCTTTGCACCTCGTGTCCACAGGGGTGTGCATGTGTGTGCGTGGCTGTGTGAGACAAGTGTGTATGCAAATGCACTTTGCCTGCTTATCTTTCTTTATATGCCGTGTGTGTGTGTGTGTGTGTGTGTGTGTGTGTGTGTGTGTGTGTGTGTGTGTGTGTGTGTGTGTGTGTGGGGAGCGGCCCACAGGGCAGGCAGCCCACCCCTTTTAAACAAGCCAACGGTCGTGTTTGGAGAGGACCCAAGAATTTATTGGCCGTGGGTCTCTGGGCGTTGGAGCATACTGCACAGAGCAACACAGGAGCCCCGGCCACTTAAATATATACACACAGTTGACCGGGGTCCCCCAGGGCTCCACACTGGGCCCACTAGGATTTTTCTACACACCACAAGCTCACAAACGCGCCGAAACTTGGCACGTTGTGAGCTTGCAGGTCGGCTGTTTTCGGGCAGATCGACAAGCTCGCAAAGCGTTGCATCACCAACGCTTTGTGCGCTTGTAGATCTGCTATCCTCACCCCACGCTAGGATTCATGTGGTCGACTCTCCTAACTGCATCCCTTCTGCACACTGCAGTTCTCCCTAAATAAAGCTCTGCTTAAGGTTGCAAACAGGCTGCCGTTAGTCACATTAGAAGGCCTGCGATCCATCGCCATATGACAGCCATGTCCCCCAAAGGGGAAAATCCATCCTAAAAAGGCAAGATTTGCATACTTCCAGTTGTGATATAGGACAAATCAATGACTTCAGATCTACAAGCTCACATCAGCTAACGAGAGATTTTGTGTAGAGACGGAAAAATACTGCGGCCCTAGTATGGAGCCCTGGGGAACCCCGGTCAGATAAGTATATAGGGTTTTAAGTGGTTAAAAACAAAAACACAGACACACTCTTAAAGGGAGCGTCTCTCCAGGCCATTAGGAGACTCTGATGGACTAAAAAGGTCTACGTGTAGTTGGGGAGATTGAGGCACGTTGGAGGGGCGTTTGGAGGGGCCGTTGGGAGGAGGGCTTTCTACATCTAGCTGCATTAGGCAGTCTGGTGTGTGTGTGTGCCTGTGAGTCTCTCTCTCTCACCTCACACCCTCACGCGCAATACTCTCACAATCTGCACCATATCTCATCAACACACTTAATGTTCTTACGATTTTCTCACACACACACACACACACACACACACACACACACACACACACACACACACACACACACACACACACACACACACACACACACACACACACACACACACACACACACACACACACACACACACACACACACACACACACACACACACACACTTCCTCGTACCCCCCCACTCCTCCCAATAGCACTCTGTTTAATATGTGATATCATTATGCTTTCATAGAGCGCTGTACTTAATGGAGCCATCAGAAATACCAGGCTAGGAGTTGAAAGACAGACAGAGGCTAACGGGGGGGGGGAAGAGAGAGAGAGAGAGAGAGAGAGAGAGAGAGAGAGAGAGAGAGAGAGAGAGAGAGAGAGAGAGAGAGAGAGAGAGAGAGAGAAGGGGATGAAGAGAGAGAGAGATGGAAACGGAGGAAGATGGAAAGAGAAGGAAGCGAAAATGAGGCAGTAAGGAGGAGGATGTCCGGTCCGGCCGGCCGGGGCTGTGATGCAGCAGACAGGAGGAGACAGCTAGTTAAGCTGTGATACTAATTGACATAAATGGCAGTTCCATCCACGGCACAGGGACGTGAGGAGGAGGCCACCACAACGACTCCCTCTGGAGCAGTGATTCTCAACATTTTTATTTTTCATTTCAAGGACCCCCAGTTTGATATGCATGAGGCCACCGACCCCCATTTGATAAAATATATTTTATCTGTAAAATCCTCAGTGTTAATATAACTCAGAGCGAAGAAATGGAACCAAGTGGACTCATAACTAGGTCCATTTGTACACTCCCACTCCCAGAGTTACAAATCTGTGAGGGTCTTTTGGTTCCTATCCTCACTATCACAACAACCGTCAATGAAGCCCCACAAGAGTAGCCTGGTTTCCATCCCATAGACCCCGCCCACTCCACTGAGTGAGGCAAGTTCAGGAAGCTTCAGTCTGATAATCATCCTAACCACAAGAGTTCATTCATTTTGGTTCCATTTGTATACTGTCAGAGTTACAAACCCGTAAGGCTCTAGATAGTTGGGGAAGGTTTGTGCCCAATCTGCAAAATAAATGCTCACCAATAGCTTTCTTCAGAAATGTGTTCATAAAGGTGTCTAGTATCACCTCTCAATTTATTCCAACCCAACTCCCTTGGGAAACTTTGTGACAGCTTCAGACAGTTGGGGTACCATTAACAACCTATATGCAGGCAACGTTGACACATTTTCATTCTGCTTTAAGTAGCATGTGACGGGTCAAACTAGGGGTTTTCATGATTCTGAATCCATTTCAAGCCATAGCCACTTTTCCAAATGTGACGACCTCATCACATTTCCCTGCTCATAGGTTGTTAATGGTACCCCAACTTTCAGCAGCTGTCACAAAGTCTCCCAAGTGAGTTGGGTTGGAACAAATTGAGCGGTCATAGTAGACATTACTAGAAATCTTTTATGAACACATTTGTGAAGAAAGCTATTGGTAAGCATTTATTGTACAAATTCGGCTAACTGTCCCTAAGATTAGAATATGACGTTACATAATGTAGACTGGCACAGGGAACAGTGTGCTTTTTTTTTTACCTCACATATACTATATATAAGACAGACACACATATGCAGTTTGAATTACAGCTGTGTAGACTAGGGTGAGATCATTGTGGAAAACGCGTATGCATGAAGGTCCAGTGTGTGTGTGTGTGGGTGTCATACCGGCGTTCTCAGAGAGGTAGGAGAAGTCCTCCCTGGGGTAGGAAGCAGACGGTTGGATGAACATGCCCTCGTCGAAGCCCTCCTCCGGCTCGGGTGGGATGTTGTAGACGAAGCGGCGCGTGGTCGCCTGCTTTTTCCTCCTGCCGCTGCCGGCCGCCGCGTCACTCCCCGGCGCCTCACGCTTCACGCTGGCCGGCGCCGCCGCTGCGCCCCCCGAGGACGGCTCGTTCCAGACGAACACCTGCCCCGGACCGCCGCCTACCAGGCCTGTCACGGTCACCACATTTAGAGTCGACGATTAGTTGTCATGCAAATGATTGCGATTTGGCAAGTAACTCAAATAATGACTGACATATTAAATAACTTAATACTCTCAACAAAGAAATAGTGGAAATAGCTGATCTACAAGCTCACAATGCGCACAACGTGACACAATGCAAACAGGCGATCATGCAAAAAATGATGAAGGGGCTCACCACCAATGACTGCCCGCGACTCGCCCGCTTCCGCCGAATCCGACGAGTTGTCGTTGTGCTGCGACCAGCCGGAACCCCCCAGGGCGCAGCCCTCGGCCCCGCCCAGCCCCGGTGCCGACACCTCAACGTCACTCGTCTCCTCCTTCACGAAGCCCTCTTCCGGCCCCACCCCTTCCTCCTCCTTCCCCGGGCCGACGCCCACGCTGATGTTGCTGGCCTTGATGGAGAGCTTGGACAGGATGCTGGTGGCCCAGAAGTTGCCCGGCTTGCGCTCCTGCCTCGGCCCGGCTGGCGCTCTGCCACCGGCCTTGCTCGGGCGGCCGTCGCGGCCGGCCACCGTCCGCCGCTTGTTGTAGTCCACCAGCACCGATTCGGGTGCCTCCTGTTTGATGCTGATGTTCAGCGCGTCCTTGATGAACGCCCGGCACGTCTGCACCACCTCCGTCATCTGCAGGTAGCTGGCCACCGACATCACCTCGATGGCGTTGTGGCTGGTCAGCAGCAGGTTGCCCGAGTACAGGAAGTCCAGGATGACCGAGAAGCCCTGCACGGCCGCCACGTCCAGGTGCGTGACCGTGGCGGCAGCTGTGGCCGAGCCGGCGCGCTCCTGGCGCCCGGCGTCGCTCTTGGTCAGGCAGTAGAGGGTCTTGAAATAGCGGCTGCCGGCCACCAGGATGTTCTTGTGTGCGCGGAACACCTGGCCCGACACCACGATGTTGACGTCGCACAGGATGCCACTCTTCCGCTGCTTGTCCAGCTCCTGCAGCAGCTGGTAGCAGTACGAGCTCTCATTGGGCTTGCCCCGGCGGTAGTCGTCCTCGCACGACGGCGCCACCGACGACAGGCTTCCGCCGTTGTCCACTGGCCTCTCCGCCTCCTTTTGGGGGGGGGGGGGGGGGGGGGAAGAGAGAGAGAGACGCAGGTCGTGTTAAAAGGGACACTGCCGTGATTCTGAATGATGTGGCTTTCGGTTCATTGAGTATATAGCTTTGGTTCTCAAACGTCTTCATTTCAAGGACACCCGTAACTCTTGAGCGTGTGTTTTACATTCCCTTTGGTCTAGAGTTATTAAAGGATGCAACAAGGTTGGAAAATTAATTGTAGTTTATTCACCGTTCTCAACAAGGTATTTTACTTAGAATAATTTACAATGTAGTCAACAATCACATGGATACATACGTTTCCATTGCACCCCCACTCACATCACTTAGTTATTTTCAGTCAAACTTGTGGCATTTCAGTTTCAGAGTCAGACCCACAGAGGACTTCTTATAGATATGATGATCCTTGTTATAGTGCCCATGTGTAATAGAATTTTGCCTTCCAATTTGTGCGATATAAAGACTATATTTATGGAACAGAATAACTCATCACATTTCTCTAATCTCTCAAGAACAGATTCCGAGCTGCGCTACTGAATCTGTCAAGAGGGGCAATTCAGAATGTGTATACATTGTTGTTAGTGGGAATGAAAACATAGGCGGCCCTCAGGAAGAGGAGGGCTGAGGGCAAACCAGAGGGGCTAACATCCTGTTATCCACATTCCATTGGGCACCGCCCCCCAGAGGTAAATTGACTACATTTAAAAGGAAACAGCAGTCCTTTTTTCCGGATGGGAACATGGCAGATTACATTTTCTCAAAATGTCCACAAAATTCAACAATGACTTGTTAATGACAATAAAAGCAGCAGAGAAATAAGAGATGTTTGCTCTTTTTCTTTTTTTTGGTACATCACACTGTTGAAAGATGCAACCCATCCATCCGTCCGAAATAGGAGAGAGTGGGTGCCACCTGAACAATACGTCAACAAACACCGCGGGGCCTCCGTGTCGATGGATATCCCACACACACACAAACACACACACACACACACACCCCCCCCCCAGAACGATGACACCGATGCACCTGCACTGTGTGAAACCGGTCTGACAGGCTTCAGTTATGGGGGAAGCTGAATACTAAGCTGAGCTAGCATTAGAACACACACACATCCCCCACACGGGCTAGACTGCATTACTAGACCCCAAAAGAACCCCCTGCTTCTACAGCACGCACCTGCTCTTCTTACAGCCACACTCATTGAGACCGGAGACCAGATTCAACACATTTTCTTCTAAATCTAAATCATGACAGTTTTCTGAAAAACCTATGTTTCTATATCAGTGGTTCTCAAACAATTTCATGTCAACTAAGGACCCCAAACATTATATGTAATTGACCGCCGACCCCCATCTGAAAATATGTTGTTCCAGGGACCCCTCAGAAACAAACATATGAGTTAAAAACGTTTGCTGTGAAAGTATATATTCAAAGATTTGCACACTCAAAAATGGCAGCTCTACAAGATCTGCTATAGAGGGTATGCGTGTGACATCATCATCATACCCGGAAATTATGCAGGAACGCCTACTGAGTGGCAAAAACTACTTTCTGGCCTTGACAGGCCATACATCCAAACAGAAAAGTCCATTAAATTAGATTAAATTCACTTTGCCACTCGATCTGCCATTCACTTTATGCATGCGCATACCCTCTATTCCCAACCCAACCAACAGAAGCTTGCCTGTCTGTCTGTCTTCTACGATGGGTGGATTCATACTACATCAGGTGGTCTTCTGTGTGTTTACTGCCTCGTGGGAGAGCAGCCCCATCACTATGAAGCTGAGAGAGCAAGAGTTTTAGGGGAATACAATTCAGCAACATGCCGCTGTGTTATAGTGGTTCAACAGTTAATCAAATAATAGATTTAATCGATTATAATAAAGTTAATGATATACCGTACTTAATAAAATAATCAGTTCATAATCTATCCATATATTGGGCATTTCATCGGCAGAAGTCTCAAAACATTTCAAATACGACTTGTAGCGTGGCTATTTTCACTATTTTTTGCACTAACCTAACCTGCTGTGTACAGTCAATAATGCTTAAGTGCTAAGAATGCTAAAAAAATCAAGAGTTGAAGAAGCCTTCTCAGTGATTTCAGTGTGGCTCTCATAGAGAAGTCAGGGGAACCCCAGAGATCCTTGGGGGGCTTTCAAGGGGCTTCCCAGCAAAAAATGAGGAACAGTCGAATTTCACAATCATTTCACTGACAATGAGAGGATGTATGTATAGATGAATACACAGAGGGGTGCCCTGGGCGCAGCCATTACCAAGGTCACGAGGTGTACCATTAAGCTGATTAGCTACACCTGGCATAGAGGGCACTGCTCCACCATGGAGCTTGTGTGATCCAGTAGGCCGTTCATTTACGAAAAGTTAGAATATGAAGATGGGAGGTTTCTGCCCGACAGCAACGATTTGCCTAGCCCCTAGTTCAGGCCTCAAATACAGTACATTGTCGTTTTAGCTCAAGGGACTTCTACATTATTAGCCTGAAGCGAGGGCTGGGAAAAGGGATGCTTGAGGTGTGTGACCCACTTCATGAGCCCGAGTTGACCCTGGGCTGGTGCGATTAGATCTGTGCCTGTCTAGTGTGGCTCTGATCTAACACACTGAACCGGTTCAGCCACTCGTGGTCGTTTAAAACCACTTTCAAGTTGCAAACTGGAGTCCCTATTTTTGGTAATGATGTCAATGATGAGGTGAAACATTATGGTGAAAATAGCAGATCTATATGAGCTCAAGTTGTAGGCTTGCAGATAGGCCATTTTCACTATCGTAAGATGCCGTATAAATAAATCTATAACGTAGCCCCCTTGTTTTTTAAGCCAACATAGTCGACACGTCGGGTCGTAATCTTGTAGCTACTTTCGCTGAACGTTCGCCTATTTTTGCTGAATGTTCACGCATTATGATATGTCCAGAATATTGATCCTAGGGTTCATGTTTAAGTGGTTAACCCCCTCAAAAAACATGCCAAATCCTGGCAAAATCCAAGTTGCACCGGCACAAATATGATATATTAGGCTACATGTACTGTAGCTCCAAAGAGACTACTGATCAAAGGGAGATGTGTGATGGTAGTGGATGAATCTAGCTTAAGGCTCCAGTCTCCGGAGGTATTGGGAGCCAGAGATTGATTTCCAAGGCAGATGAGATTTTGGGAGCTCCAGCCAGCCTTGTGCTGTGCAAATATGCAATCTGGCAGGACTTCCCAAGAAAGCCCAGATGTACAATATGGATTTGACGATGCTTTAATCGGGGGCGGGGGGTTGGGAGGAGTTCAAAGTCCGTCCGCGGTACCTGAACGCGCTTCTCCTATCATCATAACCATACTCCCCTTAGGTCCGGTGCCGAGGCCTGGCCTGGTACGAATAAGAATAAGAAACGTGCAAGACTGGTCTGGGTGCCAAAACACACACACACGCGCGCGAGCGCCAAATGAATAGAGTCCATACACATTCCACACTTGCTCGCTTTCTCTCTCCCTCTACAGCATACATCTACAGCTCATTTTAGGATTGCAGACCAGATGTTCTAATCCAGAATAATTCACATTGCTCTGGACATGCATCGCCCCCTCCCTCCCTCCCTCCCACCCACCATGTTTCTCGTGCACATTAACAAACACACAGACACAAATTTGTGCAGCCCACACACACACACACACACTCACAGCTGGGGTTTGAAGGCTGAGTAATTCAGATTAAATCCATTTCTCTGGAACACCCCCCCCACCCCCAACCCCCACCGACACTGCGGCTCTTGTCCGGGGCAGTGAGGGCACGCAGGATACTATAGGGGGGGCTTATCGTCCTCTGACACAGCTGGAGGGATGAGATGAGACAGAGAGAGAGTATGGAAGGCTGTATTCTCCAATAGATACATTGTAACACGGGCGCCCAGTTTGATATACATTGATTAGGCCACGAACCCCCATTTGCCAATATCTTTTCTCTTTTTTTAATCTCTGGGACCCCAATCTACACTGAGTGCACGGGTCCATTTTGTTCCATTTGTACACTGTCAGTTACAGACCGGCAAGGGTCCGGACATTCAGAAATATTGTTGCAACAGGCAGAGATTCTGCGTTGAGCCATTGAAAGTTTATTTTAATCATATCTTTCAGCCGTTTAAGGAGGAAATGACGGCCAGGCTCATCTCTCTCATCATCTCTATGTTTTCCTTTAATGTACGTTATTCAACAAATGCGATTTCAGACAAGACGTAATAAAACACAGAGGCGCCGTGTTGAATCGTGTCATTAAGGACGTTCGGAGGAAGCTTGACGCTATGGCGGACAGGAGACCTGTCTAACATCAACATTGTGGTGCATAACTACATCGCACAGCTCTATGGAGAAAGGGGGGATGTGAGAGATAATACAGGCTGAGGGAGGGAGGGAGAGAGAGAGAGTGAGAGAGTGTGTGTGTGTGTGTGTGTGTGTGTGTGTGTGTGTGTGTGATGGGAGGGTGATGAAAGGAGGTGGAGTTGAGGGGGTGATGAAGCTATGAAGAGATAGAAGAGATGCCTGAAAGTAAAAAAGAAAACAGGGGTAAACTGATGACACAGATAAAGATAGACAGAGAGATGGAGAGAGAGATAGAACTCTCCGGCCTCGAGAGAAAGAGGCGGCAGAGGGAAATGTGGATCGGGGCGAGAGAGAGAGAGACAGAGAGATGGGTCACCCCATTTTAGGCTTCATAATAGCAGGCGTACTCCCCCAGGCTTATTGTCCACTCTGTGTGGGTCTTTGTAAAGCGCTCTGCTCTCTCTCATTACATTTCCCACTTAAGAGCAAAGGAAAGGGGGCCAGAGCGCACCGACTAGCATGTGTGTGTGTGTGTGTGTGTGTGTGTGTGTGTGTGTGTGTGTGTGTGTGTGTGTGTGTGTGTGTGTGTGTGTGTGTGTGTGTGTGTGTGTGTGCATGCACGTCTGTGGGTGTAAAAGGAAGGAAAATGACGCTATCATCTACACATCAAAGCCCTGTGGAAGAAGGGGGGCGGTCATCATGTTTTGTAATCTTATTACTGGCCATTCCATGTACTGGGCATGGAGACTAGGGCAGTAGCAGAAATATACAAAGGGCACAGGGGTACAAAATGCCCCCGGCTGGAATCTGAAAGTTCCATCCTGTGACAAATCAGATAGTTTAAAAGTAAAACTCCACCCATTCTGGGCTACTAAGGGGTTAGAAGCGAGGCACACTGGCCATTGCCTCTGGAGGACTGCAATGTCATGCTCTGTTTAGGTACATTTAGTGATCAATCAAACAGTTATGAATGAAGCCACACATAGGGTTGGCAGGTACCAAAATGTGTCTCCATGTAGGAACTGGATCAAGTACTGGCAGGTACCGATAAAAATAACGGGATCTTGGTTCTACTTAATGGTTCCTAGACACGCTAATGATTGTTCATAATTGCAAGCAAAGGCTACATACTGTGTGTGCATGGACATACAGTATGTAGCTAGGTATGTGCCAGGGACTGTCAGTGGCTACGTCACGCATTAAAAACAGACGGCATCTATTTGGATACGAGTACAGAAACGAGCTACCGTGTAGCATGCATGGCTAATGTAAGTCCTTTCAACACAAATGCTGTTCTGTGACACTCTTCAGCTCTCTTTCGTCAGCTTTCCCTTTATTACGAAGAAAATAATAGATATTATCTTCACAATAATAGAGATACCTCGGTTTCATGCCGGCTGGCCGAGTAGCCAGTCAGGAGGCTCCAAATAAGGCATGTTCGATTCCACAGTTTGTGACCAGACTACTTCCACCTAGTATTTTGAGCACCACTTTTCACTCTATTAGTGTCTCGTGTGCTTCTACTTCAGCAAACATATACAATTTGAACTGAAGTGCACAAATGTGGCTTTTTCTCTCTAAAATAAATCATGGGTATGGCCATGTCTGTTTCATAAAACATTTTAATCTGTGCTTTTATTTTTCTCCTGAATGTCTTTTAGGGAGAAGACAGTAAAATCACCTAATCAGAAGATTTTTTTTGCCCCCATCTCCCTTTGAGATCAAGGCCGTTTTTGCCGTTGGTAGGCAATACTGTAGCCTACTGAATCCACACATGTGCACGTGACTGGGAATAGCCAATCTACAAACTCGCGACAGGTTGTGAGCTTGTAGATGGGCTATTTTCCCCACACAATATCACCATATGTCAACGTAGGAATCAACCTTTACTACCGCAGCCTGAGCACCAGATTCCACTATATTATGACCACCTGACCAACGGAGTTTAGTACAGAAGTTTGGCATAATAGCATACATCCCATTTATGCTGCATCAGTCAAAATCCTGCACCTTCTACGCATTACCTAGTGGCAGGCCGTGCTGCCTGAGAGGTGAGTGCGTGCATGGATGGGGTGATGGGGGAGTACTGAGAGTCAGGCCAGGACAGCCTGGTATCGGGCCCAGGATGATGATGGGCCCCATCTCATCCTTCCTCCAGATGTGCCACGTGTGGAGCTTCTGGGAGCTAAGAGAACAACGTAGGCCCCGGCCGACCCGGTGCTGCATAGCAGATGCTGCACGCAGGCCAGGCCTGCTGGAACAAGCCAAGGGCCGCACGTGCCGGGCCAAGACACCAATATGGGGACAATATCAAACCTCTGCGGTCCCGACGTGGCTCTATTCTTTTTTTGGGGGGGGGGGGGAGAATGAGCAAAAAGAGAGAGAAGAGAAGAGAAGAGAAGAGAAGAGAAGAGAAGAGAAGAGAAGAGAAGAGAAGAGAAGAGAAGAGAAGAGAAGAGAAGAGAAGAGAAGAGAAGAGAAGATCTCAAGTGGGAGGTGGAGAAGATGAAAAATTCTTTGATCTGGAACAAGATGTGGACCCTTCAAGAATCGTCCATAATCAGCTGATGAGAGCCAGACCATCAGATAGAATTGGTTTAAGTGGCGAGCTGTACATCTGGGCCTATTTCTTAAACATCCAGTTGCATGGCCACACATTAGCCACATTATCCCTGGCAGTGTCATTCCTATTTATATCACTATTTTCAAAACATTTCACAATTGTTAGAAAATAGCAAATCTAAAAGGTCACAGCGCTTCACGACGCGACATGTTCTGACCTTGTAGATCTGCTATTTTCAAATAAAATAGGGCTTAAGTGGTTAAGCTACAATTTGCAGAATATACGTCTGTGAATAATGTCACAAACCCAAACAAACCACTCTGCCCTGGGGGCCAACAGATATGCACACAAAAAAACTCTAACAGAGATCATGTGATGCAACAAAGCCCCTACCACCCCACCCCCTGCGCGCTCGCGCACACACCAGTTTCTGTTTACCTTTTACCAACACACCCCCCACACCCCCATTCCATCCACTCCCATGACCAGCCCAGGCCCGAGGCCATCTCCTCCCCCCCCCCCCCCCCCCCTTCCCTCTCTCCACCCCAAACTCGGGCCTTCTGTGTCCCCAGATGCCAGAACAATACGGCAGTGTGAGTTTTGCCCAAGGTGTGGGTGTGCTGGCTCTCGACCTTCTAACAATGCTCAGACAGTAGAGAGAGACAGACAGAGAGAGAGACAGAGACAGGGACAGAGACGGGGAGAAAAAGGGGGGCCTTGACTTGCCGGATTCCACAAGAAGAATTCTCCCTCTGCCCTCCGCCCCACACACACACACACAGATAGACAACCCCCCTCCTTCTGACCAGTGGCCCCCCAATAAACATCCCATCTATCTGGCATACACCCGACAGCGATGGGTGGGGTCCCGCTCCCTGTTCCTCCACCCCCCATTCGGTCAAACTGGTTCTTAACGACCGTGTGTGGCGTTCAAGGACTTTCCTAGAATCCTTCGGCCAGGAGGCCGAAGCCCCCTTTTAGTAGGCGCTAGATATTAATCTTGGGACAGCTCGCTGACGCCATTGCTTTCACCTTTACCGTTTATCAACCGAAAAGGAGAAACGAGACAAGGAGAGAAGCAAAAGAGGGTGGTGGTGGTGGTGGGGGGGAGACGGCACAGCACAAGACAGTGTCTCAAGAATGGAGAGGACAAACAGTCCCCTTCTTCGGAGAGGGGAGGCCCACATATAACCGCAGCTGCCCTGGTGTGCCCCGACGACCAGACCTAATCAAGTTAGCTTTAACCAATGCAGCTGGGGCCTGACTAATGTCAGGAATGGGTGGATGGACGGAACGAAGACGCTGTCCTCGTCTCCCCCCCCCCCCCCCCCCCCACCCCCCCTCCATAATTCTCCCTTTAATGTTACTGGGCTCACAATGCGGCCTAGTTGAGCATACACTGGTGCTCATTATGCTCATTACGCTTAGCTGTAGAGCCTATATGGGGAGACAGAGAGAACACACCCAACAGATAAGGGCAACTTTGTGTTAAACTTTGACCTTAAACAGAATAGCTTAGAAGCGTTTAGTAAAGGAACAGACTTCTTTTTTTTTCTTAAAGTGCTTTAGGGTAGATCAAAAAGACAAATAGAAACCGGTATCAGTATCTCAAATTAAATTTCACCGACATGAAAAGCAATCATGTCCAATAGTGTGGCAGAGTTGCTTGTTCTTGTACACAGAACAAAATAACAAATCCTCAAAGTTTGTGTGTCAACCTGTTTGTGTCAATCTGTTCAGTTTATGCGTTTCCGAGTCCATTTGGTTACATTTGTAGGCTCTCAGAGTCTCTGTAGGCTCTCAGAATGAAATTACTTGTGTACTTATATCTCTTGAGCTGTCTGACATGAAGAAGCAGCCATGGGCCAAGCCCGTCAATCCACAAGCCCGGGGTCCTTGTTGCTAGGGAGGATACACCAAGCCCCTAATCCCCTCGCTAGCACTTCTCCTTACCAATTAGACGTGTGTACAAGTTAGTGGGATCACTTTAAGTCATTCTGATTAGTGCTCGCGTCGCGTGTGGGAAGAGGGAAGGGACTCTAAATGTGGAGGCTCAATCCTCTTCACTAACACATTAGACTCCAATAGTGGAGCAGCCCTGCTTTTTTAATTCCCCTGACATTCCAGATCATGCTCAAGGGGTGCTCGCGTTGGCTCACAAAACCTACGCGGAAATTGGTTTCGCTCCTCACTGCCGACGTCGATCGAAAACCACGGCGAAGGACAAATCAAAACAATAACTTGCAGAATGCAAATCGATTTCGCTCCTTGCCAGAGTGTAGAGTTCAGATTTAATTTGATGAACCTTGACCTGAGAATTTATTCATGCAGCGAGCCAATAGATACACGCGCTTGGAAGCGTTGACCTCTGAGAAAATCCAACATGGAGGAATCCATAATATTGGCGGCCGGGTGTCCCATCAACACCTAGTGCTGTATAATACCATTCTTCCAGATTATTAATTAGGTTACTTCAAAAGCAAAGATGGGCGGTTTGTGGTTAGCTGCAAGACAAGAGTAGTAGTACATTGACCTATAGCGTCCCTATTGGGGGATCATTCAACAAAATGTGCTAATCTACAAGTTTGCAATGTGTTGCATTGCGACACATTGTGAGCTTGTAGTTGTACATTGGCTATTTGGCCATTTTCAACGAAGAGATTTGGTGTAGAAGGCGAAAAGGAGCAGACCAACTAGTATATAGACCCATGGGGGAGCCAGGGGGACTACAGTCAACGAAGTATATAGGGTTTATGGTTAATGATTTCTTAACCTCATAGCATGGCATCCGTGTCAGTTGCTACACAGATAACTTGCTAACCAAACAGCAT
Source organism: Electrona antarctica (assembly GCF_951216825.1). NCBI lineage: Eukaryota > Metazoa > Chordata > Actinopteri > Myctophiformes > Myctophidae > Electrona > Electrona antarctica. Next base: position 20,338,939 of record NC_136796.1, on the reverse strand, counting down.
AAAATGTAACATCACATCCCTTTTTTGTCATGAAGAGGGCAAGTTGAAAACTGTGACCGCACCTTTGGGGTTCGAGGTGTCGGCACAGTCAATTTCCAGGGATCAAACTTGTTTGTTTGAAATGTGCAGAGGACCAAAGAGTCTTTGACACTGGATTGGTAGGGCAAATTTACAATCCCCTGTTTTATGAGAGGTCACCCAAGGAGCACCTTTGCAAATGTTAAGACGTTGCACCCAACGCAATGAACTAAAGAAAGACCGGCGGCATGTCAATAACGTATAACTGCACAAATGTATAGCTATGGCTGATTGGGAATAGTTCCAGTATTTTCATTAACAGATTTTATTGACCGTCCCATACTTGGAAGAGCCTCGATCTCAATGTATTGACTGAATGAGTGTGCCATTCTGTCCGAACGAAGGACATATGGATTTATTCCAGCGCACGCAGGGGTGTGGCCTTGATCACAAGATAGGCCTAAAAAAAGGATAAAACCTACCACCCGTTAAACGGAAATATACGGGTGGTGCGGTCAGGTGATGACATGAAATTGTGTCACGGACATCCGTTTCACTCATTCAAGCCTGTACAAAGGCCGTGGATGTAGGCCAGGCAAGCTGTCAGGCTGGAGGCTACATGATTTACTCCTCTCTCTCTCTCTTCCCCCTTTGTCCTGACCCAGAGAGTGACACACCATCTATGGGGTTTTGGGGAGTCATTGTAGCACAATGCCTCTAATTTAGCTCCCCAAAGGGAGGAGGAGGAGGAGGTTGAAGCGATGTGCCAGAGGCCAGAAGAATGACATGTGAGTCCAGGGCAGAAGCAGAGGTTGTGGGGGGGTTGGGTAGGGGTGCGGTTCCCCAAAGGCTGATGAGGGTCGGAGAGCCTTGCCATTGTTGTGACCTCTAGCAGGCGAACAGTCAATACAGCTGCTGTGGCAACGAGAGTAATTTGTAGAACAACTACCTGTCATGTAACCACAGCCTAGGCAAAATGATGTTCATCTTCTTATCATGTCCTCCAGGCAAATAAAAAACAAGCAACCTATGCCTTTAACTCCACTTCCACCATTGTGTAAAATAGTCCGGGATGTGTTGCTTGGCAGGTGTCTCACTGCTAGTTTTGACAGGTGATTCATGTGTAGGAGCCCCCTCTGGGTTTCTTAAAATGTTCGTTAACTGTGTTTGTAGAGACATAAAAGTGGTCCTGTGTGCTTAGCAAGACGGTTAGCTGACATTAGCCTAGCCGGGGGCTTTCCACCGCCGTCACTGACCCAGTAGCTAGCCGGTAGCAGAGCTAGGTTCAACTGTTAGCTCAGCTTAGCTTATCTTTCGTTACACGGACAAGTGTGACCTACCGAATTGTGTGACTCCGCGGAGGTTTTCGGGTTTTCGAGCAAATTCGCCGAGTTAATGACAACATGTTTCCAAATATGTTTAGGATACCCTTTCACAGTGTACAAGATTATTCTAGTACTCTTGAACACATTATTATACAAATCGATTGAAAGAAGGCCTTTTCAGTTAGTAGTTTGTAAGCCGACGTACGTCTAAATATGCCAGTATTTATCACCACAGAATAAGACCTGGCTCTGTGTTATAACAAAACAAGTTCAATACGCTTAATAAACCTTCTGACGTTAGTTGAAACAGCAAATAATCTAAACATCTTTCACTAGAAGGGACACTTTCACGCGTCGCCAATTTCGGCACAACACCTGCTAGCTAAGCTATCCATATTAGCTAATTAGCCCCGGAAAAGAACGAACCACAAAATCTATCCAACCAACGCAGTGAACGGCTTGACTTTTAAGTGAAAAAAATCATTCCTAAAGCGGGTATAACATTATAAAACCTGCGTTTAATGGTAACGTTAGTGGCGGGTTGGGGGTGCATTCGTATGGCTTTGGGTCTCACCTGCTTGGTGGGGTCGTTCCGGCCGTGCTCGGAGGACAGGTGATGTCGGAGCAGCAGGGCCCGCTTGTAATTCCTGCTCCCCAGGTTGTTGTGGCACCACAAGCACGACATGAGCCCCGTTTCCTGCGAGAAGCGCAGCCACTGGAACTCCTTCAGCCACGGCGCGTGGAACTGCGAGTGTTTCTGGAGGAGCAGCGTGGCCGTGGCGGCGGGTCTCATCTCTACCCAGGCGGCGGAGCGGGACGAGGAGGAGCCCGGCGGCCGGTCGTCCTCGGAGCCCGTACCCCCGGTGGTGGTGCCCCCGACGTCCGCTCCGTCGGCGCTGCTCGGCCCGTCGTTCCCCGACGTCGTCCAGCTCCCCGCCTCCCCTTCCTCGTCTTCCCGGCCGGGGGACTCCCCGTCCGCGTCCTCCTCGACTCCTCCGCCGGCCGCCCAGCAGCGGCTGCTCCCTCCTTCCGGGTCCTCGTCCTCCTCAGCCTCGGGTTCCTCCGTGCTGTCCGTGCTGTTGTCCTCCGCTCCCCCTCGCCTCCGCCGCGGTCCCTTCGCCCCTGACGCTTCTGCGAGGTCTCGGTGGCGATGGTGGTCCTCGTCTTGGTCTGTCGGCCCGCCGCCAGTGCCGTTCAAGTGTCCCCGGTCCCCCTGACAGGAGGCCTGGAGGTTCTGGTTGTTGTTGGCCTCCCAGTTGCCGTTCCCCGTGGCCGCCGGGGGGGGACCACCGCCGCCGACACGACCCGTCACGGCCGATGATCCACCTCCCCGGAACGCCAGCGACCTGCGGTTTCTCTCCCCTCCGCCGGACATTTTTCTGTTTTAATAATATATTAACAATCTTCACTTCTTCTTCTTCCCCCCCCTCCTCGATCGTAACGTCAACCGTCGTTATATTTATATTTATATATATGTCAGTTTCTTTAAATAAAAAATTAAATAAAAAAAAAGAATCGGAGAAGTGGAGATGGACGGTCGTCGGTCGTTGCGGGCTTCGCCTTCGGTGGAGAGTTATGTAGGTTATGCGGAAATAAATAAAGGGATTTTTTTTTATCGCAGCATAATGAATGTTTCTGGGTTCTGGCTGCTGCGTCCGCGCAGGCCCCGCAGAGGTCGAATGGCAGCGACTTTCTCCCCACAATGCACCTCGCCTGAGCCTCGGCCGGGGATCGGAAAGGAGGGGGTCTGGAGGTGGGGTGGGGTGTGGGGGTGGAGTGGAGTGCAGGGGGGCCGGGGGGGGGGGGGGTTGGGGGTGAGGGTGCTGGAGTGGAGGAGGGGTGGCTGGTCGAAAGGATGAAAAAATAAAATACAGACATAATACGTAAATAAATTAACAAAACAAAAACAAAAAACCCCAAGGGGTGACTGGACTGGACTGCATGGGTTGATGGTGGATGCTGTTTTACGTTGCTGGATGTCTGGCTTGTATCCATAATTTTCTGGCTTGTTCTTTTATCTTATAGTCCTTCTCGACCTCATAAATCCTCACTCCGGTTGGGGGGGTTCATGCGCATCTATCATCATAGACTGTAAAAAAGGCACCTATCTGGTTTTAGTGCATACACTGAAGCCATATCCCGAGTGTACCATTTGTACACTCTCAGAAATAGGACACAATTAAATTAACACTGAAGAGTTAATATGTACCTACCTGGCAACAGTCCATGCAGGAGGGGACATTTTTTGGGGCCCCTAGTGGTCCCTCCTGTAAAATGCAACCTCAAGCACATCAGGGGGGAATTTTGCACCATCATTCTAAAATATGTCTGTGTGTGTGTGTGTGTGTGTGTGTGTGTGTGTGTGTGTGTGTGTGTGTGTGTGTGTGTGTGTGTGTGTGTGTGTGTGTGTGTGTGTGTGTGTGTGTGTGTGTGGACTGTGGGTGTCTTGGGTGGGGGGAGGGGGCACGCTTACCAAATTGAAGTGTGTGAAATTAACTATTATCAAATTACAGTAACTATTACTAGTAAGTTTAATTATACACGTGAAATCATTTCAGCAAGCAAAACTTATTTGTTGGAAATAACCCCCAGATGTTATAGGATGTGTTCACAAACTTCACAAGTGTGTCACATGGTGTCACACGTCTTACAGTTACGTATAATTCAATATGGGGATTCTACGTAACTATAAGACGTGAATTATGTGCATTTCTAATGTACACATGCTAACTGTAGGCTACTGTACATACTGTACCCCAACTCAAGTTGTTTCTCTTTTCTAGCTCCAATAATTCCAGTAGGTGGCAGTCTTTCATCTGACCCTCTCTCTCTCTCTCTCTCTCTCTCTCTCTCTCTCTCTCTCTCTCTCTCTCTCCCTCTCTCTCTCCCTTTCTGTGTGTGTGTGTGTGTGTGTGTGTGTGTGTGTGTGTGTGTGTGTGTGTGTGTGTGTGTGTGTGTGTGTGTGTGTGCGTGTATGCGTGTGTGCTTGTGTGTGTGTGTGTGTGTGTGTGTGTGTGTGTGTGTGTGTGTGTGTGTGTGTGTGTGTGTGTGTGTGTGTGTGTGTGTGTGTGTGTGTGTGTGTGTGTGTGTGAGACTGAGAGAGACATAGTTGGGTGTCTAGTTTCAGTGGAGTCCAATTAAGGGCTTTGCACTCAATGTGTGAACAGGGGTGGGATTTAACTGTGCATTAGATAATAATAGGATGGGTGCACAGTGCACAACCTCCCCCAGTGCACTACCATGTCTCAATTCTCAGGGGAGCTAATAAGACATGCCTGGTATAATTACTGTCTCTGTTGATGACATTGCTTATCCGCTTTTACAAACTCAACTGTCCTGTCAGTTGAGTTTGTAAAAGCAGACAGAAAGAGAGTTGCTATGACAGTAACGTTTTTGATTGTATTAACCACTTGAACCCCAAGACCCCCTATTTTGGGGGGGAGCATTTGTCCGAAATAGCAGATAGGTGTTTTTGTAACCGCCCCATATTGGAAAAATCGAAACACAGAAGGGAACCAGGCTAATATCCATGCAGTGATGATATTAGTATAGCTGCGCGAGGCTTCAATAGGCCTACATGCTCACATAGCAACACATCACATTCTGGCGTAGAGACCTGGTGTAGAAGGAAACAATTAAGTGCACAACCAACTCAGGTCTGTTTCTGTCTGAATGACCATATGACCACTTAAGCGTAACCCTATAGCGTCCCTATTCTGGGGCAAACATTTGGAGAAAATAGAAGATCTACAAGCTCACAAGCGTAGCGACATGTTGTGAACCCTGGGGTACCCGGGTCAAATAAGTACATTTGGGTTAACCACTTTGTAATACTAGGCGAACATTGACCAAAATGTTTACATCTACAATCTCTCAATTCATCGTGTTGTGATGCATTGTGCGTTTATAGATCTGCTATTTTTGGCCAATAGATTGTAGAGGGGGAAAAAGAGCCCTGGGGGACCCCGCCGCCTGGTCAACTAAGTACATATAGGGTTTAAGTGGTTAAGTGGTTAATGCATTTTTCCAAAGGTATATAAACTAATTAGTGAGCCATGCAGGCTTCCAGTGATTAATCTCTCCCACATCTATGCCTTGGGCAAGGTATGGGCAGTGGTGGAAAGTAACAAAGCAGGCCTTGTATACAGTATACTCAAGTACTGTACAATTGTGAGGTACTTTCACTTTCACTTGAGTATTTAATTCAAAATTTCAATACTTGATACTTCTACTCCACTAGGCTACATCTCAGAGGCAAATATTGTACTTTTTGAGGGGCCAATGCATGGCTATTTGAAATGACGTCATATGGCAGCCAAGTCTATGGACTTTTAATTTTTGTTTAGTGCACTAAATAATGACGTGGGACGTCATGTGGCCAATATAAATACATCTTGTTTTGTTTTATACAATAATAACACACTGCATTCATGTCTCGTAAGTTGTAATAGTGCAGTGAATCTGCAATCGTGTGGCAGCCACAGTTGGTGCCCCTCACTTCACAGTGTGATTCTTTTACTCCACTACAGTTATGTACTAGATTTGAGTTACATCTTTTTTTATTTGAATTTTAAAAATGATTATTGTTGTTGTTGTTGTTGTTGTTGTTATTATTATTATTATTATTATTTAATATTATTAATATTATTAATATTATTAATATTATTATTGCTGTTTTATACATTGTATAAATGAACACTGTCATAAAACGATAATTGTAATATAAAGGCTAAACATGACCACAGAATCGCAAAATGAATGCAAGGTTTCCGTTTGATACAGACTGTGAGAAGCATGCAGTACTGTGTACTGTGTGTACTGGAGACGCTCGCTCCAAAAATTGATCCACGTGTTTCTCTGTGTTTACACTCCTACGTGCTGACGTCATAGAGGACCCCACCCCAAACGGAGAGCATAGGGCATGTTTTTCCTTGAATATGACTTGTAAGGCATTTTTTCCTCCATGTTTGACATAACAGAAGATTAACAAAAAAAGAACTTGTAGCGTTTCCGTGAATGTATCTTCAACATAGAAACATACATTCTTTTTCGTATTCTTATTTATTATACGTTTTTAAATTGTAGTTTGGAATGATGACGAGAATGATGGTGATTATTATTATTATTATTATTATTATTATTATTATTATTATTATTATTATTATTATTATTATTTGCCTATTTCTTCAAATGTTTTGTTTTCTTTTATGTCTTCGTTTCTTTCAAATGTCCCTACACATAATATTAGGGCAAAAAAGTGTCCTATGCACAGAGTCTGGCCATCAGTCAGCATGTGAGTAGAGAGAGCGTAGACCTGCAGCAGTACCAGTGCACACAAACTGCAAGCTTTGGACCTTACAGAACCGCAGAACCGAGCCGGCCTCACAATGGACGATTCAGAACAAGGTAAACTATTTACACATACATGAAGCTTTTAGCTTAGTATGAAACTTAACTGAATATCTAGTTTTATCCTGTCTGAAGTTGTCTCAACTTTGCCAACTTTATAAGACCAGCCTAATAACCATATGTTAACACTCGGCCAGACAAAACATCGTGACAAAGATGAAATGCAAGTTATTTTCGCATCTTTATTTATTTATTGCATTGGGCTATATCTTAGGAAAACGGGGACGTTGAATTTATTTAAAGTGTTTGATCACGAGTCAAACGAGGAAGTTGGTTAAAGTAACATCACCTATTAAAGGCCAAGGGAAATAATAAAAAAATACATGGAAAGGTTATTCTGTATTGAATAATACCTGAATCGTTATTTTCTTAAATGTAACTGTTGTTACATGGATGTGAAGAACTTCACAGTCACACGTTTGTGGAGTGATGACACTGACAGTTGATCATTGCATTGAAGGTTGAACTGTCAGATATGGAGAGTTGACTAGATCTACTGCTGATAGATGAAGATCATAGCCTACTGCTCAGTTTGCTGGACACTTGTACAGTATGTCCCAAGCTAAGAATGTCTGGTTACATAAAGGCCATTACATTTGGTTAACTTTATTTTGGTTGACTTTTCAGACATATTTGGGCAACATCAAGTGTATTCCTATCTGTTATCCATGGCTATTGTGGGCTATTTGCCAAGTGCTTGGTGGTAGGAAATTAATCTTGTACATTGCACCATTACAACATGCAATACCAAAGTGCAAACCGAAAGTAGTAGCATGGCTCAAAATTGCCATGCCTACATCATAGTCCATGTGGTGGTGAAAATGGGTTTGGCCATGTGGTTTGGCCGGAGGCATAAAGCACATGTCAGGTTCGGTGTGGGGGCCAAGTAACCTAAACTTGTAGGCCTCTTTTGTAGGCCTCTTTGCGAGGAAAGGGAATGGGGGGGTGAGCTGTATGATGATGCATGACCCCGCAGGTAGCGGGGCCTCCTTCCTGTTAGCTGTGCTCTCCCCTACCTCGACTGTGTGTCGCACCTGCTGCGAAGCCATCTGTCTCGTAACACCCATCTGCCCATCGGCCCCATCTCTCCTCAGTTTCCATGCTTGTTAACCTGCCTTCCCCTACAGCTGCTTTCAAGACTAGTTAGACCTGTGTGCCCAAGTGAAAGGTCTGCACTTAAGCTCTATACCTACGCATACTTACTGTAGTTCGCCAGGGCTCCATACTAGATCCACTAGTATTTCCCTCTGCACCAAAAGTCTTCGCCTAAAATAGCCAATCTACAAGCCCACATTGTGTCTCGTTGTAAGTTTGCGGCACATTGTGAGCTTGTAGATCATCTAATTTCGCAGAATGTTTGTGAGTTCGTCCCAGATGCTAGTGTCCTGCCTGTCTCTAGAGCTGCTTTCCAGGAGAGCGCTGTGGCATTTCAAGAATTTATTCATATTTATTTTGTCATAAGTTGTTCGACCTTGTGCGCATAGAGCCAGTCCACCCCCCTGGGCCCGGAACTGCTGTTGTCTTGTGTTTGAATTCCCACATACTTGTAGCAAGGAGGACCTTGTGGGTCTTGCGGAACGAGGCAAAATAAAACACAGGCCGGTCTGTTCGCCTTGGGGGGGGGGGGGGGGTGCCAGGTAAACAAGTCTCTCAGCCCTGACCTCCTTTCACTGTAGCACGAAGTTCTGTACTTAGAACTACTTTGAGGAATTTCATGAGGGCTTGGTTTCTCCAAAACGTCTGCATCTTGTGTCGAAGGTTGTAGTAGAAACGTTACTGCATGGTTCTCCCGCACAACTTAGTGGCGAGGCATTCTCGGACACGATAAAACCTCCACATTTGATTCCAACGGTTTATTTCAAGTTCTTGAGCTGTTGTCAAGGTTTTTCCTCAAAGTGTCATGGGATGTGTGTCCAACCTGTCTAGTGGTGTTTTACTCTCTCTCTCTCTCTCTCTCTCTCTCTCTCTCTCTCTCTCTCTCTCTCTCTCTCTCTCTCTTTTTGTGTGACTGCAATGCAAGACTGAAGATCATTTCATTGACACTGCTACACACATTTCAGTACAGTAAGCTAGGCTAGACTACCTGTATATCCTATGACAGCACACCTAGCCGTTAATAAAAGTTTTGAGAACGGATTAATCACATTAGAAATATCAGTTGTGCTGATTAGTGATTAGACTGAGTTTTGTCAGAGCATCAGCATTATTGGCTTAGGAATGGAACAAAATATAAATGTCACTCCTGTGTTAACTGTGCATAGGTGGGATGGGGCAGGTATACACTCCGGTATTTTAACATCTGTTATTATGGTGGTATTTTCTGAGGTGGTACTTCGGTATAAAAAGGTTGAGAACCAATGCCCTATTGTATGCTTTGTTTGGTGGTATTACAGTGTCACATAAATCCTTTTTTAAAATTATTATTTTAGCCTATTGTAAAAACTAGGGATGCCAATTTGAAAGTGGTTAAGTCTGGGTTTTATACATATTTCAATATTTAAATCAAGCAATGATTCAATGAAAAGTTTTGGAGCTTGTGACTAAATTATAACTACATTGGAACACAGGTTTTATTTGTTTTCCAATTCGTGAAAAATAGAGGTTTTGGACATACACATTTTTCATCCACATAAAGGCATTATGTACTTGTACAGTACACTGAAGATAATAGCATACCCATACCGTATGCATGTACACATACGGGGCGGCGGCGGTGGCTCAGGGGTAGAGTGGCTGGATGGTAACCGCAAGGTTGCCTGTTCGAACCCGGGCTCCCCCAGAGTTAGTGTCGAAGTGTCCTTGAGCAAGACACTGAACCCCAAATTGCTCCCGATGTGCTGGCTAGTGCCTTGCATGGTTTCTGCCGCCATCGGTGTATGAATGTGTGTGTGAATGGGTGAATTGATGCACAATCTATGTAAAGCGCCTTGGATAAAGGCGCTATATAAATGCACCATTTACCATTTACACACAGGGCAGGCAACAATAGAATACTTTCTTACCAGTTACTGCTAGATCTGAAACCGAAGCACTCAAATATGATTGCTGTTTTAGCCCCTTTTATAAGTCCCAGTATGTCAGTTTAATCAAGATAGTCTTATCAAGGTTCAGCTGATCTGTCCCTTCCTTTCCCCCCCCTCTACTGTCTCAGGTGACAGACACCATACAATAGAGCCGGAAAAGGGAGACGGGGGGGATAGCCTATTTTAGGGTTTAGAATCCAGTGTTTTCAGACTGCAAAGACTGGTGCTCTAGTCAGCGGAATTATCAAGGGAATAAGGCCTTTAGTCTCCTCTCCTCTCTGTGTGCTTAGATGACCTTGTTGATAACAAAACACATCTTTCTTTGTGTTTAGTTTATCCCGCTGTGTGCTGTGGTTTCTAGCAGTTATTTGCTGTTGGCCCTACACAGGTCTGCTTTCACAGGAGGAGGGGGGGGGATGTCTTTCCCTCTGTAGTTATTGGTACAATGTGTGGAATGTTTGTGTGTGTGTGAAGATGATTCGGGTTTGTGTGATGTGACGTGGAGGACTTGGCTAGTCAAGTGTTTGTGGTGCATGGCCACCGAGCAGACGTTTGTCTGTGTAACGGTGAAAAAGCGTTAAGCTACAGTTTGTACATTTTTATGTCACTCCCAACGGAGAGAGGCAATTGCAGCAATGTCGGAATCATAATAAAGATGGCATGTAGTGTCCAGTCCGGTGCACTGGTCTGCTTCAAATAACTTTATTCAAATATTTCTCTCATCAATCAATCAGTCACTTCCACAATATACACTGGGCATACAGGGGAGCAAAATACCGTTCTCCACAACTTGTGGATCCCTAGCCTTACTCATCTGCGAAGAGAAAAGCCTGGTCACAATATAAGGCAGAGATTGCATAGTGTCGGTCTGGAACATCCGTCAAATGTATAGAGAATATGCACATGCATGATTTTCCCATCAGGACACTCATCTAGACTGAGTGGCAAAACATTGAACAGCATGGAATGTTGGAGTTTGGAAGCGCTCGTTGGAAATCACTCAACCATCCACCTGTTTCTAAATGTCACATAATGCAGGAGGCAGCAAAATGTTGTGTTATAGAAAACAAGCACTTTCAAACTCTGACACTTAGAAAAATAATCAAATGCAGTGCATTTCAGAAAGTAGCTCATAACGTTTCTACTTTCTATGGTGGATTTTTATGAAACAAAAACTTTGCAGATAGAGGATAATTCAAGCTTTTCGTACAGCTGCAATGTTGATGAGTTTAACATTGTTTAATGCAATCAGACAGGACCTTTCTGTTTGGATGAATGGGCTGTCAAGGCCAGAAAGTAGTTTTTTGCCACTCAGTGGGCGTCCGCGCATAACTTCCAGGTACGATGATGTCACGCGCATACCCTCTATTTCCTCCGGATACGATATTTTTCGACCAATCACAATACCTGTTTCATACATGGAGAATGTGCCAGCTCCTAATCCAGCTCCTAATCCAGACAACAGTCTTGTCAAAATGTAACTATTGTAACTCCCTCCTTACTGGCCTACCGGCAATCCGGCATGTGCACTTAAGCCTCTCCAATTGATCCAAAATGCCGCAGCTCGCTTGGTCTTCAACCAGCCAAGATTCTCACACGTCTCCCCCCTTCTCCGTTCCCTCCATTGGCTCCTGGTCGCTGCCCGCACAGAATACAAAACTCTGATGCTGGCATTCAAAGCAACCAAAGGTATGGCTCCTACATATCTTACAAGTATGATCGAACCCTACAAACCCTCCCGCGCACTCAGATCAGCCAACTGCTGGAAGCTGGAAGTACCTTCACTAAAAACGCCGGGACAACGCTCCACACGTCCCAAACTCTTCTCCCTTCTGGCTTCAAAACTATGGAATGCACTTCCCATCACAATCAGAACTGCAGCCTCACTCCCAATCTTCTGCCGTAGTCTGAAAACCCACCTCTTCAGACTCCATCATGGCCTGTAGCACTTACCCTAGCCCCCTTAGATAGAACTTTAAATAGCATTTTATACAGACTTATAGCATGTTAAGTAGTCAGCACTAGAATTGCATTTTATGTAGTCATAGCACTTTATAGTATATATGTATAGTAGTATAGTATGTATAGTTTCATTATATAGATATTCCACTGTTACGCTCTTAGCTTACGCATGTTTCATGATAACTTTTTATGTATGTGATGTATTGCCATGCTTTTTGTTTTTGCTTATTGTAAATCGCTCTGGATTAAGAGCGTCTGCTAAATTGTAAATTGTAATGTAAACAGATTTGTAAAGCATCAACGTAATTTCCTTGAGCGGTACTTCCGCCAAAATCCTGCTACTTCCGCCAAATTCTAGCAATGCACTCTGCAGCGTAGGTCTTGCCCAGGGACGCCAGCGTCCTGGATCCCAGGGACACTGTACTATATTTTTCTGTCTCCAGATGTCTAGCTGTCCTCCATCAGCTGTTTAATGTGGTTGATCAGCACTAAATGGGGGGTCATGGCCAAAGTTTCTTATTAGATTTTGTTAGAGACACAAGCAGCTGTATTGTGCTGTGAGGGCAGTGAGAGGGAATCAGTCCTAGACTGCTGTTTGCTGAAATGTCATCTTATATTTCAATTGAGACAGGCGGAAGCGCCCGAAATGTGCAAGTTCAGGTCGCCAAGTCATAGACCGTGACGTATGCAACACTGCCGTTCTTGCCGTTTGTGCCTGGGCTGTGCTGTCACTCACTTCACTTCTGCATTTCCAACTGAGCTTTTGCAGCTTCCATTTCTCAAATCCACCATTACTACCTCTGTCTGTCTCTACTGTAAGTGTATTCCTCTTCAGAAGCATTCATATTGTACTGTAACTGCAACACAGCATAACATCATAAATGAGCCCAGAACGTCCGTGTTTTTAACGGCCCAGAAACAGGAACTGGATGGCTGTTCTTTCCTTCTTCAAATAAATTATACGTCGCTTACAGAGTTAGTTCAGTCAGATATAATCGAGGGGTTTCATGCTGTGCTCAAGGGTGCATACATATACTCAAGGGGTTAATATGCTGCATTACTATGTGGGTGTATTCAGTGTGTGCAAGACCCACATGTCATTCGCTGATGTGGTAGTCAGCTCACCAATTGGGCTGCGGTGGCTCAGGGGTAGAGTGTCTGGATGGTAACCGTAAGGTTGCCAGTTCGAACCCGGGCTCCCCCAGAGTTACTGTCGAAGTGTCCTTGAGCAAGACACTGAACCCCTAATTGCTCCCGATGTGCTAGTTGGTGCCTTGCATGGTTTCCGCTGCCATCGGTGTATGAATGTGTGTGTGAATGGGTGAATGTAATGCTATCTATGTAAAGCGCCTTGGATAAAGGCGCTATATAAATGCACCATTTACCAATTGGGCGGGGTATTTAAGCTCACTAGACTTGCTTCTTCCTGCCTTCCTTCTGCTTATGGTTCCTGGTTGTTATGTGATGTTTGCTCCCACCGCCAACAACAGTTATTCTGTTCCCCATGGGGGGTTGTTATTGTATATCTATCTCCCTGCTCTTAATGTTTAATGATGGTGTTTAATTGTGCGAGCAGGGAGAAAAATGTAGCAGAGCCGAACGCCAAGATAAAATATTATATGCACACTTGTATTCTCGTTCTATAATAAATATTTGTTAAATCTATTTGAGTTATCTGACTGAATTTTAGTTTTGTTATTCGTTTACTGTGTAACCCATTTCACAATCTGGGAATCCATCTAAAAATATATATTTTCAAACATTAAAAAAGTGAAAATATCAGATCTACAAGCTCAAAACGTGTCACAATATGGAGTGTTTTGAGCTTGCAGATCGGCTATTTCCAGTAAGTAATTAAAGGTAAGTTATTTATCATAACTGACCGATGTGCAACTTTAGTTCACAAAGCTTAAAAGCCAAACAAATGTAATTTTTATTCATAATGTTCTAATGTTCAACGGCAGAAACAAGTGCTCACCACAAACTTTTCAAAAGGGGCTGTGCCCCTCTTATCAACAAAGACTGACGGCAGCCAGCAAAAAAGCTTCTTTCCACACAATCAGATACATGAACAAACTGATAAGAACCAGAGTGAAACAGGGCAAAGGAAAAAGCTACCCCCCCCCCCTCCCTCACCTTCGTCCTCTTCTTGCGCTATTATGCTCGAATTGCACCTTCTAAACTAAATTTGTTGTGTATATATGGAACATAGCCTACTGTGAAGTTGTTCACACAAAGTTCACCTAACTTTGCTACTACAGGGAAAACATGTACATATGATGATCTTTTTAGTTTTTATTCTTTGTTTGCTCTTTTTTGCACTCGATCTACCTACATTATCTATTTTTTGCTGTTAGACGTTATCTATGCTGCTGCATTGTCTGAAGTAAGCCAAACAAAATAAATTGTACCCGTACCTGTACACAAGATGTAACAATAAAGTACAATGTTGACCTTGACCAAAATAAATCTCAGAGAGTGATATTAGTCCACCACGGAACGTCACCGCCATTGTCTTTGTCACAGAGATTACACATTGTGCAGTTGGCTACAATTAATCTGACGATATCATTATATTCATAAAAAAGAAAAGTGAGATGGCTAGTGTTCACCTCGTGCGTACTGTGGAGCTCATTTTTATTATTATTATTTTACCCTGCTTATAGCAATCTTTGTCAGGGTGTTGTAATTTGTCTGTCTGCCTGCTTGCAAAATAGCTAGCCTAACTTTTCATGGCACTTGGTTTTGGCACGTGAGCATGAGCATGTACAGTAGTTTGGCTATTTTTGTTATTATTTTAACAGTTTGAAAAGTTCTGAACATACAGTATACATACATGCTCAAAATAGGGGTACCAGAGTTAAAAAATAAATAAAAAGAAAAGAATGGCCCTGCTTTATACGATCAATTTCACATGAAATGTTACACAATCCTATTCAGTAGGGTGCGTCCCTTTTTTTTTTTAAAGGAATAAATCAATCCGCTTCGGAGGAGACAGTACAAACAGTAGAGTTGACTCTGTTTCGCATGTGTCCACATCACCACTCTGACAGTCACACTACAGGTTGACTCAACCTAATGTGCAACATGGTAATTACTTCAGTCAACTCCATTGTCACATCACAGGTTTACAGGCGTAAAGGAGTGGAAGTGATTTGTTTCCGTGCACGCTACATTGTTTTGTTTTCAGAAAACATTAAATAGAAACATGTCAACATGTCACTGTATGTATGTACATGAGGTTAGACAGGAGATGCATACGTTTAGGCAAAAATGTGGTAGCACTTCGGTAGGTGCACTAGTGTGCACAAAGCTGCATCTGTCTATAGGCCTATCTGTTGATCGATCGACACTGTACTATGCCATTAGGTTTCTATGGTTTGGGAGGCTACAATGTGTGAAGTCTGTCATTGTTAATCATTGTTCCAATGAAGTGGTTTCGGTCATTAAAGGAGCTGGCTAAACAGGTTGTATTGTAGGCCTACATCACCTTTTGAGAACGAGGGGTGGCTAAGTAATATAATGAGTAACATAACTAATTATACTTTTTAAACAGCTTCACTGCATAACCCGCTAAACACGCCTTTTATTCCATTGTCTTTCCCTGCGTAACACGCTAAATGCGCTATTTTTTTATATGTTTAATTCGCCGTTTTTGATGACTTCTATGAAAATCCGGCTTTGCGGACATCGTGACGAGGTGGACGCGTTATAATAACGTAACCGTAAATCGACCTATAACTGGCTTGCAAGGTCTTCTGGGAAACAAAGTCCAATGCAAAGTGAATGAGGGGGCAAGGGACAATCTTGGCTCGATAGGGATTAGGGTCTTTGCTGTTGATCGCATCGCGGAAGTGGCTTATGTGTCGACTCGCTAAGAAACGATGGGACTATTTTCAGCTGGATTTTCATCATAAGGAGGTAGAATTTCGATGCTTCAAAGGTAACTGTAAACATCGGCAGTGACCGTAACTTCTTATAATGTTTAATCCGGCAGTAACAAGTAACTTACCGGTATTACAATTTCTGCTTAACTTGCCCGACACGCTTGATCCTGAACATTTCATCCACGTGAATATTTCAATATTCAAGCATTTGAATATTTTTGAATAGCCGTAATGTAAAATACAGTAAAACAGATTTTGATGATGTATGATATTTTACTGGCCATCCCCTGGAACCCCCACAAGAACCCCTGGGGGTCTCCAGACCCCACTTTAAGAACCACCGCTTTATGCAGTAGAGAGAGAGAAATGTAGGACATCAGTTTGACTGCGTGGTTCATACAGTGCACCAACTGGTTAACCACTTTAAACCTAGCTTGGGATGATCCGGTAAAATTAACATAACAATGTGCTGATGATGAAAATAAATAAACATTTGAATTATTAAAAAATAAAACAATGTGCTGATGATGTTAGGGCTCCAGACCAACTTTTCTTTTGTTTGGTGTACCTAACTTGGCTGCTGTTCGGTAATGCCAAAAACTATTAAAAAAAAACAGGACCCAAATGCCTCCCTGCTTGGCACTCAACATCAAGGCTTGGATTGGGCGTACAGTACGTCCCAGCTACACACCAGTGGCCCGTCCAGGGGGTGTACTGCATGGGTAGGGGGTGCACATCAAGCCGCCTCATATGCTACAGTAGCAGGAGGTGGGTGTGACTGATAAATTAAAGATTTAGTTGGATGAGACAGATATTTAGGTGTATGATTGCTGAAAACAATATATTGGAAAACAAACGAAACATTAGAGACCAGTGGATACAAAAAATGAAGTCTTCATTATTGAATGACTACGTTGTGCAGAAGCACATTGGAAACAAGTGTTTCATGGTGTGTTATCCTGGGTTTAAGTTATATTTTGATTATATATGCGTCTCGTCTGTTACACTTACTGTTACCTTTCAGTTGGCTTGCTATCATCAACCACTTGAAGGATACATTGTTTTCATGGCGTGGTTCCGAGCGGTCTTGTTTTTATTTAGTTTACCCCAGTCGTTTATTCCTATAAATTTCCATTACTTTTAAGGATAATATTGCTCTAGTCTTGAGGATTAGAGCTGCTGAGGCATGTGGTTGTCTGCACTCAGCCCAGACCCACAGTGACAGCCACCACTGTACCACACGTGGGCAGGAATTGGCGACGACTAGACAGAGAGAAAAATGAAAAACAAACGGCAAGGTTAACGCAATCTCATGGTTTTCTTAAACTTTTTTTAATATGAATCCATTAGGGCCACAGACCCATAAAGGGTCCATTTGGTTCCAATTATGCAGTCTCGGATTTACAGACCTGTACGGTTCCATTTGTTTTGACTATTTGTTTCATCTCAACTGAATTCCCTTTTGGAGACAGTGTTTTGATTAACAACTGACATAGGGAGGGACTAAGTGACACTACGTTCTGCTACTTAATGCTGCACGTTATTTTGTCCAATCTGGTATGTAAATACAATCTATTTTGTCCAATCTGGTATGTAAATACAATCTATTTTGTCCAATCTGGTATGTAAATACAATCTAAAACAATTGGGGTGGTTCCGCCCTGCTCTCTGGTTTGACATGACTGAAGTTCTACTGCCTGAACGTCAATATAACATTTCTCCCCATAGCATACAGGCAGGCCGTATTGGCTCAAGTGACTAAAAGCCAATTGCACAGGATCCCCAGCTTCGAATCCGTGGTGGGACAGGAACGTTACAGACTGGGGTATAGCTTTTAACCCATTCTGGGCGGGAACCCCTTTTGGTGTTTTAAGCGTTATGTTAAACTTTAGCTATTGAAAAATAGCAGATCTACAAGCTCATAGCGCGCCACCGAGTGGCACGCTATGAACTTGTAGGTCTGCTATTTTTGAAAAATCGATAAAATGTGCCTCAAATCTTTCAGAAAATTGTCATGATTTAGAAAACTTTTTTTTTTTCGTCTTTATTAAAGTAGCATGTTGTGTCCCTGTCCTACTGTCCACCTCGCGAGTCCAGACCAGTGTCCCCACCTACAGAATACAGTAGAGTAAATACATAGTGGGAACACAGAGAGTGTCTCCCAGCCTGACCAGCATCATGTGAGAGACATCACTGGCTTCAGTTCCTGTGAAGGTTGAGGCCTTAATTGAATTCTGATGATCCTGTAGCCGGTAGCAGCACAGGGCGAGGGCTCGGAGGAAAACATCAACTCCCACAACGTCCTATATAGGCTTCAGACTTTGCTAGATTGGGTAGATCAATTCTGCAGGGAAAATTCAATTTCCATCCAGCTGATGGCTGGATCAGATGAGGGGCTCAAGGGGTAAACGGGCCCCAGCGTGCGCGTGTGTGTCCGACTGTCCGTGTGTGTCCGTGTCCCATACAGAGGCAAATCCTAATACCTAAAGAAATATATTTTAACAAAATACAACCTGGCATCAATATTTTGGCCATGTCATCAATAGGCGAAAACAATTTATTTCTTTAGTTGGTTATGCTTTCACAATTTGACACCAACGATGGCAAAAACGGCGTGTTGCTTTCTAGATCGGCTATTTCTTGTACAAATACAGGTGTGACCATGGGTGTGACATGCCCATTTGTTAAGACGCAAAGGTTGAACTGGGGACCTCCACCCTGATAAGCATTCCTGGAATGTAGGAGTTGAGGCATTACATTTTCAGTTCCACAGATGCATATTGTGAAAATAGCAGATCTGCAAGTTCACAACTTAAGGAGTTGTGAACATGTAGATCTGCTATTTCTTTTATATTTTTGCCAGTTTCTTATATTTGACAATTTGGCCAATGTTTGACTAGTTTTTATAGTATAATCTGTTGATTACGTTTGATGCAGTAATGGTCTTTTTCTTTTCTTTCTTAATTTTGTAAGTATTAAAAAGGTCTTAAAAGACCTTAAATTGTTGCTTCACTGTCTGTCATCTCATCTGGGGTGTGGACCCCCCAAATCATACGAGGACCCCCTTGGAGTCCAGACCCACAAATTGAGAACCACCGAGCCAGACAATGAGCAGCGGCAGCAGAATAAATCTTGCTTTGGGGCCGGGCCTCCGAATGTACTTGAAGTACCGAAAGTAAATATACTCATTATGCAGAATGTCCCATTCAAAGTTTTCAAATGTATACAAATATTTTGAAAATAGCAGATCTACAAGCTCACAATGGGCATTGTGAGCTTGTAGATCGTCTTTTTCAAATGGCCAAATTGTATATACGGCTTAAGTAGTTAAACGTACAGTAATGTTAGTAACTAATGTTTTCAAATAAATGTAGTCGCTGTGCGACACATTGTGAGCTTGTAGATCGGCTGTTTTTTGATTTTTTTCCCGAATGTTCCCACCCAGAATAGGCATGCTGGGGTTCACATGGTTAATATTTCTGGGACTCCAATCTACACACTATGTGAACTCCTCAGTCTTAATTGAACTCTTGAGAGAGTGCGCAAACGGAACCAAATGGACAGAGTTACAGACCCGTATAAGTGTCCAGTTGGACTCCTGGCGGTCCCCTGACCAGAGGTTGAAAACCGGTGTCTTATCGTGACCTCAGAGATTTTTGCGGCCACGGGTCATGGCGGCCTGCAGTGCACACGGCTGAAATCCACCGTCCGCATGATTCTGGTTTCGACCTCCTCATGTGACGCAGCACGCCACCAATAATCATTTAATTGATCCCATGCCGTGCTTCATTAAGCACTTTACAAAAAAATGACTGCTCCCTGTGTGTGCGTGCGCGTGCGTGTGACCGTGCGTGTGTGTGTGTGTGAGTTTGCATTGTGGGGAGGGGTCCTGCTTCTGTTCCTACTGGCGGGTTACAGCTTATTAAATATAGGCGCAACTTACATTTTAGAATAGCCAATTATCTCTAGCCATTTTCTCCTTATTTTTGCTGTTATGCCCACTAACCCTCCCCACTTATTTCCTTTCTTGCCTTTTCACTGCCAATGTAAATCTCACTCGCTCTCTCTCTTTTTGAGTGGTGCAACCATAGGGTGCAGCCACTCCAATGCCCAGCTTTGTCCGTCCCTGGCTGTGTCCCTGCATCCCTATGTACAGTATGTATGTTTAGGGTACGAACAGGGGGCGCTGTTGCACCACTCACTTCAGACGGGTCTGATTTTTGTTTTACTTTATGGTGTACTATTCCAAATGCAAGAGAGAAAGGTCCATGTTTGTTACAGAACAATGTTTCGGTCCTTGATGGGATTTCACTTTCAAACATGTTTGGGGTCATTTGTTTTTTCTCTCACACAATCTGTTTATTGGTATTTTCCAGTTTACAAAAAGGACATGGAAAAGGTGAAAGTAATCAAGATATTATATAAGCAACAACATTAAGCGAGACTTTCACAAAGACACAGCTAAACACTGCAGACTGTATCTGGACAATACAAAAGTCCAAAGTCTATTGAGTCAGATATCATTTACACCTGTTGTTTAAAGGCGTCTCCGGACCTCCTCCATGCTCCAAAAAGATACAGAAAGTATTGCATTGTTATATAACAATATATGTATGCGTTTAATAATGCATGAGTGTGGGTGTGTGTATGGGTATGTGTGTGCATGTGCCAAATGTATGTTTGTGTCTATGCACATGTAGCAGGGTAGACCTGCCTGAAGCAAAGAAGCATAATAATTACATCAAGTCCAGGCGGTCACATCGGGGGGGGGGGGGGGGGGTGCGCTTCATGGTACAGTAGATATAGTTTGTATTAGACCCGGCTTCACATTCAGCTTGCATGCACGTACATACGCACACGTGTGTGTGTGTGCTGTTTAAGCGTGCTCTATACATGTCACATGACGGTGCGATACAATACATGCATGTGCGTGTGAACGTCCCAGGGGGAACTCTATACATCGTAGCAGTGTGTGGCGTGCAACCTGACTCGTTGGGTTAGACCATGACACACATGACATGACCCACACACACATTGAATAGAGAGCTGTCACCACTGTAGTCTATTGTCTCTGGAGGAAGAATGGAGTATGTACCGTATATAGAGGAACTGCCACTGTAACATCCAAGTTAGCCGGGGCATTATGTTCCCACAATCACAATGCTCAAATAGTCTTCTTTCACTGTGTGTGTGTGTGTGTGTGTGTGTGTGTGTGTGTGTGTGTGTGTGTGTGTGTGTGTGTGTGTGTGTGTGTGTGTGTGTGTGTGTGTGTGTGTGTGTGTGTGTGTGTGTGTGTGTGTGTGTGTGTGTGTGTGTGTGTGTGTGTGTGTGTGTGTGTGTGTGTGTGATTGATTTCCTTTTCTTATCTCAATATTGATATTTCCAAACTATTATAGAATGGACCACTTCCAACCTGGCATCCACATTTGGGGCATGTCAATTATATGTACCGTAGGTTATATAACATTTTTCAAACCAAAAAAGCTTATTTTTGTTGAGTGGTGTAAACCACTCCTACAACTGGCTTTTTTGTGCCGAAAAAATGAGCATGGTTGCTATGTTCACCCTGTTCACCCGGGTGTGATTTCATTACAACTGGCTTTGTTTGTGCAGAAAAATGAGCATGGTTGCTATGTTCACCCTGTTCACCCGGGTGTGATTTCATTACGTCAGACATGATTTCATTACATCAGACAGGCTATACCTTACACCACTCGGTTCACACGGGTGTGATTTTTTTGTATACGTCCCAGTTAAAAGGAGGTGTTAATTAATTAATAAATCTATAGCCTAAAACCATATATTTTAACATTGAACCAGAAAGATTTCTCTACAAATTATACTTTGAAAGGCTGTTGCAAATACAGAGCAAGGTTTATGATGTGTAATAAACGTTAATGTGATTTCTGCCAGACATACAGTAGTAGCGATGTGAGCTTCTATTGATTTGCTAGGAATTCAATTCTCTTGATAATCTACTCATATGATTGAAATATAATAGTGCAAAAGTCTGTCTTACTCTAGATGAGCCAAATAGACTTACATGTCATTTTCATTCAAGGTCACTCCTGTCCTGTAATTGAGTAACTCATGATTCCTGTTCTATTTTTGCAGTTTGCGTGCGTGCGTGCGTGCGTGCGTGCGTGCGTGCGTGCGTGTACGTGTCTAGTCTACATATTATAGTTGGTGGACGATAAAGACACACTTTAACTAATGTCTGCATGTGAGTGAGCAGCCTTTTGTAGTGTGCTTGAATATGCACTCCCACACACACGAGCATGCATTTGTATTACTCCATTTGTGAGGACATCAACCTTTTAGGACGACATTAAAAATACACGACAAATAGCAGACAAGTAGATTGTAGATCGGCTACTTATTTGGTGCGTGACATCGTCACGGAAAGCTGTAACCCCAATCTAACTTTAGGTTAGAGGTTAGCTCTAACCTAACCTCTAAACCCCTAATCCTAACTATGGTATAACCCCAACCTTTCTTCTAATTGCAAGCCTAACTCTCTCTCTCTCTCTCTCTCTCTCTCTCTCTCATATATACACAGTATATATATATATATATATATATATATATATATATATATAGCTCTTGTGAGAACCTACAGTATTTCTCAAATTCTACTATACTTGTGGGGACACTGACACTTGGCCGGTGTCCCTTGCAAGTACAGTAATGCAAGAGTGCATGGACAGACACACACACACACACACACACACACACACACACACACAGAGAGAGAGAGTGGGTCGTGCAGCCCCCTGGCACTTTGCAGCTCCTCCACTCTTAACAGGCTAGCATCCCCAGCTGGCCCGGCCAGGCCCTCCCTGGATTACAGAGCAGTAATCTGGGGCAGGGCAGATTATACGCCTTTCATTCCAACAACCCTCCCTCCCTCTGTATCACGTGACCCCCTCCGCACAAATGGGACTCCATTTCTTTATTATTCCTTTTTTTCTTGAACACCAAAATAGGGAGAGGGAGAGAGAGAGAGAGAGACTCCCAGGAGGGATTGGAGCAGGGATATAGAGTGTCACTGGGCTGATCTGCAACCCAGTTGGCGTGTGAAGCCAAGCCCTGATTGTGGATATATAGACGTTGAGAGATGGACTGACCTTTTGGATTCCATGTTAGACGGAATGACTGAGAGCACGTGTGTGCGCGGGTGTGTGTGTGTGCGCCGTGCGGGTGTGTGTGCGTCCGTGCTATAGCGGCGTCAGCATCCCGGCCCGGGACAGGTAACTCATTAACACCGCGGGAGGCGAACGGTGCGTGAAAGGTCTCGACCTCTCTCGGGTCATGTGAGGGAGAGAAACGCGAAGGGTGGCACATTGACGACACGCAGACGGAGACACATTACACACACACACACACACACACACACACACACACACACATAAACACACACATACAGACACATGCGAGTGCTCCTGCACTGTTCACACCCTCGCTGACCACAAATTTCAGTCACACTCCTGATATTGTGTGTCATACACACACGTGCGTGTGCACACACACACACACACACACACACACACACACACACACACACACACACACACACACACACACACACACACACACACACACACACACACACACACACAGGGAAGTCTTGGGAGCGGTAAACAAGCGACCCAGACAGACAGTGTGTGTGTGTGTGTGTGTGTGTGTGTGTAGGCACCAAGAGATCACATGCAGACAATCAGCGCTGTGCGCAGCAGCGTTGGGCGGCGGTAGGACGGTGCGTAGGGCAGGCCAGGGAGGGCAGAGACGCGCTGTGGGACACGGGTTTGGGACTGGAGGAGGGAGCAGCCAGGCATGGACCCTCTGGAGGACTACCACTCTCCCTTCGACTTTGAGCAGGGAGTCAACACCAGCTACCTGTACCTGTCCCCTGCCTACGGTGACACGCCGCCGGGCTCCCCCGCCACCGCCCCCCGGGCGGCGGGTGGGGGACACCACCACCCCCACCACCAGCAGCAGCACGACAGAGCAGGGAGAGGTGAGGGGGTGTGTGGCGACGCCGCGACGGGTCGTGGGAGTGTGTGCGTGTGTGTGTGTGTGTGTGAGAGAGGGTGAAATTAATGTTACGTCATCTCATATCAGCTGTGGGGATGGACTTTACAACAAGGTACAAGGTGGGGGGGGGTTGTGGTTGTGGGTGTGTGTGTGTGTGTGTGAGAGAATCGGTGAGAATATTTTGGGAGTGGTACAGTATGTGAAGTGAGTGATGTATGTGTGTCAGGACAGTTTGTTCTTTATTTTTTCTACAAAAACTATGCTTCTGTTTCCATTTCAGTGATATGTATTAAGTTCATTTTTCATGTTTTGATGAGCAGTCCCCGAAGGCAGAACTGTGCATCTTTGTTTTCATGCTGCGCAGACAGAAAAACACGCTGATGCATACAGTAGATGATTTTGTGTGGGTAATTTATCATCGTAGAGAATTGGATCTTGGTATCTTTTAATCGTGTGACTGTTGTGTCGTCAGACAGACAACCAAAAATGTTGTTGTGGATTTACTATTTCAGCTCTTCAAGAAGCTGCTAGCCTGTTCACACTGTTTACAATACATCTGTCTAGAGCTGCCGAATAATGAATTAGCTGTATGTATGTCAGACTCTCCTGTAAGTTTCCCAACAACAATTTCTGTTGATTAGGCTGAGACGTGCGTTGGGAGCGCTCATTCTTTTTTTATTCATGCGATAAACTATTCCGCCCACTGCTGTGATTGCCAACTTGGACAGCACATTTGTTTACTTGATGTGTGAGAACCTGCATGGGGGCTTGAGGTATGGGCACTCGCTCGCCTGGCGTGCACACCTGCCTTGTTCTTCTTTACAAAGTGATTTAAAAAAGTAATGCATTTGTTGTAAGATCTTGCCGTTGCGTTGCGTGAACCAAAACGTTAGATGTTTTGTTGGGAATGGCATTCAGATAGAAAATGGTCGTGATTACTTTGGCAGAGGTAGAATTAATACCAACCACAGTGTTTGGCGACAGTATCCCGTGTGTGTGTGTGTGTGTGTGTGTGTGTGTGTGTGTGTGTGTGTGTGTGTGTGTGTGTGTGTGTGTGTGTGTGTGTGTGTGTGTGTGTGTGTGTGTGTGTGTGTGTGTGTGTGTGTGTGTGTGTGTGTGTGTGTACGTGCGAGAGACAAATACAATCAGGTTTTAATGTTGCTGTACAGTACGTTGTGGTGGAAGGTAACTAAGTTGATTTACTTTAATACTGTACACACACACACACGTGTGTGTGTGTGTGTGTGTGTGTGTGTGTGTGTGTGTGTGTGTGTGTGTGTGTGTGTGTGCAGGCTATGATCTGTCTTCGAACGGGTAAGGACTAATAATAATAATAATAAATAATAAGAATGGGTAAGGACTAATAATAATAAATAATAAGAATGGGTAAGAACTAGTTATAACAAAATATTATGTTATATCACTATTGTGGGTCCATTGTAGTTACATTATTTTGTACACTCTGAGAGTTGAAGGGGATGTAAGTGTAATAGTGTATACTGTAATTCATTTTTTTCATGAAACTATATTGTAATAGTAATCATTGCTATAGAGTGTTTGTTCAGTAACGGGTCTCCCTGTCTCTCCAGCTCTTGTAAACAGGAAATAACTTAAGTGTTCAGGTCAGCAGGATACCAATTTTATTCAAACATGAGGAAGAACTGCTTAAATTGTTATAGTGTTTTTTGTTTTGTTTCATCACTTCCAATTTAACTTTTTTTTATTATCCTGCATGAGTTCTCCTGATTTGATCAAATTGTATCCCGGCCGGGTACCCAAGCTAGTGAAAATAGCCAATCTACAATCTCCTAACGTGTTAGTGCACATCATTTCTAATGCAGTAGTTCCCAAAGTGGGGTCCGGGGACCCCCAGTGGTCCTTGATGGAGTTCCAGGGGAGAGTGGAGTCAGAGTTAAATCAACATTGATTTTACAATATAAATTGGGGCTTCCAGTGATAGAAATACCATTAAATGGGGGGTCCGTAGACTAATGCATGTCACACTGGGGGTGGAATGACATATGACATATGGAATGAATTCTGAATTGGCCATATATGGAGCATGTCACGAGGCGTGACGAACGCGAGATGCAGGTTTTCATAGTAAACTGCAACCTGTGGTCGCAACAACACACAAATGAGTGTGGGAAGAATTAACTGGCATAATGACTGAATTGGGGGGGGTGGGGGGGGGGGGGTGTTAAAAAGAAAGAGAATCATTGGTTTAGCTTGTCATTGCTAAAGCGGAGTTAATGATATGCGTTGTGTAATCATCATTAAGCTCTCTCCTGACATGGCTCATTACGTCCACATCCTTTTGTGTTCCTCACTGGATCATTATGGCCTCCACAGCCGTGCTCTTAATGCCACACAGTGTGACAGGGAATGAACGCAGCACAACAGACTAGGTCATGTACAGGGTCATAAATATACAGGGAGGCAAATACATGCTACCTGGAGGCTGGAACTGAAAGCAATAAGCAATTTAATGGGACCCTGTTTTCTGCAGAAATATTTATCTATTCACTGGTTATTGTTAAACTACACACAGTACACAGTGTTACTGTGTAATACTATATTATACTGCTGTTTCCATCTATCCATCTTCAACCGCGTATCCGTAGTCGGGTCGTGGGGGCAACAGCTCCACCAGAGAGTCTGCCCCGGGGTCTCCTCCCAGTGGGACGTGCCTCGAGGACCTCCCTAGGGAGACGCCCGAGAGGCATCCTAACCAGATACCCGAACCACCTACGCTCGTAGGCTACTGCTATTTAGTATGTTGAATTTTACTTCACCACTGGTGGGTGGGTGGATGGATCTGTGTGCGTGTGAGCGAGAAACGGAGAGAAAGAGAGGGATGTAGACAGAAATGACAATGTCCCGTAGCGAGCATTAGTGAGGAATGAGCACTCATAAATACAGATGTTGAAAAAATGTGAAATGTTCCTTTAAGTTGTCACAAGCCTCCCCCTCTCACAGACTCGCCTATGGCTACAGTGTTCGCACGCACACACACACGCACGCACACACGCATGCACACATGCACGAACACACGCATGCACACAGAGCTCACATTCTAGCCTACAGGAGGACATTTCCCAGCAGCACCTTGCTGACAGTACAGTGTCACCCTGCTGAACCTGTTCCTCTAGTGCTGAGTTGTGTGTGTGTGTGTGTGTGTGTGTGTGTGTGTGTGTGTGTGTGTGTGCGCACGGGCGTCGTATCTGCCCTGTAACATTTGTTTTTACTTACTTATGCCCGACACCTGACCTGACACAGGGCTATACACTATGGGCTCCAATTTTGTCTCCGACTTTACCCGCAGTGCGGCCCGCAATTCAGCCGCTGCCCGAAAATTACGAATATAGGAGCTTTCTCTGTCCCTTAATGGTATTTTCGACTGGACAACTTCTGAAAGGTGATACAAACAACTGTGTTGAAACTACTATGAATAACCAATAATAAAAACGTAGAATTGAGTTTACTGTGTCACATATCTGAAAAATACGCTCTGCAACAACTCTGTTATTTACACAGATATTTATACATTTATATTTAAACATGCATTTTTGCTTCTTCCTTTCATTGAGATTTTATTATTTAAATGTTCAAGTAAGGCAACAAGGTTCAGGGTAGAATAAGAAAGTAACATAATGCAGCTTTAACATTATTATTTTTTACTGAATCTGATCGTTCCTTTTATAATGTTTAATTTGCCTAATGTTTGATATAAAAGGAATATTGCCTTGCTGTTGGGAGCAGTGATTGGCGTGTTTTGTTCTATTGTTGGGGTGTTCCGCCCCCCTCACTCTGATTGGAGCATCAGGGCCCTCTGTTAGTATTTAACAAGAGTTTGAACTGCTTGGAGTCACTTTATCTCTGTTGTTGTTAAGAGCTGAACTTCTCCTTTCTGCACTAGCCGAAGCATTTGTTTGTTTTCTAAAAAAAACTAGTAGGCCTATCAGTTTATTTGGGCAGGTTTTGAGTTATGGCTTTACTACAAACATTGAAGTCTTTGGTCAACCAGAGACTATCTGCTGCTGCTGAAGAGATATTTGGGGTCGTTGGTAGAATTCTAACAGAGTACGAGGATGAAGCTTTCCACATCAAGCAAGAAACTGACCGCCAACGCAGACTACTGGATATGGTTTTACAACCAATCTTGAAACTACACAGTGCAGGTTGGTAAAACGTTTAGTATGTTAACCTTTACTACGTTAAATGTTAAAAGCTTGAACATGTTTGAACACAGTTGGAAGAGGAACTCTCAATCCATTCATGTTAGGGTTAAACTTGCATTCAAAAACATTATCTGTGGATATATCTGATAGCAATAGGTTGTAGCTAATGAAAAAATATATTTGAGAAACAAGGAGATGCTTGTTTTAGAAATGAACCATTGTTGAAGTAAGAAACAATCATGACACTTTTGTAATGATGTGTTTCTCCTCTGTATCTTCTGTCTAGACTCTATGCACCTCCTTGTGTGTAAAGAGGAGGTATTCCCTAAGCAGCAACAGGAGAGAACATCCAGTCAGGTCCAGGAGGAACCAGCGCCTCCACAGATTAAAGAAGAACAGGAGGAGATAACCTCCAGTCTGATCAAAGATGAACCAGAGTCTCCACAGATTAAAGAGGAACAGAAGGAGAGAACCTGCAGTCTGATGAAAGAGGAACCAGCATCTCCACAGATTAAAGAGGAACATGATGAGCTACTTCAAAGATCAGAGGAGGATGGTGGAACAACAGAGACATTAATATCAGTGAAACATGAAGATGATGATGAAAACCTGCAAACAGAACATGTAGCCAGCACCTCATCTAAAAGCATGGAAACACAAGCTGATGTAGAGGACTGTGGAACATCACAACCAACTAGTGATGACCAGCTCCTCTCTTCACACTGTTCTGAATCTGACATCACTGAAGACAGTGATGAGTGGAATGAGACCACGGATGACCAGTCAGGTTTAAACACTGAAATCACACAATACACAACACATGGGAGGAAATACTTTAAGCAACAAGCTGCTCCATGACCTCAAATCACCAAAAGAAAGTAACTCCATGAGAAGTCACACAGGTAAGAAATGTTTTAGCTGTGCAGATTGTGGCAAAATGTTTAGCCTAAAGGGAAATCTGAAGAAGCATGCAATGATTCATTCAGGCGGAACGCCCTTTACATGTACGGTGTGTGGCAAGGGCTTAGTTCGAACGGCTGATCTAAAAATACACATGAGGACTCATACAGGGGAAAAAACAGTTACGTGTGCAGTTTGTGGCAAGGGCTGTAGTTTAACGGCTGATCTAAAAATACACATGAGGACTCATACAGGGGAAAAACCATTTACGTGTACAGTTTGTGGCAAGGGCTGTAGTTTAAAGACTGGTCTAAAAAGACACATGATGACTCACACAGGGGAAAGGCCCTTTATGTGTACAGTCTGCGGAAAAGGCTGTCAAACAAACAGTACTCTAAAATCACACATGATGACCCATACAGGGGAAAAGCCCTTTACGTGTACAGTTTGTGGCAAGGGCTGCCGTCAAACTGGGGAGTTAAAAGTACACATGAGGACTCATGCAGGGGAAAAACCATTTACGTGTACAGTTTGTGGCAAGGGCTGTAGTCATAATTGGAAATTAAAAATACACATGAGGACTCATGCAGGGGAGAAACAGATTTAAGTGTAAAGTTTGTGAACAGGGCTTTAGACGGATTGATAATCTAAAAACACACATGAAGACACACAAAGAAAAAAATTATGTTTTTTCTCCAAAGAAGGCATGGGAGGTGCTGATATAACAACATGAGAATCAGTGTTTGCCCACATTTGTCAAATGTCATATTCATTATATGCATTCATATGCATGCACTAGTGGTGCAATTGTAACTCGCCTCTGTGTGTTGACATGTGGTCTTTGGACTAACATATTATCATAGTGTATTTTAATCACTAAGTTTGATCATTTGTTTAGATTCTCTGTATTATTATTGTTGTCTTCATATAATGCATTGTAACAGAAACTATTTACTATATCATACCTGTACAAAAACACTGTCCATATTTTTTGTTCAAATAAAGATTTGACAGCTACATATCCTTTGTGTGTTCATTACAAGAACCTCATCACAACACATGTGTTTCACCTCCAGTATGGACATCTTGTACTGTGAACAATACAGTGGATTTTAAAGGGGGGTAGGCATGGGCCTATTGATTTGGGTTGGAACATTTAGGAAAATAGTAATAATGGTAATAATAAGAATGGTGATGATAATGGTAATAAGAATAAGAATAATAGGCTAATAATGATAATAGGTAATAAACAATGAATAATCCAAAGAAGACATTGATGATGGACAGTGAAATTGAAACTGTTAAATCTGTATATACATAAAGGAATATCATAATGAAACGGGGAGTAATTAGGAATCTCCTTTGCATTCTTATTTGGAAGAAATTGTCTATT
>NC_136796.1:20229901-20304901 GCF_951216825.1 Electrona antarctica | reverse complement strand
TCACAAGCTCACACGTGAGCCTGTAGGTTCGATATTTAGTCAAAAATAGGGCATAAAATCGGGCTTAACATTACATGTTCATGCTAACCAGTGGTGGAAGAATTACTCTTTACTTACTGTTATACTTAAGCAATACCACAATATAAAGATTAACGTTACAACAAGCCTACTCAAGCATGCATTTGAAACTTTAAAAGTACAAATGTATTGGCAACAAAATGTACTTAGAGTAGAGTTTGTTCCCAAACGAAGTATTTTAAAAGTTTCAGTTCTAGTTTCATCCAGCTCACTACATGGATATGCATGCAGACAAACCACTGACCTTCTGATTACCAGATGGCCCCTCTCTACCCACTCAGCCACGGCGGCCCCTGAGGCTGAGTGGGTGGTGCGCAGCTCAGTTGCTATGTGACAACAGAGCTTGACAGTGGAACTGCGTTGCTAGGGAACAGCTTTGGCCAGGTACTGATACAGCTGCAACATGAAATACACTGGGACCCATTTAGAATAGCTCTGCTGTCGGGAAGAAACCACCTAACTCCAAAATGTTCATTTTTCAGGAAATTAAATATATACGTTTGAGCCGACGTTTGAGCCTTCGTCAGGTATACTCTCACTCAGAGTGTACCTGACGAAGGCCTGTGAGGCCGAAATGTTGCATTTTTTTGTCCGCTAGTCTGTTGTCAATACATTCTTTTGGGAGATTTTAAAACGGTGCATGTGCGGATCTCCTCTCTCCTTTATCAGTTATTTTTTGGATCCTGCACCCGTTGCAATTTGTGGATGTGCGTGCACCTCTTAACCATTGCATATTTGGGGGTACTTGGCATGAAAAGCTTCCTCTAACCTAGAGGTTCTCAAACCTCTAGGTTAGCGGACGCCATAACTTCACGTGAATTTGTAAGATTAGCATCTCTGACGATGTGGTGCGTTGTTCAACGTTCCTGTAGAAAGTATGAACTATTTAACATAACGGAACCTAGTGCCGATAGAGAAGCTCTTTGCATATTATGTTTTATTTGGTGCTTTCTGTAGAAAACCCCTTCATAGCTGACCTAATAGAAATGCAGGAAGTTATATGTATTGCCTGTTTAAGATCCAGTTAAACGTAATCATGTTCACAAAATGGCCCCAGAATGAACCGTCTGAATATGGTTGGAAGCAACACAAGAGCAAGCATTATGTCATGCAGTGTTTCTATGGGTTTCTAAGGTAAAATTAAGTCCTTTATCTTTGTTAAATTAAAACTCATTCCCTGCCGTTGACGTCTTTGACGTCTTTCCTCCCAAGGCCCCTGGAGGGCCCTGTTCGCTAACCTACGGGTTATCCTTGGTTTCGGGGGTTTCCGGGAGCCCTCAAGAAACTGAAATGTTTTCAGTAATGATTTTAGCTGCTCAAGCCCTATTTTATACTTTGTGAAACGATGGTGTCGTGCAGTGAAAAATAGACAATCTACAAGTTCAAGAGCTTGTAGATCTGCTATTTTCCCTTATAATGACATGAAATAATACGGACTCTGTTGAGTTGTTATTCATTCAAATTCCAATTAAGGAATTGTTCCCATAGGGATGTTTAACTCCACACTAAATAGAAGACTTTCAGCCTGCAGTTATAAATGTATCGTGTTGTGTTCAAAGCAAACAGATTAATCTGACATTAAAGTTATATCATTCTGTCTGTCTGTCTGTCTGTCTGTCTGTCTGTCTGTCTGTCTGTCTGTCTGTCTGTCTGTCTGTCTGTCTGTCTGTCTGTCTGTCTGTCTGTCTGTCTGTCTGTCTGTCTGTCTGTCTGTCTGTCTGTCCCCTCTCGTCTCTTTGTCCCTCTCTGTCCTCCCAGCTATAAGAAGACATCAGAGACGTTGTCCCAAGCGGGTCAGAAGGCCACGGCAGCACTGTCCAGCATGGGCTCTGCTATCAGCCGCAAGCTGGAAGACGTCAGGTGAGACACACATCCTGGACAGACACACACACACACACACACACACACACACACACACACACACACACACACACACACCACAAATATGGATGCAGCAATTGATTATTCTATTGAATTGATGACCTTTTCGATTAGTGTTTTTTGGCCGAAAAATTGCAGAAATAGCTGATCTACAAGCTCAGAATGTGCCGCAACAATCAAATGCATTTAGTATTTAGGAAAATGTATTTAATTAAATTCAATCATTTTTGATTACTTGAATCAATTAGTTTGATTATCTGTTACAACACTAGTCCCAAACCCAAGTGTAAACATTGAAAACAACCAATGTGGGGTGTCTGTGTAGTAAGTTCTCAGTGCACGTATGTGTTGACGTTTTCTCCTCCCTCTGGTGGACTGAGTGATATACTGTGTACATACTGTACAAACAGACCAGCCTCATCACAGTCTTTCCATAATGGCTTTACAGTAATTGGCATGCTAAAGGCTCATGTATATACTCCATTTATAGGTGATAACCTAATCACCTTTTAGGTGATGTCTGTTAGCAAAAAGATGTGTTGCCCCAACTCAACTCTTCTAATTGGACAATATTCCTGTAGAGATAGGCAACCACACTCGCAATTCTGCAGGATTAGATCTTTCTAGTTTACCCTGCATCCTGTATGTGTTCTCTCTCTTGATTGAACAAAATTGCTTACTTGAACATGTATTTTTCTTCTATTTACCAAAGAGCTTGAGAGACAGGGAGACCCTGTTACTGAAGAAAGACTATTGCAATGATTGCTGTCACAATTAATAATTGTGTAATTGTTAATTATAGCTATTTGAAATACTAATTTTAACAGTAAAACAACATTCCATCGGATAACTGATAAGTGCGTGACAGCTTGATAGCCAAAGATTGACACCCAATAGTGTATCTTGCATGTATCCCTATCTGTTTGTCTGTGACATCCAACTTTGAAGCGTTTTAATTTAAACATCTAACACAGTGGTTCTCAAAGTGGGTTGCGGGGACACCCAGGGGTCCTTGAGTGGGTTCCAGGAGGTCCCCAGCAGAACCTCACTCATTTTCTACCTATCTTCATATAATTGGTCCTCACTAATGCTCTTTATAATAATGGTATCATTTTTGTCTGTTCGGTGGGCTGTGGACATTTCAGAAACCCGGCCTAGCAGTGACATCATCAATGGGGAATGCAAGCTAATAGAAACCACAGGTTTTCTGTTCCTGGAAAGTTAGCATACTAATAAAAAGCGAAATACAAAATGAGAAAATAATAATAATAAATGTAAAAAAAAAACAATGTCACTTGTACTTGTAGCCGGGTTTCTGAAATGTCTACAGCCCTCCTATGAGAGGGAGAAAATAGTACCATTTTATTATGAGCATCAGTTGAGGATGGTCAGAGTAATTATATGAAGATAGGTTGAAAATGGGTCGTCCTTTAATATAGCATCAAATTCAGTTTAACCATTTTAACTCTGTATACGACGGCGATTTGCAAATAGGCGATCCACTTGCAGATCTGCTATTTTCAAAAACAAATCAAATAGACCGGCACCTTACGGGTCCATTTTCCTTGTACACTCTCAAGAGCTGCATTATTGTTAAACATGTGCATTACTTAAGTCTACAAAATTAGAGAATGTAGAATTGTTACTCTCCTATGGTACCAAATCGATACAGCATGGAATTGTGGACAATATCTCATCCAACAACACAATATTCTTTCGTTTTGGGTCTGAGAGGCTAAGGGCTCCATTTTCGTCACCGCTAAACCCCTTATCCCTAAACTTCTTTGCCTTTTTTACTATTTAGAAAAACATTTTGGAATAGTTCAACTAGCCAATCTACATTGACACGTTGTGAGCTTGTAGACTGGCCATTTTAACGATTCAAAAATGTTTTGCAAAATAGTAAAAAAAAAAAAGGCAAAGAAGTTTAGGGATAAGGGGTTTAGCGGTGACGAAAATGGAGCCCTAAATCTCATCACATGGTGGTCTGTGGCTCAAATGCCGAATAAATAATGGACCTTGAAAACCACTGATCTAACAGTAATGATATTGACTGCTATGCTTTGGTGTTTGCAGGTTGCAGTCGAATGACATTAATGTCTCAGGGTAAGGCTGCATCGAGTCATGCTAGTTAGTGCTTCAGCTGAAAGTCTTGAGAGTCACACAGAGTGATCAGAGTAATCACTGATCACTCTGTGATAACTTGGCTCTTTCCTACACAGTACAATTCAGAGAGTTGATTTTAATTAAATATGATGATATTGATAGTGAGATTGTTTCGTTAAATAAAAATGTCTAATATAGTAATCGTTGCTATAGAGAGTGTTTGTTCATTAACAGGAGTCTCCAAGTCTCTCCAGCTCTTTGGTAAATAGTAAACTCATTTTCAGCTCGGGATACCAATTTTATCCAATTAGGAAAGAGAACCCTTTTTCCTCCATCACTTCCAATTGCCCTAGTTCTTCCTATATGAGTTCTCTCTCCTGATAGGATAAAATTGGCACAGACCTGAAAATAAATGTTCTGTTTACAAAAATGCTGGAGAGACAGGGGAACCCCTGTTACTGAACACATATTCTATAGCAATGATTACTATCAGAATAAAGAGCTATTTAACACATATATCACTTAGGCCTACCCACGTTTGAACCACTTACGCCCTATTGTACCCATTCTGTCGCACAATTGCGTCACTGGCACCGGCTTGTAGATCAGCTTTTTTCGGCTGTAATGACATGACACTAGGGGTGAAAGTGGTGATCCATTCTCACACTGTCAGAGTTAAGTGACCTCTGTGCATTTCACTGTGTGCATCTCCCTTAAACCTCTACTTGTACTTAACCTCCGCCGTAAACCCAACGCCTTCTCATTTCTGTGGCCCCAGTGCCGGGCATTAGCGTTAGCTTGTGTCTCTGCATTAGCGTTAGCCTGTGTCTCTGCATTAGCGTTAGCCTGTGTCTCTGCATTAGCGTTAGCCTGTGTCTCTGCATTAGCGTTAGCCTGTGTCTCTGCATTAGCGTTAGCCTGTGTCTCTGCATTAGCGTTAGCCTGTGTCTCTGCATTAGCGTTAGCCTGTGTCTCTGCATTAGCGTTAGCCTGTGTCTCTGCATTAGTGTTAGCCTGTGTCTCTGCATTAGCGTTAGCCTGTGTCTCTGCATTAGCGTTAGCCTGTGTCTCTGCATTAGCGTTAGCCTGTGTCTCTGCATGCATTCTAGTTCTGCTTGCTTCCTCCACCATCAACTCTGTAGCGTAATCTCTCTTAATTCAGCCGCATCCACTCTCTGGCATAATGCACCCAGCCTCTATCCATCCCCATTCTAAACCCACCCCCTTAATCCACAAGCTGGGGGTGGGGGTGGGGGCGGGGGATGGAGGGAGGGATGTAGAAGTGACCCTTTGCGGCCCTAAGGTCACAGGTGCGAGACCCCGTGACCGGCCAGGTTAGCTCTGGTTGGTGAAGACCCCCACCCCCTCTACCTCAACAACATCCAAGCAAAGTGCCCTTGAGTGGAGCACCTCGCCTTTAGATGTGCCTGCCTGCCTGCCTGCCTGCCTGCCTGCCTGCCTGCCTGCCTGCGTGCGTGCGTGCGTGTGTTTGTGGTGTGCTATACTTGAGGGCCAAATTGCCCTCAAGTATATTGCAGTGTGACACGTTGAGACTCAGAGCATGTATATTGGCTATTTTCAGATTAGGGTTGGGGTTAAAAATGGCAAATTATTGTGAAAATGCCATTAATATGTCCTGTGTGTGTGTGTGTGTGTGTGTGTGTGTGTGTGTGTGTGTGTGTGTGTGTGTGTGTGTGTGTGTGTGTGTGTGTGTGTGTGTGTGTGTGTGTGTGTGTGTGTGTGTGTGTGTGTGTGTGTGTGTGTGTGTGTGTGTGTGTGTGTGTGTGTGTGTGTGTGTGTGTGTGTGTGTGTGTGTGTGTAACCTTCCTTATCTCTTTCACTACTCCCATCGGGGGCCTCTGGCAGTGCTGATGTAAATGATTTACCAGCCCCAGCGCTGTGATACCAGCTGTAACCACTGGAACACTCTGTTCTCACAGACCTGACTTACAACCGCTGTTGTTTCCTTCTATAATACCACATCTCTTCGCCCAGAAATAGCCGATCTACAAGCTCACAGCGCGCCACAACGTCACACGCTGTGAGCTTGTAGATCGGCTTGCTCCCTCCCTCTTTCCTGTCCGTCTTCACTTGGAACTATCAATGCAGATAAGCCAAAAACAAATCTTTAAATAAATAAATAAATAGACCTGGAATAGTGGTTAAAAAAGTGGTTAAAAAAAACTAAAAGACAAATGCTAGGTGGAAGGAAGTTGCTGGTTCCAGTTGAAATCATAACCAATAGCCAAAGCAACTAGCAAATAAGTAAAAAGCAATATTTGCATATGAGATGTGGTAAAAAATTGAGATACTCAAGTATTTGTACTTGAGTACAGTACATGAGTAAATGTACTTAGTTACTTTCCACCACCGTTGACACCCCACTACCACACACCCTCCCCCTAGATGCTAATCTCTCTCTCTCTTCTCTCTCTCTCTCTCTCTCTCTCTCTGGATCAACGGGCTCCAAACGAGATTATTAGGGGCCCCAAAGCCGCAGCGTGCTGAGAAATGCAATCTCACGTATTAGCCTGGACCTGTAGCCGTTCAGGTGTATAGTATATATTAACGTGTGTATGCGGGGGTGGGGGTTGTGTCCCCACAAGCATAGTAGAATTTGAGAAATAGACATTGTGAGGAACATTTTCCTGGTCCTCGCAAAATAAATGGTTGTTTTGTTCATTGGTTTTCAATTGGGAAAAGATTCCGGTTGGGGTTAGGATTAGGCATTTAGAGGTTTAGGGGTTGCAGTTGGATTTACTGTATGCCTGATTTAGATTTACAGTAGTTGCGTCGCACACCTGAAATAGCAGCTCAACGTGTAGGGCTGTGACGCATCGTCAGCTTGTTGATTTGCTGTTTTCACGGCCATGACACAGGCATGCCACTACGTATAACAGGCTTTAGGGTTAGTTAGGGTTAATGAAGGGGTCCTCACAGGGATAGCTGTGTGTGTGAGTGTGTGAGTGTGTGAGTGTGTGCGTGCGTGCGTGCCGTGCGCGGTAGTTGTGATTTGTGTCCACACTTGCATTCAGGGGTGGCTTTATCTTCACGTTTTGATGACAAAGATACCCCCCCCCCCCCCACCCACACACACACACCCACCCACACACACACACACACACACACACACCTCTAAGGAGGATTAGCTCATCATATAGAGTCCACATACATACATTGATCTGGATGAAGATGTGGATTTAAGGGATGCCTGCGCTCTGCAGCGTAAAACTGAATAATCCAGGGTTTCTCCAGACATGCTCGCTACTGTCTTTATAACCTGTTATGTGTGCTCTCTCTGTTTCTCTTCCTCGCTGTTTTGCTGTGTCAACAATAACACCCTGGCAGCCTGTGCTATTCTGCAGTGGTTCTCAAAGTGGGGGTTTTCCGGGGACTCCTCCAGGGGGGGGGTTTCCGGGGACTCTACAGTTATTATACTGTAGAGTCATGTAGATCTATTTTCAAATAATCTAAAAAAGTGGAAACATTTGGAATATATTTTTTAAACATTTTAACGACACGTTAAGTTATGGGTTGTCTTTGATGAAAACATTTGAGAACCACTACTACATGCTGTACTAACTCCTACCTCTTTCTCTCTGTTTTCCTTAATGCTGTCGGATAGCGTACGTACAATACAGCATTCGGCTAGCATGCCGGTCATGAGGTAAGGAACGTCTGTAGTCACTACCGCCTGACCAATGGCAACGTATGGGGTCCAATGCTGATTACCTACACTACAGTATGTTCCATACCGGCTATTTTTTAAGGGTTAAACATGGAGGCAAAATGAGCTGCATAATTGCTACCGGTGTTGAAGTCAAATAATGTCCCAATATATTGACCATTGAACATGCATACAGTATATACGACCGGTCGGGCTCTAGTTGTGAGTGTATCATGGTGCATTTCATGCTATAACATGGAAGAGGGTTAGGCCCATATACGGCTTTCAGCGCCTGGAGGTGGTTTCGTTTTGTAAAGAAAGGTTTTGTAGCTGAGGTATCTGAGAGAGTCCCTCTGTACTGGTCGGCTATAAAGCCACCACAGTTAAATATTACCTACCAAATGGCCTATACACGCATGACTTGACTTCAAAGCATTTTGTTAGAGAATGCCCCACAATTTATTGTCCTTCGGCATTTTCCTAGAATCAAAACACGCTCCTTTGTCAAGGTTCAAACAAGCATAACACGGCTCATATTTATTTGCTTAAATTCGTGCATCTCACTGGCACAGGCCACTATACTTATACAATACAACACAAACTTGTATATAACACGACTTGTTTACAACACGTCATTTCTAAGAAAACAAAATGGACACATGCAGCCATGTGGAAATGTCCTGTGTGAAAGTGACACAGAAAGCGGGTGTGACGAGGGAGCAGTGAACAGAACGGGGTCACAGTGGAAAGCTGCTGTATTGTTGAGATGACTCTGTGACACGTATCCAGTGGCACACTTTCCACTGAACCTCCCATCGCGCCTTTTAAAATGAACCCAAAGTCAAAGTGTTAATTTAAGGTATTTTACTTTAAAACACTTCCTGGGGTCATTGTATCGTCTACTCTGGCTTCACATGTGTGCACCGCAGACAGACACGGCGCTCGGTTCCTGACTTGTGCACACACAAAAGCCAGAGTAGATCTTAACATTACCATATTTAAATATGAACTCTTGGAGTTCCAAAGAGTTAAATCAAAACCCAGGATATTCCTTCTCTCCGTTTCCTGTCATAGTGCTCTCTCTCTCTCTCTCTCTCTCTCTCTCTCTCTCTCTCTCTCTCTGTGCTCATTGGTCGGTCAGGCCGTCACTCACCAGCGTTCCCTCATCTTCCTCTCTCCACAGAAACACACCGCCTTTCAAGTCGTTTGAGGAGAGAGTGGGAACGTTAAAGGTAACTCAAAACAAAACTCAAAAATAAGCTTACAGAATAATTACGTTTTTTAATTAATGCCAGAGGGACAATTTGGGCCCTCACACTAGCCAAGACTATAATTTATATGAAGCTACAGTAGGTGAAAATATGTTATATGTAATGAATAATTGCCATGTCTGTGTTCAAGATGTTTATTTTTGTCATTAATTTTGAGAATTCAAAGCCTTTTTTGTCCACTCAGTGGAAATTAATTTTGTACCATATTAACCATAGAAAAACTGAAACCGCATATCGTTGCTGTCAGGCAGACACTGTGTATCTCCAAGAGCTTGTGACTAAATTATAACTACATTAGGTCCATTTGCAACACATTATTTTGCTTTCCTATTTCCAAAATAGTAACGATTTTGGACATACAAGGTATCCACCCGACAGCGATGATATGTTGTGCATGTTAGGGATGCAAATTATCGATGAATTAATTCATTACCTTATCGATCGATTAACCGGTTAGTTGATGATGTTGAATGTTGAGCACAGATTCATAAATGGTATACAACAAAAAGTATACAATACAAATACACAGTATACAAACAGACATAGCAAAAGGCATTCATTACTTGAACAATGGCAGGACATTTTTCAGAAAAGCACCCACTTTATTTTTCATTCAAGTTTTATTTATTCTCGAAATTACACTGAGTAATTAAACTAATTTTCAGTGTCGTCGAGTAATACAATACAATATCATATAGAAAAACATCACAATACATCAGAAGATCAGGAAAAGGAAAAAAAACAAAAGGTATACATGTGAATTACATAGGTTTACAAATAAAAAGCTAAGACAAATTTCAAAACGATCTAAAAACAGTTACATATTGTGGGGTTCTGTATGCTCACCAAGGTTTTAAAACAACTCAAGGGTACCAATGTCGTTTGCAGGTCATTCCATGTATTAGGGCCACAGAAGCTAAAAGCAAGTTTAGTACCAAGTTCAGAGTTAACTTTTGGTACCTTGAATTTGGGGGAATTACTTGACCGGGTGTGGTAGGGTTCAGAGTCCCATTTCAGAAAAGATGAGATGTATTTAGGACAATCTCCAAGCAAGGCTTTATACAAGAACAGGTGCCAATGCAGTTCTTGTCTCTCTGTCAGGGAGGACCATCCAACCTTGTTATATAAGATACAATGGTGAGTATCATAGCTATCACCCGTAATAAACTTTGTAGATTCACTTTGTAGATTACTCAGATTTTAGTAATACATTTTATTTTAATGGATGGGCGGTTTATAAAATAAATTGGCAGGTATTTTTTGTCTAAACTTCATAATGCTAGTATTCTTACATTCCAACATAACATAACCACTCCAACTCTGTTTTCATTACATAGATTAAAAAGGTTATCTTTGAAAAACAAAGAAGGGTCCCGCACACTGTCAGAAAATGTTGCTCTTTATTCAACGTTTCGGTCTATTCGACAGACAATTACATAGATTACAAATGGGGAAAAAAAATACAAAATGATTATTGTTACAAATGGCCTGTCTCTACTTATGGTTTTTGCATAAAAGGTAATTTTTTCTAATTTGAACTCTTTTCTCATTTGAACTCTTTTCTCATTTGAACTCTCAACGTAAATGTCACATCAACTATTGTTTGACAATTCGCTTCAACATTCAATGTTATTACATTTCTGGGCCAAGTTCGGCCAACCAAATGTAGGACATACCACAGTCGTCCAATATTTGCTTTATCAACCCAAGGTGACACATGTACACCTGTGTTAAACAGGTTAAGCAGACAGTCGTACATTATTCGCCTCAGTTTACTCTCTTTGCCTTCGATCAGCCGGGCCCAATATCCAATAAGTCTCTTTGTAACAGATACAAATTGGTTACCTCCCCAGCTCACCATACACCGTATTACTACACTAGTTGTTATATATACTTGAACATTTTAAGATGTAATTTTTCAAACCCTCACTTCACATGTGTACAGCATGACTGGTGAAATCAACTTATCGAAAAGGTCTAGTGCAACATTTGCTGGTAAATTGAGTACATGGTAAATGGAGTACATTGCACGCGAGGCCTGCTTATACAGCTCTTCAATAAATTATCCATTATAATTCATAATAACTCCAAGGTATTTAAAACTATGGACAATCTCTAAGTTGTCTCCATTACAAACAAACTTTAATTTGCTGGTATCTGCTTTTCTACATCCAAAGACTGACTTTTTCCACTATTGATCTTCAATTTCCATTTACCACAATTACCACAAAAACGCACATCAGAACGGTTCTCGAGTTATGTGCATTACAGACATACAGACGTACGTACACACACAGAGACTTGCTGCATTTATAGTTGGATATTAAATAATTCCAACATTCCCACATGACACTCACCTACACAGATAAGAAAATAATTATTTTCCAATCCAATGTCGACAATTATTCATGTCAGTTCGTCAAACATGTCTACATTTGAGTATCTAGTTTTATATGGTGGGTTCTAAAATGGTGAGTCCCAATACTTGATTCTGATTGGCTAGTTACTGTTGTAAATCTCACGATAATCCACACCTTCAATCACTTTATATCATTCCCAGCAGACACACACCCTGGCCGTGTGGGGGCGTCTAAGCACCGCCCGCGCTCATGACTGTGAATGTGTGGCTCCGGGCGGCCTCGTAAAAACATCAAGCGCCTCGCTCATGACTGTGAATGTGTGGTTCCGGGCGGCCTCGTAAAAACATCAAGCGCCTCCTATTCCCCCATCACAGAGACTGGCCGAGTGAAAACAAGGAAGTGTGGCTCGCTCTGGTGGGCGCAGCCACACTCCGCTACCCGTCGGGTCTCACCACGCCTCTCAACCATTATAAAAGACCCAGTAACCTGACACCCCTTGTGGCTTATTGCTTTAATATAGACCGCTAGTATCACAATATCTTTGTCATAACTGAGTGCATGTTTGTTAAATTTTAAACAAACAGCTAGGTCACTGCTTATACGTTTTTGCACACATATTGCATTTTTCAATAAAGTCAGGAATCTCCGACTTACTTCGTATTCGACAGACATTCAAGGTAAGAATCCGTAGCCCCAGGGGAGCCGTCCTCCTCCCGAGTCCTCCCCCCAGGGTCAGATGCAGCCTCTTTTGTCTGTGCTCCATATCTGTCCTACACGTCAATACTGAAGTCTTTATAATCCACATCATTGTATCTGATCATGAACAGATTATCAGGGTTGTTAAGTTAATTGAAGAATTTCTT
The DNA here is from genome assembly GCF_951216825.1 of Electrona antarctica. Lineage (NCBI taxonomy): Eukaryota > Metazoa > Chordata > Actinopteri > Myctophiformes > Myctophidae > Electrona > Electrona antarctica. The sequence goes on along the minus strand of NC_136796.1, from coordinate 20,292,675 downwards.
AACAGCGATTAATCGAATTTCGATTAAATGGTAACATCCCCAGTGCATGTATTGTAGTGATGTGTTCGAGTACACCGGTGGTTCTTAAATTTGGGGTCTGGGGACCCCCAGGGATCCTAGAGGGGGTACCGTTGGGTCCCCAGCAAAATGACGTTACGTAACATGGCATGAAAATCAGTTCAACACTTTAACCCTCAAGCCCAAACCACACCGGTAGGGACTCAACCACACCTCAATGAGTTGCATTGGTGTGGTTGACCTTAAAAAACGTCTTGTCCCGACCCGACACTTTGGTGTGGTTGGGCTTTATACAAAGGCTATTTGAAAATAACGCACTGTGACACGTTGTGAGCAATCACCCAGGGGCAATTCAATGACATTTATTGGTGTGCCGTGATGAAATGCACACTAACCTGACCCAAGTCCACACAGGCACGCACATACGTACACATGTTTATGCACACAATAAGGCTGGGCACATCAGAAAACACTTCAAAACCGACACCTAACCGACACCTAACCTAATGTGAGGTTAATCGAATAATCGATTAACAAATTGACAAATCGACACACACGCGCGCGTACACACACAGTTCTTCAGAACTGTGTGTGTGTTCAGAACTGTGTGTTTGTCATCTTAACATTTATTCATTAAATAATCGATTTTTCTTCATTGTTTTCTTCAAGAAATGTTTAAAGTCATTGAATGTGTATATAAATACTTACACAACAAAGGCAAGGTTGGGATCCTTTAGGATTTAAACAATTCCAGTTCCTTAACGATTCCCTTTAACTATTTATGTATAAAAAATCACACCCGTGTGAAGTACGGTGCAACTCCGTGTGGGGGTCCCCCAGAGTCCCTGGAACTTCCAGACCCGCAGGAACGCGCCCGGTTCCGGCAAGCCGAATCGGTCGAGAAATTACAGAGTTACCGTGTGGGGGTCCCCAGGGGGTCCCTCTACTGTACTGTACTGTACTGTACTGTGTACTGTACTGTACTGTACTGTACTGATAACACCTGTGTGTTAGGCTGCACAACAGTGACACTTGGTTTTGAAAACCAACCAAATGCTCGTGCTCAGACACAGCCAGCCAGGCAGCCAGGCACACACAAAGCTACTTAATGAAGTGGTTGCACCACTTAAAAATATAGAGATCATTTTGCATAAGCACAAATTCAATCATACATGCTGTATAGCAGACCTGAAGTCCACATCCCACTTTTGACAGCACACCATGCACAAACGGAAGTTGTGACCGCGTGATAAAACTGGTTTTCATAACCGGTTCCAAATGTGATTGAACCAATTCCGGTTCCTCAATGTTGGATCCGGTTCCTCTGGTTCCCGATCCCAACCCTACAGTTGTACAGTTGGTACAGTAACATCACATGCGCCGTAAAATGGCTGCTCACTGTTCTTAAGATAAGAGCAGTGAGGATTTCATGTATGTGCTTACATATACTGTATACATACTGTACATATACAGTGGCAGAAAAAAACACCCCAAGGAGTGGGGACTATTCAATGGACTATTCTTTATTTATATTTGTCTACATATTAGAATTGTGTTTGTGACTATATGTGAAACAATTCTCTCTCCCTCTCTCTCTCTCTCAGACCAAGATCGCCCCCTCCCACGGCGATCAGTTCAACAGTGACCCCGACTCCGAGGCGGCGTTGATGACCCAGCAGCCTGAAGACACGCCCCACCAGGAAGCGCCCATGCACTGAAATCTGACCCCCCCCGACCTCTGACCTCTCACCCCGTCGCCTCTAAACTCCTTAACTCCCATGTGCCAATCCCTCCTCCCTCTCTCCCTCCCTGCATTTGACAAACAACTGACCCCTCCTGCCCCTCCCCGTGACCTCTGACCTTTCCTTTATGATCCAATTGTCTCCTTCCTTTTGTGTGACACGTGCGCTCACTTGTTAGCAGAGCAGAGCGTGTGGGGATTAGAGGCGCTCTCTCGCTCTCTCTCGTGTTGCTTGTAGCACACTGGGTTCTCAATGTAGGATTTGGGGACCCCCCAGGGGGTCCGCAGATAGTTGGGAACCACATGGACCCTTACGGATCTGTAATTCAGATAGTTGGGAACCACATGGACCCTTACGGGTCTGTAATTCAGATAGTTGGGAACCACATGGACCCTTACGGATCTGTAATTCAGATAGTTGGGAACCACATGGACCCTTACGGATCTGTAATTCAGATAGTTGGGAACCACATGGACCCTTACGGATCTGTAATTCTGAGGCCCCTTTTCCACCGGGGTTCGGTTATTTTTTCCCGCCTAATATTGAACCAGTTCAGAGTGTTTCCACTGAAAATGAATTGGTTCAGAACCCTAAAAGTTGGTTCGGAACTAGAACCAAAATGGTCGCTGGTTCCGTAAAAGCACCAAAGTTCCAAGAATGTAGAACGGAACCAGTTCTAGAACCAAAGGTTGAAGAGGCCTGAGAGTGTAAAATGGAACCAAATGGACCCTTACGGGTCTGTAACTCTGAGAGTGTACAAATGGCACCAAATGGACCCTTACGGTTCTGTAACTCTGAGAGTGTACAAATGGCACCAAATGGATCCGTACAGGTGTTTACAGACTGCTGCTTTTTTGGACTCGGAGCGAATTTAGGTCAGATTTTTTTTCCACTCTTAACATCGTCCCTCACCTCATATTACCTCAATCTGAGCTTCAATTTCGAGAAAAACGCTGCTTATAATGGAAGTGGACGGGGGGGAAATATTTGTATCGCCCACCATAGTGGAAGCAAGCGTTACCTAGCGACGGGGGAACAACTATAAGGTAAATATCAGCGATACATTTCTGAATCAATAGTAATCAAAAGATATCGTCTTCTCGTCCCTGGCATAGCTGGGTTTAATACCTAAGCACGAGAAATCTTGTACCTGGCATCAAATGTGTTAACAGACCCGTAAAGGTCCCATTTGGACCCCGGGTGGACCCCGGACCCGACGTTAAGAACCAGTGCTGTCACACAGGTCGTTACAACGGGGTCTCCTGCCACAAGATGGATGGGACGTCCCGCCCCTCCCCTCTTTACCCCCATGACCCAACCCCCACCCCACAAAACCCAGAAAACCTTAGTAAAACGTTGCCAAAAACAATGGTTCCTTAATTGGATTATGTCTGTTGTTGTTGTTGATGGCTACATCTGGTAGACCATGAAATCCTGAGTGTTATTTTTATGAGCAAATTGACACTTTGGTATTGATTGGATTGATATCTTTATTGGTCATGAAATAAACATATGCCATAATAGCATACATCTGACCCACCATAATCAAAAGGATAGCAAAACAAAACAAAACAATAAAAGCGTACAGCTTGTTTCCATTGCCGTCCTAAGTACAGTATGAGATGTGTATGAGTCATGTAGTGTGCTCGTGTGTCCAAAGGCTCATAAGGAGGAGTTTGGGTTGTGTAGTTACTAGTTACAGTGCCTTGCCATGATGTACAGTACTGTAACTCCAAATATCTGTACTGGTTTTTCATTGATTGAAGTATTTATTAACAGTTTGCAGAATTACAGTACATTTCAAGTACAACTCAATACAAAAACGTAACTGTGAGTGGACGACACCATAAAGCTTGTTACACGTGTTTACAATAGGGCCCACCATTTACAATTCATCAAAACATTTAGAGACGTACGAATATACACTTCTATATAGCCAAAAACAGGAAATCATCATAGGAGGTACTGGATCCCCAGATCCGGATATTCAAATAGTAAATTCAAAAAATATTGTGCCTTGCAATATTTTTGTAAAATGGATCTTGCTGTAAGGCCCTATTTTATTTCTTTGTTGTCATGCAGTGGAAATAGCAGATCTACACGCTTCCAATGCATTGTGAATGACGCTGGTAGATCTCCTAATTTCACTATTTTCGAAGGTTGGTTGAACATTCCGGGAAATCAAATGTCCGTCCATAATGACATGCCCAAAATACTGAGGCCAGATTGAAAGTGTTACCCGAGAGAGAGAGAGAGAGAGAGAGAGTTGAATTAACACTCAGGATTTTGCCCGGTGTTGTCGCCACTTGCACAAAAATGGAGAAAACTTTACAGTCTTTTTTTTATTTTATTTTATAAATGAAAAGCCTTGATGGCTTTATAGACTTATTCCCTTAACATTACCGGGTGTGTGAATTATTATACAGTAATAAGTATTTAATCCTCCCTTCCTGTTTTGGGGTTTAAAAAAACAAAATAAAATAAAAAAACAAGGGAGTTTAGGGTTCAATTCAGTTTTCCATGATCAATCCGTTTCCTGTTTTGTTTTTCTGTTGTTCCTGTATATGATCATATTATAGGATATCACAAGAACGCATGGTAGTCCATCACTGTAGTGACTGCATTAAGGTATATCTCATCAGTTTCACCTCGTATATTCATGTTTTACACACACAATACTGTCTTTGAACCGCTGTACTGTGTTCTGTGTTGTACACATACATGACTGTTGTTGCAACGTTATATTGCATGCTGTCGCCAGAACCAAATGGACCTTCAATTGGTTCCATTTGGACACTGCTCAGAGTTGGATTACGACTTAAGGACCTTACAGCTTTATAAATAAAGTGTATCATTATTATTATTATTAATATTATTATGTAGATTAAGATCCCATAAATAAGAATCGTATCATTGGTGATCATCAGTGGTGATTTTAGGTGTGGAGGAGGGAGCAGAGTGGCTAACTCAGCTCTGATCTGATCTGTGTGCTTGATCAAAGCTGAAATTGTTCTTTTACCCCGAATTATAAAGTAAACATGGATTAAACTCACGATGACTGATTTCAGTCATTTGGATTCCACAGAAGCCATGCATGTTCTCTATGAAAGCATGTTGTGCAGTGACGATGGGCTATCTACAAGCTCTTGCTTGTAGTATATTGCCTGGCTATTGCCCTATTCTTTTAAGATCACATGATTTGAAGTGGAAATATGTTAGCAATATGTTCAGAAGAAGTATCTTCCATAAAATTGTAATAGTCCGAATATTGCATAAAAGCAATTAGACAAAGGTTGAAGACTCAAATGTCAACCTTGTGATGTCTTCACCTGGTTGGCAGTATACAGTATGTAGGACCCTGCTATGTTACGTAAACATCATTTTTACATATTGTTTAGCAAACTGCGCTAGTGTGCAGGGTTCCTTTCACACGTTTCACAAATCATTAGGGCAATAGGACTTGGCCATATACACATTTTGGACATTTGTCTGTCTGTGACATTGTATTTTGCTTTAATCCATGTAATGGACAAAGACTGCTATCTGCTATCTGCTGTAAGGCAGTTTTTGGGCGGGAATCCAGTCTGGGATTCTTAGAACTCTTAACTAAAGTAAACACTGAGGCTGCAGACAGTCATAAACGTGTGTGTGACGTGGTCGTGGTCAATATTTGAACACTTCCCCTATTGTTTCTGCCGGGGGAGTTCGACACCTCTCCTCCCTCCTCCAACACAACGTACAAGAAACACATACTACACCAGGCAGGAACCCGTTGACCCGGCTGTTGTTTTGGATTGTGAACGATGAAGGATAGTTATGATGTAGATTATTTTAGTCACATGTATTATTCTTATTCTACACTCCCTGAGTTTACCTGTAACGTGCAATTTTTTCCTTCTCGTGACAACTATAAAAGATTAAATATGTGTGTCTGTTTTGGTTGTTTTTTTCCTATTACACACACACACACACACACACACATATAATATATGTGTGTGCACATGTGTGTACTGTATGTATGGCATTTGATAGGCTACTGTGCCCTTTGGAACAGACTAGGAGCTAGGAGATAACAAATGGTTTTCATTTAAAGGAGTGCTGGCTGTCCCCACTGGGAACAAGGCTCAGGGGAATAAGCAGCCATAGCTTCATGTGTGGTACAAGTGTTCCCCTGCTGGCTCATCAGTCACATAGCAGGAGCCCTTGGAGCAGCTGACATCTGAGCTCATCCCAGCCTGTTATGAATGAATGAATGAATTTTATTTGTATAGCACCTTTCCAAATATATAGTTACAAAGTGCTTTACAGACAGGTTATAAAACAGGAATCATAAAAACATCAAAACAACAAAACATCAAAACATCAGAAACAATAAAATATGAAGAAAGTAACAGGTCAATAAAACAGTTAAAAACAATATTAGGAAAAACACTTGGCATATAGATGTGTTTTTAAAAGCGTTTTAAAAGAAGACACTGATTCTGCTAATCTAAGAGCCAGTGGCAGGGAGTTCCAAAGCAAAGGTGCCCGAGCCGCAAAGGCCCGGTCACCCCGAGTGTGTTATGCAGTCTTTTTACAACGCCACCCACTAAACCTCACCCCTCTTTCCTAAATGTAACAATACCTCTAAACAAATATTTGTTAAACATGAGTCATGAAACAACATTTCTCTGGCCATTTATAAATAGTCGATTTCTCAAGTTCTACTACTTGGGGAACATCTTTGAAGTTATTATAACTCATCTCTCTCTCTCTCTCTCTCTCACACACACACACACACACACACCACACACAAGAGGAACTGAAGTTAGTGTAGGCCTAAGTTAAGTATTCTTCAAAAAACAAACCCTAAAGTATAAGCTCCATCGACAGTCATATCTAATTCACATAAAAATGTGTGAATAGACTAGAGTGCAATTTGCACTAATTATCGAGATGAGGGGAATACCTCGGGTCCAACACATACCGGCATTATAAATAAATTGTCGGCAGCGCACATAACACTGCATAGAACATTACACGCCCCTGGTTTGACTGAGGTATAGACCATATCGCCACTGTCAGGTTGAAGCTTGCCATATTCCAACTTTTAGCTTTTTTCACAAATGAATTCCCTACTACTACTACTACTACTACTATATAAAATAGCTGATCGATAAGCTCACAATGTGTTGCTGCATGCTGTGACTGTGAGCTTGTAGATAGCATTTTTTTAAACATTTTGAATGTGTCATGACCCTGGCCTAGGGGTGCTACCGTGCCAGGGAACATAGCAAATAAACAAATAAAGGCTGAACAGACGAGCTGTGGAAATCAGTTCATGCATGAGTGGATTGTGTAGTGTGGTTGAGTGTTGCATGTATTAGCATAAAATATTGAAGAAGGTGGTGCATAGTGGGTGTCACAAAAATCGAATTAACTGCCGGAGGACTGGAGACAGGCCTTTCAAGGGAGTGAGCATCCTGGCTCAGGTTTGATTGATTGAACATTTTATGTCACAGTATGTAGAATAGAAAGTCAATAAAAAAACTGCTACATTAATGACGAAACCATGAAAAGCACTTAAACTTGTTTACATCAGGGTCCTCCATTTTCAATTCACCAGAACATTTAAAGAATACAATTCTATGAAAAAACAGGAAATCATATGAAGAAAGTAAAAAAGGGAAAGACAGAAAGTCAGTATGGAGTGGTTAACGGTGTCGAAAGCCGTTTGGAGGTTCAGCATGACCATGCTGCAGTATTTGCCAGCATCCACCTCTTTGATGTGGTCGCTCAAATAGAGGAGGCATGTGTCAGTGGAGTGGGATGTTCTGAAGCCAGATTGGAATTCGTACATTAGTTTTTTTTGTGGCAAGATACTGTTCTGATCTGAGAAATTTGGGGGGAATATTGTCATGGCCAGTGGCCTTGTTGGGTAAGGGTTGCAGGGGACTTGTGTTCAGTGCCTCATCAGTTACCATTACCAGTTTTAAATCGTCTTTACATACACCTAGGTTTTGGTACAAAGCTTTGATGTGCTCTACACCAAAACGCCCAGATTGGGAGGGCAGTTTGTTAACCAGACTTGTTGCTATGCTTGTAAAGAAGATGCTTTGAAGTAATTGCAGGCCACATCAAGCTTGTCAGTTGATGGTTCCCATCAACCTACCTGCTCCAGAGAACACACATGAGAAGGGCAAAGCACACACAAATCAAGTTAACCAACTAAACTAAGAGTGAGTTATAACCAACCACAGTACATACTGTACGTACTGTATGTACACTGTACAACGAACGTTGCTGCCACCCCCATCTCTACCCATTTCCTGTCAGACTGTTCATCTATCAATAAAGGCATATAAAAAGCTCAAAAATAAACCTTAACTTTTTAAAGATTGACACACATTCAGGGAACCGCCAGCAGAAAGAATCCAGAACATATTCAATGTCAAGGTACCAGGGCCGAGGAGATAGCACACGCGGAGGATATCTGATCCGAGGATCAGTCCGATGCATGCCGCGGCCCCTGGCGCAAAATTATTTCATAAATCCTAAATGCAATAAAAATAAATAAAGGTTGTTGAGGTCCAACTCTACACAACTAATTTAGAACCAAGCACATGCACAGACAGTACCAAAGTTCCCCTGCCAAATTCCAAAAGTGCCCTTCAAAAACTATTTAAAAAAAAATATATTCTATCATATATTAAGATGGAAACATAACAAAGAATATACCTTATATCCGTTTAGGAATTAAGAGCGCTGCAGACTAAGGATGTTTGTGAATTGCTGTTGAAGATAGGGTGATTAAATCTGTAGTGTAGAGCATTCACTATGCCTCTTAGGAAGCATACAGTGTATATACTGTATGGAAAGTTGAATTGCAATCCTTCCTAATTTTCTTTCACAAAGAAACCATACAAGGTCTAATGTCTGTCAACACAGTCACACACAAATGCACAAACGCACACATGCATGCATGTTGCACACATGTCGCAAACACTTAAAAAAGTCGCAAACACTTTAAAAAGTTGCAAACACGTAAAAATAGAAACATTATGAAATAAACAATTTTCTTTATAAAGAACCAGATTTTGTTTTTCCCACAAATGATAGTCTTGAAAAATGGGGGTCGTCTACTCGTCTTATAATCAGAGTCGTCTTATATTCGGCACTATACGGGTAGTCACAGAATATTCATCTTCAGCTTTCAAAGCTGAAAGCCTTTGAGATAAAAGGCCCAATCGAAATGCATCACTTTAGTGACAAAAGCATCCCCTCCCCTAACCCCTCACACATTATCATACAACAGCTGTGGGCGAGGCTTGAGTTCAGGTGGGTGGTGCTAAGGTGAAAAACAGGATACCGCCATACCTAAAGAACTGGTGGGTGTGGCCACAAAAAACATAATTTTAACACTTTAAAGAAAGAAAGCAGATCTACAAGCTGTTTTCAGTTTCAGCAAGTACATATGGCATAAGGGGTTAATTCTGTTCTGTCACCACTTTAACCGTGAGTGGGCCCGGGTGGTTGGCGTAGCTGTCTCTTCCTGTCTGGGCACCTCGCCCCCCCCCCCCCCCCCATCTCAGCCTACTTTCATCTATCCTCTATCAATAAAAAGGCGAAAGCCAAACAAATATATGTCTTTAAAAGAAAAAGAAAAAAATGAACCGTAAGTGATGTCTACACATGCAGGACACAGGAGGGCAGCAAAGGACAAAAGCCGCAACCTAATGGCTTAATTATCTCTCTCTCTCTCTCTCTCTCTCTCTCTCTCTCTCTCTCTCTCTCTCTTCTATTCAATCCATAATAACAGACCCGCCTCGGGCCAGCGACTGAATGCTGTCGGGTTGACTCTCATGGTTATGAATGGAGCGACCCTAGAGAGCAGGTGGCCGTTTACTAGATCTATAGCAGCTGAAGACAGGCAGGGTATCGATCAGCTCTGCCGGGCACTTTTTCTGTGGGGAAAAATCTTAGGGAGAAATTGCCTACCTTGCTTTGAACTTGACATAATGAATAGAGATGTGTATCTTTGGGTGTGCGAAGCTTGCCACAAGATATTTTATACGGTTCTGCTAGTGCCTGCCCTACAGTGGTGAGAGGTGCAGGAGTCATGCTGGAGAACTAGAACTGGGCCTTTGTAAATTCATACAGTAGCCTATATGTAGCCAGTCAGGAAATGTCCCGACTACTCTCCTAGGCTACTGGGGCTACTTAATACACGATAATCAACACTAGCACTTTATTTAGAACACACCCAAATCTGTCACGCGTGCCAAGCTGTCATTCTCAGCCCATTATTTATTTCTCAATCTCACCACGGACCTCGCGTCTCGGAGGACAGTCAAGACGGGCAGTGTAGACCAATCACATACCATGCCTCAGCCATGCCTATGCTCGGACACAAACGGAATTCACGCACTGTGCGTACACAGGCCAGAGCCCCTCCCACTTCTTGCTTTCTGGTTTGTCCCACTATAAAAGCCAGCACTGGCACAAGCTTTTCTCCCTCTTCAATCTTTGTTGAATGCGACTGGTTGCCTTTGGCTAGGTGCATTCTGTGCCAAGCCCCCGGTATGTGAATATATCAATGTATCTACTATCTATATAGAGAGTATGGAGGAAAGTCCTGTTTATTTGCCCTGCTTGAAACCTTTGTTTGTCACACTCTAGGCCCTGCTCCATACTGACCCTGCCTTGAGTTGAGCCTCCCTGTTGTGTGTGATAGTCATGCAGACAGAGGTAAATGTTGTTACATTAATGTTACAAATATTATTTTACATAATGGATGGATGGTTGTATATAGTATTGATGTGTAATGTTTGTTTTGTAGACCTGACTGCCACTGCTGTTTTGTTGTTTTGAGTTTTGTTGATTAACATGTATTTGACTTGTTTTGTTTAACTTCATAATTTAGTGGCCATTGTATTCGTTTCTACATTTTGTAATTAAATTTCCCCCAAGAAGGTTCTAATATTTAAACTGTTAAGAACAAACTGTAATCATAATTTCTTCTTCTGCTGCAGGATAGGTGCAGATGACCTGGGTGGTTACTTGCTCACAGCGGTGCTCTCTCCCCCCCCTTACACTTTGATATTGTGCACTCCATCCTCCCTGCATGCTCCCCTTTTGCTCACTGTAGGTTGAGTCTGATTACATTTTTAGCTTCTCTTCTGTTTTATGACTTAAGTAATTCATACAATAAAGTGTTGATTTTAATATTGATTGATTAATAAACTATATTGTAAACTTGGGGGAGAATCCTTGTTTCTGTCCCATTCTCGTATTTAGAACCTGTTATGTTGTAAAGCTTTAAATGGTCTAATAATATACTATTACTATATACTTTAATATTCTATAGCTCCGGGCCACGGCCCGGCCACATATATATTGAATATGTAGGCTAGCATATTGTTGTTGCATTAAAGCTGTACAATCTACTTCTCATTAGTCAGGAGTCACGACTTCTCACTACTAGGAAAACAGTAGCCTACTTTTTCTGCATTTCAGTTGTGACATGGCAAAGTGTTTGGCATTTCATTCATTCAAGAGGAGAGCTCATTTCAGTGCAGCCGCAGAGCAGCAAGTGTTTGCTTTCAATCCTTTGATCTGATCTGCAGGTCTCGAGGAGCAGGGGAGAGTTGATTTATGAATAATACACATTCCAGGGTTTGGGCTGGAAGTGTTTTTCTAAACTAACCAATTAATGTTTCTAGGTGAAAGTGATTTATTTTTATTTTTTTACTTCCAGGTCCTTTTCTTTACCAACTGCACCATCACTACCTTAGCCTGACTGAGTGAGATCAAAGTAACGTTTCAGAGTAAAGACCACAGTGGGATTTTAACCCACTCTAGAATCTAGATCATGTGGACAGCCACTTAACACATTGAGCTACCAGGCTGTCTGGTTTCTGTCATGGTTTCTCCTCTGTATTATCTGATTAACATCCATGATAACACTTAAAAGCACCAAAGACCCCTTTGATGCACAGCAAACACCATTAAAATGCTCTGTAGATGATCCCAAGGCCCCATTTGAAAAGTGACACCAAGAAGAACAACTTAAAATCACAGCTCAGTGGCACCCTAGTTAAGATGACATCCATGTGAGCCAGACCTTGTGAGTTCCAATCCAGCTGAGTTCCTCCTACTTTCACTTTGCAGCATGTTTTGGATAACATCCAGAAGAACACTGGAAAGAGATGGAAAGCTGAGGAGATTCTCAGAGAGCATGTTGGCACTCTGTGATAAGCTCCTGTAGTGAGCCACAGGTTGTGGGTTCAAGTCTAGATGAGTTCCTTCTACTCTTCACTGTGGCACTGTGGACCACATTTTGGAGAATAACACCCAGAAGAACAATGGCTGAGGACATTCTCAGAGCATGGTGGCTCTCTGTGATAAGCTGCTGTCTATGTGAGCCTGCAGGCCGTGGGTTCAAGTTCAGTCCCATAGCCTGTGGTCTCGGACGGCATACCACTATAGCATGCAGGTTTTCATCATTTTTGACGATTGAAAAAAAAGACTCCAAATCCTTGTTTTTCATTATTTTTGACCATGGTCTCGGACGTCATACTATAGCATGCAGTTTTTCATTTTTGAGGATTTGAAAAAAAAAGACGAAGTTAAATAATTCAAACTATAAAACATTTAAAAGTAAAAGGTTCCAGCATGTGTCTCCACAGTAAGCTGAATTATAAAAAGTGTGAATGGCGCTTCTAGGTGAAAGTGTTTTTTTTGACGTGCCATAGGTCTGCCATTGAGCCCCATTCTGAATTTCTCATATTTGAAAGCACTATATTTCTAAAACTATGAAACATTTCAAAGATTCCTTTTCAGGCAAATATGTCTATGGGGCTCAATGGCAGATATTGCCACGTCAAAAAAGCACTTTCACCTAGAAACTCCATTCACACTTTTTATAAGTCAGCTTTCTGTGGAGACACATGCTGGAACTTTTTACTTTAAAATGTTTTGTAGTTTCTGAGTTATTTAAGTTAAACGCCCAATGCATTCCCAATGGCAATAGCACAAACTTTGGCATGCTACTAGTCCTACATACTTACACCTAGAAACCCCATTCAAACCTATTTAGGTTCATCTTACGGTGGACATGTTTGCCTGAAAAGGAATCTTTGAAATGTTTCATAGTTTTAGAAATATAGTGCTTTCAAATTTGAGAATTTTACAATGGGGCTCAATGGCAGATATTGGCACGTCAAAAAAGCACTTTCAACTAGAAACTCCATTCACACTTTTTATAATTCAGCTTACTGTGGAGACACATACTGGAACTTTTTACTTTGAAATGTTTTGTAGTTTCTGAGTTATTTAACTTTAACGCCCAATGCATTCTCAATGGCAATAGCACAAATTTTGGCATACTACTAGTCCTACATACTTACACCTAGAAACCGGTCAGGGGACCTTAGTATAATTGCCTTATTTGAATCTGAATCCAACATATAAAAAACATATTTGTGATTTTTGTTCGTTTAATTTGCTAGTTTTTCCTTTTTTTGTTCAGAATTGAAAAATGGGAAAACGTTAAACGAAAAATCACAAAAACTGATCAAGGGACCTTAGTATAAGTATGTTTGTTCAATTTAATCCAGCAAAAAGAAAATTGCTATTTTTTTCCTTTTTTTGTTCAGAATTGAAAAATGGGAAAACACTAAACGAAAAATCACAAAAATGGTGGTGCCTTAGTATAATTCTGTTTGAGTCCAGCAAACAGAAATTTGCAATTGTTTTCCTTTTTTTTGTTCAGATTTGAAAAATGTGAAAACTCGAAGCCAAAACCCAGCTTTTAAAAGCTGCGTCAAAGTTGAGTTTTCAGGAGAAAAAAAGCACGCAGAAAAAAGCTGTTCATTCCAAGCTTCAAAGCGAAAAAGCTGGTATACATAGAGATAACATGGGAGCACGAAGCAAGAAGCTGCTTCTAGCTTCCTTGGTGTTAACGCGGCTTAAGTCTGATTATGCCTTTGGGTTTTTTGCACTACTGATTGTTACCCGTTTCCTTTCTTGTCAGTTAAAATTATCATTCATCATCACTTCCATCTTGTCCATCACCTAACCCTAACCCTAACCCTAACCCTAACCCTAGTTGTCTGGTACCAGATTGGTTACCATATGGTACCAGAACAAAAAAAAAAAAAAGCAGTGTGAATTCTCTGGAACCAGTGGCGCAGTGTGTTAGAACGCTGCCACATGATCGGGAGATGATGAGTTCAAACCCCACTCAAGTCTTTACTTTCAAGACAGATTTCAGAAGAAGAAAAGCAACACAAAAGCAGTTTGAATTATCTTGAACCAGTGGAGCAGTGTGTTAGAACGCTCCCACATGATCGGGAGATGGTGAGTTCAAATCCCACTCAAGTCTTTACTTTCAAGACCGATTTCAGAAGAAGAAAACCAACAAAAAAGCAGTTGAATTGTCTGGAACCAGTGGCGCAGTGTGTTACGACACTGCCACATGATCGGGAGATGGTGAGTTCAAACCCCACTCAAGTCTTTACTTTCAAGACCGATTAAAGAAGAAGAAAGCCAACGACCTATGAACCAAAACATTTAAAGGCATAACAATCCCATTAATCCGTTTTCTTATCAAGTTGAAGGCATCCCGGATTTTGTTGAGGGTGGGTTGGGTGTTTCACGGTTTCTCATCAACTCCATGTTAAATCACCCAATTACCCCCCAACGGACACTAGCCATAACCCTAACCCTAACCCTAACGCTAACCCTAACCCTAACCCTAACCCTAACCCTAACCCTAGTTGTCTGGTACCAGATTGGTTACCATATAGTACCAGAACAAAACAAACAAGAAAGCAGTGTGAATTGTCTGGAACCAGTGGCGCAGTGTGTTAGAACGCTGCCACATGATCGGGAGATGGTGAGTTCAAACACCACTCAAGTCTTTACTTTCAAGACCGATTTCAGAAGAAGAAAACCAACAAAAAAGCAGTGTGAATTGTCTGGAACCAGTGGCGCAGTGTGTTATGACACTGCCACATGATCGGGAGATGGTGAGTTCAAACCCCACGCAAGTCTTTACTTTCAAGACCGATTTCAGAAGAAGAAAACCAACAAAAAAGCAGTTGAATTGTCTGGAACCAGTGGCGCAGTGTGTTAGGACGCTGCCAAATGATCGGGAGATGGTGAGTTCAAACCCCACTCAAGTCTTTACTTTCAAGACCGATTTCAGAAGAAGAAAACCAACAAAGAAGCAGTTGAATTGTCCGGAACCAGTGGTGCAGTGTGTTAGGACGCTGCCACATGATCGGGAGATGGTGAGTTCAAACCCCACGCAAGTCTTTACTTTCAAGACCGATTTCAGAAGAAGAAAACCAACAAAAAAGCAGTTGAATTGTCTGGAACCAGTGGCGCAGTGTGTTACGACACTGCCACATGATCGGGAGATGGTGAGTTCAAACCCCACTCAAGTCTTTACTTTCAAGACCGATTAAAGAAGAAGAAAGCCAACGACCTATGAACCAAAACATTTAAAGGCATAACAATCCCATTAATCCGTTTTCTTATCAAGTTGAAGGCATCCCGGATTTTGTTGAGGGTGGGTTGGGTGTTTCACGGTTTCTCATCAACTCCATGTTAAATCACCCAATTACCCCCCAACGGACACTAGCCATAACCCTAACCCTAACCCTAACCCTAACCCTAGTTGTCTGGTACCAGATTGGTTACCATATAGTACCAGAACAAAACAAACAAGAAAGCAGTGTGAATTGTCTGGAACCAGTGGCGCAGTGTGTTAGAACTCTGCCACATGATCGGGAGATGGTGAGTTCAAACACCACTCAAGTCTTTACTTTCAAGACCGATTTCAGAAGAAGAAAACCAACAAAAAAGCAGTGTGAATTGTCTGGAACCAGTGGCGCAGTGTGTTATGACACTGCCACATGATCGGGAGATGGTGAGTTCAAACCCCACGCAAGTCTTTACTTTCAAGACCGATTTCAGAAGAAGAAAACCAACAAAGAAGCAGTTGAATTGTCCGGAACCAGTGGCGCAGTGTGTTAGGACGCTGCCACATGATCAGGAGATGGTGAGTTCAAACCCCACGCAAGTCTTTACTTTCAAGACCGATTTCAGAAGAAGAAAACCAACAAAAAAGCAGTTGAATTGTCTGGAACCAGTGGCGCAGTGTGTTAGGACGCTGCCAAATGATCGGGAGATGGTGAGTTCAAACCCCACTCAAGTCTTTACTTTCAAGACCGATTTCAGAAGAAGAAAACCAACAAAGAAGCAGTTGAATTGTCCGGAACCAGTGGTGCAGTGTGTTAGGACGCTGCCACATGATCGGGAGATGGTGAGTTCAAACCCCACGCAAGTCTTTACTTTCAAGACCGATTTCAGAAGAAGAAAACCAACAAAAAAGCAGTTGAATTGTCTGTAACCAGTGGCGCAGTGTGTTAGGACGCTGCCAAATCATCGGGAGATGGTGTGTTCAAACCCCACTCAAGTCTTTACTTTCAAGACCGATTTCAGAAGAAGAAAACCAACAAAAAAGCAGTGTGAATTGTCTGGACCCAGTGGCTCAGTGTGTTAGGACGCTGCCACATGATCAGGAGATGGTGGGTTCAAACCCCACTCAAGTTCAAACAAAAAAATAAAGGTCCAGGGTGCAATCCCACCCCAGTCTTTACTGTGACACTTTGCTTTCCACACTGACATCAAGTAGCACAGAAAAGCTGTGTTGTAGTAACCATCTGTTAGCTCAGTGTGATGAGAGGCTGTCCTTGGGAGCCACAGGTCCAGGGTTCAAATCCCACATTAGGCATAACTGTGACACTTTGCTTTGCACACTGATTTCCTGAAGGACAACTTTAAAGCAGCCCAGAAATTCACCATGATTGTGTGCCGGTAAGTGGCCCAGCGGATAAGTCAGATGATATCCGTAGTATACCTAGTAGAAGTGTGCCGGTTCAAACCCGACATACTCCTAGTAGGCGGTGATGGTTCAAATCACTGACACCTAGAGTAGGAGTGGCCCTGTGGATAAATCAGATGATATCCGTAGAATACCTAGTAGAAGTATGCCGGCCGACATACTTCTACTAGGATGGTGCTAGTTCAAATCACCAACACCTACAGTAAGTAGGAGTTAAGTGGCCTGGTGGATAAATCAGATAATATCCATAGAATACCTAGTAGAAGTCCGCCGGTTCAAACCCGACATAGGATGGTGCTGGTTCAAATCACCATCACCTAGAGTAGGTAGGACCGTGTGCTGTTAATTGGCCCGGTGGATAAATCAGATAATATCTGTAGAATACCAAGTGGGATGGTGCTGGTTCAAATCACCATCACCTAGAGTAGGTAGGACCGTGTGCCGTTAATTGGCCCGGTTGTTAAATCAGATAATATCCGTAGAATACCTTGTGGGATGGTGCTGGTTCAAATCACCATCACCTAGAGTAGGTAGGACCGTGTGCCGTTAATTGCCCCGGTGGTTAAATCAGATAATATCCATAGAAATACCTAGTGGGATGGTGCTGGTTCAAATCACCTAGAGTAGGTAGGACCGTGTGCCGTTAATTGGCCCGGTGGATAAATCACATAATATCCGTAGAATACCTAGTAGGATGGTGCTGGTTCAAATCACCATCACCTAGAGTAGGTAGGGGGTCAGGTAAGAGTATGTAGGGGCAGAGTAGGTTGAGGTGTAGATAGGGGGAGAGTAGGCGAGGGTTGGTCAGTTAGGTAGAGGAGTAGGTGAGGGGGGTCAGGCGAGGGGCCAGGCGAGGTGGAGAGTAGGCGAGGGGGGGGCCAGGCAGGGGAAGAGTAGGCGACGGGGTGGCAGGCAGGGGGAGAGTAGGCGAGGGGGGAGGCCAGGCAGGGGGAGAGGGGGGAGGCCAGGCAGGGGGAGAGTAGGCGAGGGGGGAGGCCAGGCAGGGGGAGAGGGGGGAGGCCAGGCAGGGGGAGAGTAGGAGAGGGGGGAGGCCAGGCAGGGGGAGAGAGGGAGGCCAGGGGAGAGTAGGCAGGGGGGCTCTTCCTATTATTTTTTTTTAAATAATTTTTGAAAAAATATTTTTATAAAAATATTGGCAGATATTGGCACGTCAAAAAAGCACTTTCACCTAGAAACTCCATTCACACTTTTTATAATTCAGCTTACTGTGGAGACACATGCTGGAACTTTTTACTTTGAAATGTTTTATAGTTTCTGAGTTATTTAACTTAAACACCCAATGCATTCTCAATGGCAATAGCACAAACTTTGGCATGCTACTAGTCCTACATACTTACACCTAGAAACCCCATTCAAACCTATTTAGGTTCATCTTACGGTGGACATGTTTGCCTGAAAAGGAATCTTTGAAATGTTTCATCGTTTTAGAAATATAGTGCTTTTAAATTTGAGAAATTCAGAATGGGGGTCAATGGCAGATTTTGGCAAGTGAAGATTTGAGTGGGGTTTGAACCCACGATCTCCAGATCATGCAGCCAGTGTGCTAAGTCACTGATCTACTTGCTACCTGCCACAACACAGTCTGCTGTTCCCTTTGAGTACAACATTGATACAAAATTAAAATACAAAAAATAAAATAACAGGAGATTTGTCTATTGTTTCTTTTGCTGTCGTTTATCTCTAGACGTTCGAATGTTTATGAACCACAATGGAAACAAGTCTCTGGCTCTTCTGTCATTATCTATTCGGCCTTTTAAGAACAGCATGCACAGTGGCTCACTGGGTACAGAGCCTGCCTGGGAATCATGAGGCTGCAGGTTCAAGTCCTGGCTCTGACATAGTGTCCCAAAATCATGAAAATATGACAAAATATATTATGCCGTCCCAAACCATGGACTATAGTATGTCGTTTTTTCATGATTTTCATCTTTTTTTCAAATCCTCCAAAATCATGAAAAACGACATGCTATAGTATGCCGTCCGAAAAAAAATTATAACTTTGGCCTGCTACTAGTCCTACATACTTACACCTAGAAACCCCATTCAAACCTATTTAGGTTCATCTTACGGTGGACATGTTTGCCTGAAAAGGAATCTTTGAAATGTTTCATAGTTTTAGAAATATAGTGCTTTCAAATTTGAGAAATTTACAATGGGGCTCAATGGCAGATATTGGCACGTCAAAAAAGCACTTTCACCTAGAAACTCCATTCACACTTTTTATAATTCAGCTTACTGTGGAGACACATGCTGGAACTTTTTACTTTGAAATGTTTTGTAGTTTCTGAGTTATTTAACTTTAACGCCCAATGCATTCTCAATGGCAATAGCACAAACTTTGGCATACTACTAGTCCTACATACTTACACCTAGAAACCCCATTCAAGCCTACTTAGGTTCATCTTACGGTGGACATGTTTGCCTGAAAAGGAATCTTTGAAATGTTTCATAGTTTTAGAAATATAGTGCTTTCAAATTTGAGAATTTTACAATGGGGCTCAATGGCAGATATTGGCACGTCAAAAAAGCACTTTCACCTAGAAACTCCATTCACACTTTTTATAATTCAGCTTTCTGTGGAGACACATGCTGGAACTTTTTACTTTGAAATGTTTTGTAGTTTCTGAGTTATTTAAGTTAAACGCCCAATGCATTCCCAATGGCAATAGCACAAACTTTGGCATGCTACTAGTCCTACATACTTACACCTAGAAACCCCATTCAAACCTATTTAGGTTCATCTTACGGTGGACATGTTTGCCTGAAAAGGAATCTTTGAAATGTTTCATAGTTTTAGAAATATAGTGCTTTCAAATTTGAGAATTTTACAATGGGGCTCAATGGCAGATATTGGCACGTCAAAAAAGCACTTTCACCTAGAAACTCCATTCACACTTTTTATAAGTCAGCTTACTGTGGAGACACATGCTGGAACTTTTTACTTTGAAATCTTTTGTAGTTTCTGAGTTATTTAAATTTAACGCCCAATGCATTCTCAATGGCAATAGCACAAACTTTGGCATACTACTAGTCCTACATACTTACACCTAGAAACCCCATTCAAGCCTACTTAGGTTCATCTTACGGTGGACATGTTTGCCTGAAAAGGAATCTTTGAAATGTTTCATAGTTTTAGAAATATAGTGCTTTCAAATTTGAGAATTTTACAATGGGGCTCAATGGCAGATATTGGCACGTCAAAAAAGCACTTTCAACTAGAAACTCCATTCACACTTTTTATAATTCAGCTTACTGTGGAGACACATGCTGGAACTTTTTAATTTGAAATGTTTTGTAGTTTCTGAGTTATTTAACTTTAACGCCCAATGCATTCCCAATGGCAATAGCACAAACTTTGGCATGCTACTAGTCCTACATACTTACACCTAGAAACCCCATTCAAGCCTACTTAGGTTCATCTTACAGTGGACATGTTTGCCTGAAAAGGAATCTTTGAAATGTTTCATAGTTTTAGAAATATAGTGCTTTCAAATTTGAGAATTTTACAATGGGGCTCAATGGCAGATATTGGCACGTCAAAAAAGCACTTTCACCTAGAAACTCCATTCACACTTTTTATAATTCAGCTTTCTGTGGAGACACATGCTGGAACTTTTTACTTTGAAATGTTTTGTAGTTTCTGAGTTATTTAAGTTAAACGCCCAATGCATTCCCAATGGCAATAGCACAAACTTTGGCATGCCACTAGTCCTACATACTTACACCTAGAAACCCCATTCAAACCTATTTAGGTTCATCTTACGGTGGACATGTTTGCCTGAAAAGGAATCTTTGAAATGTTTCATAGTTTTAGAAATATAGTGCTTTCAAATTTGAGAATTTTACAATGGGGCTCAATGGCAGATATTGGCACGTCAAAAAATCACTTTCACCTAGAAACTCCATTCACACTTTTTATAATTCAGCTTACTGTGGAGACACATGCTGGAACTTTTTACTTTGAAATGTTTTGTAGTTTCTGAGTTATTTAACTTTAACGCCCAATGCATTCTCAATGGCAATAGCACAAACTTTGGCATACTACTAGTCCTACATACTTACACCTAGAAACCCCATTCAAGCCTACTTAGGTTCATCTTACGGTGGACATGTTTGCCTGAAAAGGAATCTTTGAAATGTTTCATAGTTTTAGAAATATAGTGCTTTCAAATTTGAGAATTTTACAATGGGGCTCAATGGCAGATATTGGCACGTCAAAAAAGCACTTTCACCTAGAAACTCCATTCACACTTTTTATAATTCAGCTTTCTGTGGAGACACATGCTGGAACTTTTTACTTTGAAATGTTTTGTAGTTTCTGAGTTATTTAAGTTAAACGCCCAATGCATTCCCAATGGCAATAGCACAAACTTTGGCATGCTACTAGTCCTACATACTTACACCTAGAAACCCCATTCAAACCTATTTAGGTTCATCTTACGGTGCACATGTTTGCCTGAAAAGGAATCTTTGAAATGTTTCATAGTTTTAGAAATATAGTGCTTTCAAATTTGAGAATTTTACAATGGGGCTCAATGGCAGATATTGGCACGTCAAAAAAGCACTTTCACCTAGAAACTCCATTCACACTTTTTATAAGTCAGCTTACTGTGGAGACACATGCTGGAACTTTTTACTTTGAAATGTTTTGTAGTTTCTGAGTTATTTAAATTTAACGCCCAATGCATTCTCAATGGCAATAGCACAAACTTTGGCATACTACTAGTCCTACATACTTACACCTAGAAACCCCATTCAAGCCTACTTAGGTTCATCTTACGGTGGACATGTTTGCCTGAAAAGGAATCTTTGAAATGTTTCATAGTTTTAAAAATATAGTGCTTTCAAATTTGAGAATTTTACAATGGGGCTCAATGGCAGATATTGGCACGTCAAAAAAGCACTTTCACCTAGAAACTCCATTCACACTTTTTATAATTCAGCTTTCTGTGGAGACACATGCTGGAACTTTTTACTTTGAAATGTTTTGTAGTTTCTGAGTTATTTAAGTTAAACGCCCAATGCATTCCCAATGGCAATAGCACAAACTTTGGCATGCTACTAGTCCTACATACTTACACCTAGAAACCCCATTCAAACCTATTTAGGTTCATCTTACGGTGCACATGTTTGCCTGAAAAGGAATCTTTGAAATGTTTCATAGTTTTAGAAATATAGTGCTTTCAAATTTGAGAATTTTACAATGGGGCTCAATGGCAGATATTGGCACGTCAAAAAAGCACTTTCACCTAGAAACTCCATTCACACTTTTTATAAGTCAGCTTACTGTGGAGACACATGCTGGAACTTTTTACTTTGAAATGTTTTGTAGTTTCTGAGTTATTTAAATTTAACGCCCAATGCATTCTCAATGGCAATAGCACAAACTTTGGCATACTACTAGTCCTACATACTTACACCTAGAAACCCCATTCAAGCCTACTTAGGTTCATCTTACGGTGGACATGTTTGCCTGAAAAGGAATCTTTGAAATGTTTCATAGTTTTAGAAATATAGTGCTTTCAAATTTGAGAATTTTACAATGGGGCTCAATGGCAGATATTGGCACGTCAAAAAATCACTTTCACCTAGAAACTCCATTCACACTTTTTATAATTCAGCTTACTGTGGAGACACATGCTGGAACTTTTTACTTTGAAATGTTTTGTAGTTTCTGAGTTTTTTAACTTTAACGCCCAATGCATTCTCAATGGCAATAGCACAAACTTTGGCATACTACTAGTCCTACATACTTACACCTAGAAACCCCATTCAAGCCTACTTAGGTTCATCTTACGGTGGACATGTTTGCCTGAAAAGGAATCTTTGAAATGTTTCATAGTTTTAGAAATATAGTGCTTTCAAATTTGAGAATTTTACAATGGGGCTCAATGGCAGATATTGGCACGTCAAAAAAGCACTTTCACCTAGAAACTCCATTCACACTTTTTATAATTCAGCTTTCTGTGGAGACACATGCTGGAACTTTTTACTTTGAAATGTTTTGTAGTTTCTGAGTTATTTAAGTTAAACGCCCAATGCATTCCCAATGGCAATAGCACAAACTTTGGCATGCTACTAATCCTACATACTTACACCTAGAAACCCCATTCAAACCTATTTAGGTTCATCTTACGGTGCACATGTTTGCCTGAAAAGGAATCTTTGAAATGTTTCATAGTTTTAGAAATATAGTGCTTTCAAATTTGAGAATTTTACAATGGGGCTCAATGGCAGATATTGGCACGTCAAAAAAGCACTTTCACCTAGAAACTCCATTCACACTTTTTATAAGTCAGCTTACTGTGGAGACACATGCTGGAACTTTTTACTTTGAAATGTTTTGTAGTTTCTGAGTTATTTAAATTTAACGCCCAATGCATTCTCAATGGCAATAGCACAAACTTTGGCATACTACTAGTCCTACATACTTAGACCTAGAAACCCCATTCAAGCCTACTTAGGTTCATCTTACGGTGGACATGTTTGCCTGAAAAGGAATCTTTGAAATGTTTCATAGTTTTAGAAATATAGTGCTTTCAAATTTGAGAATTTTACAATGGGGCTCAATGGCAGATATTGGCACGTCAAAAAAGCACTTTCACCTAGAAACTCCATTCACACTTTTTATAAGTCAGCTTACTGTGGAGACACATGCTGGAACTTTTTAATTTGAAATGTTTTGTAGTTTCTGAGTTATTTAACTTTAACGCCCAATGCATTCTCAATGGCAATAGTATAAACTTTGGCATGCCACTAGTCCTACATACTTACACCTAGAAACCCCATTCAAGCCTACTTAGGTTCATCTTACGGTGGGCATGTTTGCCTGAAAAGGAATCTTTGAAATGTTTCATAGTTTTAGAGATATAGTGCTTTCAAATTTGAGAATTTTACAATGGGGCTCAATGGCAGATATTGGCACGTCAAAAAAGCACTTTCACCTAGAAACTCCATTCACACTTTTTATAATTCAGCTTACTGTGGAGACACATGCTGGAACTTTTTACTTTGAAATGTTTTGTAGTTTCTGAGTTATTTAACTTTAACGCCCAATGCATTCTCAATGGCAATAGCACAAACTTTGGCATACTACTAGTCCTACATACTTACACCTAGAAACCCCATTCAAGCCTACTTAGGTTCATCTTACGGTGGACATGTTTGCCTGAAAAGGAATCTTTGAAATGTTTCATAGTTTTAGAAATATAGTGCTTTCAAATTTGAGAATTTTACAATGGGGCTCAATGGCAGATATTGGCACGTCAAAAAAGCACTTTCACCTAGAAACTCCATTCACACTTTTTATAAGTCAGCTTACTGTGGAGACACATGCTGGAACTTTTTACTTTGAAATGTTTTGTAGTTTCTGAGTTATTTAAATTTAACGCCCAATGCATTCTCAATGGCAATAGCACAAACTTTGGCATACTACTAGTCCTACATACTTACACCTAGAAACCCCATTCAAACCTATTTAGGTTCATCTTACGGTGGACATGTTTGCCTGAAAAGGAATCTTTGAAATGTTTCATAGTTTTAGAAATATAGTGCTTTCAAATTTGAGAATTTTACAATGGGGCTCAATGGCAGATATTGGCACGTCAAAAAAGCACTTTCACCTAGAAACTCCATTCACACTTTTTATAAGTCAGCTTACTGTGGAGACACATGCTGGAACTTTTTACTTTGAAATGTTTTGTAGTTTCTGAGTTATTTAAATTTAACGCCCAATGCATTCTCAATGGCAATAGCACAAACTTTGGCATACTACTAGTCCTACATACTTAAACCTAGAAACCCCATTCAAGCCTACTTAGGTTCATCTTACGGTGGACATGTTTTCCTGAAAAGGAATCTTTGAAATGTTTCATAGTTTTAGAAATATAGTGCTTTCAAATTTGAGAATTTTACAATGGGGCTCAATGGCAGATATTGGCACATCAAAAAAGCACTTTCACCTAGAAACTCCATTCACACTTTTTATAAGTCAGCTTACTGTGGAGACACATGCTGGAACTTTTTAATTTGAAATGTTTTGTAGTTTCTGAGTTATTTAACTTTAACGCCCAATGCATTCTCAATGGCAATAGTATAAACTTTGGCATGCCACTAGTCCTACATACTTACACCTAGAAACCCCATTCAAGCCTACTTAGGTTCATCTTACGGTGGGCATGTTTGCCTGAAAAGGAATCTTTGAAATGTTTCATAGTTTTAGAGATATAGTTCTTTCAAATTTGAGAATTTTACAATGGGGCTCAATGGCAGATATTGGCACGTCAAAAAAGCACTTTCAACTAGAAACTCCATTCACACTTTTTATAATTCAGCTTACTGTGGAGACACATGCTGGAACTTTTTACTTTGAAATGTTTTGTAGTTTCTGAGTTATTTAAGTTAAACGCCCAATGCATTCCCAATGGCAATAGCACAAACTTTGGCATGCTACTAGTCCTACATACTTACACCTAGAAACCCCATTCAAACCTATTTAGGTTCATCTTACGGTGGACATGTTTGCCTGAAAAGGAATCTTTGAAATGTTTCATAGTTTTAGAAATATAGTGCTTTCAAATTTGAGAATTTTACAATGGGGCTCAATGGCAGACCTATGGCACATCAAAAAAACACTTTCACCTAGAAACTCCATTCACACTTTTTATAATTCAGATTTCTGTGGAGACACATGCTGGAACTTTTTACTTTAAAATGTTTTGTAGTTTCTGAGTTATTTAAGTTAAACGCCCAATGCATTCCCAATGGCAATAGCACAAACTTTGGCATGCTACTAGTCCTACATACTTACACCTAGAAACCCCATTCAAACCTATTTAGGTTCATCTTACGGTGGACATGTTTGCCTGAAAAGGAATCTTTGAAATGTTTCATCGTTTTAGAAATATAGTGCTTTTAAATTTGAAAAATTCAGAATGGGGGTCAATGGCAGATTTTGGCAAGTAAAGATTTGAGTGTTTTTGAACCCACAATCTCCAGATCATGCAGCCAGTGTGCTAAGTGACTGATCTACTTGCTACCTGCCACAACACAGTCTGCTGTTCCCTTTGAGTACAACATTGATACAAAATTAAAATACAAAAAATAAAATAACAGGAGATTTGTTCTTTTGTTTCTTTTGCTGTTGTTTATCTCTAGACGTTCGAATGTTTATGAACCACAATGGAAACAAGTCTCTGGCTCTTCTGTCATTATCTATTCGGCCTTTTAAGAACAGCATGCACAGTGGATCACTGGGTACAGAGCCTGCCTGGGAATCAGGAGGCTGCAGGTTCAAGTCCTGGCTCTGACATAGTGTCCCAAAATCATGAAAATATGACAAAATATATTATGCCGTCCCAAACCATGGACTATAGTATGTCGTTTTTTCATGATTTTCATCTTTTTTTTAAATCCTCCAAAATCATGAAAAATGACATGCTATAGTATGCCGTCCGAAGCCATGTCGTTTTTTCATGATTTTCATATTTTTTTTCAAATAGACCAAAATCACGAAAAACGACATGCTATAGTATGCCGTCCGAAAAAAATTATAACTTTGGCATGCTACTAGTCCTACATACTTACACCTAGAATCCCCATTCAAACCTATTTAGGTTCATCTTACGGTGGACATGTTTGCCTGAAAAGGAATCTTTGAAATGTTTCATAGTTTTAGAAATATAGTGCTTTCAATTTGAGAAATTTATAATGGCAGATAGTGGCACGTCAAAAATTAATTCACCTAGAAACTCCATTCACACTTTTTATAATTCAGCTTTCTGTGGAGACACATGCTGGAACTTTTTACATTGAAATGTTTTGTAGTTTCTGAGTTATTTAAGTTAAACGCCCAATGCATTCCCAATGGCAATAGCACAAACTTTGGCATGCTACTAGTCCTACATACTTACACCTAGAAACCCCATTCAAACCTATTTAGGTTCATCTTACGGTGGACATGTTTGCCTGAAAAGGAATCTTTGAAATGTTTCATAGTTTTAGAAATATAGTGCTTTCAATTTGAGAAATTTATAATGGCAGATAGTGGCACGTCAAAAATTAATTCACCTAGAAACTCCATTCACACTTTTTATAATTCAGCTTTCTGTGGAGACACATGCTGGAACTTTTTACATTGAAATGTTTTGTAGTTTCTGAGTTATTTAAGTTAAACGCCCAATGCATTCCCAATGGCAATAGCACAAACTTTGGCATGCTACTAGTCCTACATACTTACACCTAGAAACCCCATTCAAACCTATTTAGGTTCATCTTACGGTGGACATGTTTGCCTGAAAAGGAATCTTTGAAATGTTTCATAGTTTTAGAAATATAGTGCTTTCAATTTGAGAAATTTATAATGGCAGATAGTGGCACGTCAATAATTCATTCACCTAGAAACTCCATTCACACTTTTTATAATTCAGCTTTCTGTGGAGACACATGCTGGAACTTTTTACTTTGAAATGTTTTGTAGTTTCTGAGTTATTTAAGTTAAACGCCCAATGCATTCCCAATGGCAATAGCACAAACTTTGGCATGCTACTAGTCCTACATACTTACACCTAGAAACCCCATTCAAACCTATTTAGGTTCATCTTACGGTGGACATGTTTGCCTGAAAAGGAATCTTTGAAATGTTTCATAGTTTTAGAAATATAGTGCTTTCAAATTTGAGAATTTTACAATGGGGCTCAATGGCAGATATTGGCACGTCAAAAAAGCACTTTCACCTAGAAACTCCATTCACACTTTTTATAATTCAGCTTACTGTGGAGACACATGCTGGAACTTTTTACTTTGAAATGTTTTGTAGTTTCTGAGTTATTTAACTTTAACGCCCAATGCATTCTCAATGGCAATAGCACAAACTTTGGCATACTACTAGTCCTACATACTTACACCTAGAAACCCCATTCAAGCCTACTTAGGTTCATCTTACGGTGGACATGTTTGCCTGAAAAGGAATCTTTGAAATGTTTCATAGTTTTAGAAATATAGTGCTTTCAAATTTGAGAAATTTATAATGGCAGATAGTGGCACGTCAAAAATTCATTCACCTAGAAACTCCATTCACACTTTTTATAATGCAGCTTACTGTGGAGACACATGCTGGAACTTTTTACTTTGAAATGTTTTGTAGTTTCTGAGTTATTTAACTTTAACGCCCAATGCATTCTTAATGGCAATAGCACAAACTTTGGCATACTACTAGTCCTACATACTTACACCTAGAAACCCCATTCAAGCCTACTTAGGTTCATCTTACGGTGGACATGTTTGCCTGAAAAGGAATCTTTGAAATGTTTCATAGTTTTAGAAATATAGTGCTTTCAAATTTGAGAAATTTATAATGGCAGATAGTGGCACGTCAAAAATTCATTCACCTAGAAACTCCATTCACACTTTTTATAATTCAGCTTTCTGTGGAGACACATGCTGGAACTTTTTACTTTGTAATGTTTTATAGTTTCTGAGTTATTTAACTTAAACGCCCAATGCATTCTCAATGGCAATAGCACAAACTTTGGCATGCTACTATAGTATGTCGTCACGCTTTTTCATCACGCTTTTTCGTCACTCCGGTCTGGGGGGACACTGGGGAGGCACTGGGGAGGCACTGGGCCTGTAAATGACAACAAAACTAAAACGAAGGCACTGGTGTTGGCACCCTTAGTTTACCGGGACAGGGTTCAATTCCCTGAAGTGCCCTGCTCATTTTGTTGTATTTACACTTACATGGTTGATTATTTTTATTTAATTTCTGCGTTTGGGAGTGATTTTCGTCTATTTTCAAATCCTCAAAAATGATGGAAAACGGCATGCTATAGTATGCCGTCAGAGACCATGGGCTATAGCGCTATAGCCCATGGTAAAAAATTCTGAAAAACGAGGATTTAAAAAAAGAAGAAAATCACTCCGAGACCATGGGCTATATATAGCCCATCGTCTCGGAGTCATTTTCGTCTTTTTTTCAAATCCTCAAAAATGATGGAAGACGGCATGCTATAGTATGCCGTCCGATATGGGCTATAGCTCATGGTCAAAAATGATGAAAAACGAGGATTTGAAAAAAGACGAAAATCAGACCATGGGCTATATAGCCCATCGTCTCGGAGTCATTTTTAATGGCAGACCTATGGCACGTCAAAAAAACACTTTCACCTAGAAACTCCATTCACACTTTTTATAATTCAGCTTACTGTGGAGACACATGCTGGAACTTTTTACTTTGAAATGTTTTGTAGTTTCTGAGTTATTTAACTTTAACGCCCAATGCATTCTCAATGGCAATAGCACAAACTTTGGCATGCTACTAGTCCTACATACTTACACCTAGAAACCCCATTGAAGCCTATTTAGGTTCATCGTCTCTCTGAGTGATTTTAGTATTTTTTTCAAATCCTCGTTTTTCATCATTTTCGACAAAAATCTCGAACAAAGATCGCGAGCAAAAATCGTGAGCAAAACTCGCATGCAAAAATCACGTACAAAAACCGTGTACAAAACTCACGAACAAAACTCACGAACAAAACTAACAAACAAAACTCACATACATAAAAATCACGTACATAAAAATCATGTACAAAAATCAGTTACAAAAAACACGTACAAAAATCACGTAGGCCTACAAAAATCACGTACAACAAACACGTACAAAACACATACAAAAATCATGTACAATACTTCAATCAATCAATCAGTCCGACGGGTCCATTGGGAGACGAACATGTACGTGTGAAATGTCAACAGTCGGCTACACAGAGTTGTGCACATGCATTAGCTCTGCTGCAGCACACGTACCATAAACGGTCTTTAGGGGGAGCCATAGTACAGTCTACAGTGTAATGCAGTGGGGAACAGCTATTTATTCATTGATTGAATACTTTATTGGCAGAAATGTAATCATACAGTACAAGTACATGTCCAAAGACCAAAGTCTTGTTTCCATCCAGGTCCTGGGTAATCAATTCTTAATCATTTTTTTTAAATACCGTGGAATACCGAGGTATAGGTTACCAATACCGGCACCGTAAAATGGCACCGTGGTATGCCTAATAGTGAGTATATAGTGAGTATACAGTGAGCATATTGAGCATACACAGTACAGTGAGTACACTATGCAACACTGTAGAGCTCAAGAACCTGATGTTGGATAGGAAATTGTGGAGGCCAGCGATCCAGGAATCCCGAGTTGGTGTTGGCTAGACCTCACTCTCGCAGCAACTAGTGAGCATAGTGTCATAAAATAACTTGTTTTTTAGTTAGCACAAGCATTCCATAGGGTAAGTATAATGTATTAAGGCATAGAGGGATCCTTTAAGACCTATTCATACTCCAGTTTTATAGGTAGGTGATAAGGTGACCACCGAAAACTACAACATGACGTCACAAATCACGATGCTGTGATAAGTGACTCACCGCTCACCTCAACACATCTCTCGGTTTCGGTTTCGGTTATCACCTAAAACTGGAGTATAGGCCTTTAGAGAACAGCAGGACTTGAGTTACAACTTACTTTGACCACGTTTTCCGTCTTCACCAATTCCCTTCTCCACAAATAGCCGATCTACAAGATCACAATGCGTCATGCTGCAACACATTGTGAGCTTATAGGTCTGCTATAGGGGTTCAAGTGGTTAAAGAAAAGACGAGGCTCTATCGAATAACACCAACAGCACGCGTCAATGAAGGTCATTTCAGAAGAGCTGCTGCTCGGAGGAGGAGATACAGAGACAGACTGGCACCCTGCCCATTAGGACGAGGCCTCCTCCCTGCAATCTGTCTTTCCAAAAGCATCCTGCCAGCCCCTCCGAGGAGCGACAAAGTGTTAATAATACACATGATCGAGATGGTGCGTGCGCGCGTGTGTGTGTGCGTGTGTGTGTGTGTGTGTGTGTGTGTGTGTGTGTGTGTGTGTGTGTGTGTGTGTGTAGTAACCTCACGTCACAAAGGGCTTTCCACACGGCCCCTTCTCCCCATATAAAGTGGACCAGACCAATGGGGAAGATGCCGCCACTTTGAACTCTTTAAAAAACAGTATAGGCACAACAAGACAGGCACCGGAGCAAGGGCTCGTCTCACAGTACAATCCTATTAATTTGACATTTCACCCTGAGCATGCCGTGCACATGCACAAATGGAACCTAACGGACCCGCATGGTTCCATTTGTGCACTCTCAGATTTTGGATTTTACTGTTCTCCCCATTCGTGCCCAAATTCTGTCTAATACATTTTTCAATCAAGACAATCTAGGCTAACTCCACCTCAACAACCTAAATCCACCTCAAGACAAACTAACCTAACTCATCCTCATCTACAATCTGACCTTCCTTGAGGTTTATAGTACATGGCTGTGGATATTGACAGTCAGGTAGAAACAGTCAAAGAGATGATCCGATCATCCAGCACCTGCAGAGACATTCCACCATCTTGCCTGTCATCACAGCAACACACACACACACACACACACACACACACACACACACACACACACACACACACACACACACACACACACACACACACACACACACACACACACACACACACACACACACACACACACACACATACACACACAGGGGGTTTAAATTAGGATGGACAGCAAACACGTGCCCATTCTACAATAAACTCTACGCTGTCTCTCTAGTCTCTCTCAAAGCACATTGCAGTGATTCTCAACCTGTAGCCTCGGAAACCACAGGCGGTTTCCTGTACCAAAGGCAGGAAGAGGAAAAACACTCAACCTGTGACCACTGGTGGGCCACAACAGCATTACAAGTGGGCCCCAAATATGCTAATTGGCAAAACTCTACGGTTTTAACAATATAATATTAATCTAAAACAAATATGTAAAAGAAAAATGTTCTTTACGACAACGCCTATAGCTTGTAGATCTGCTATTTCCAAAAGATTGTTATACATTTGAAAACTTGAAACGGGACATTCTGCAGAATGAGTACTTTTACTATTCGTACATTTTGATGTGAATACATTTTACTTTTACTCAAGTACATTTTGAATTCCGGACTTTTACTTGTAACAGAGTACTTCTATATTGCAGTATTGGTACTTTTACTTAAGTACAACTTAATCCACCACTTGTAGACTCTTACGTTTCTCATAGTTCTGACTTCTGTCCTGCACCTGGCACTTTAGAGTGTATGTGCGTGCTTGTTGCTATACCCAAAAGTTCAACAGCACTGGAGCCATGGTTTGAAGTGTTGAAGCCACTCCAACCCCTCTCTACATTCCTGACGAGAGCCAGGGGGGCCCTCTTAATTTATTGACAACACGGACACTGTGGGCAGGACCATGAAACCTGGCCAACAACCTAGCCATGGAAACTGGTAAAGTCCTCTTAAGTGGATGCAGGGAAAATGAGCAGGCTGAATGCCTCATGGATCAATCCATAGCAAAGATCACACATGGTTAATATCAGATTTTTGCTATTCATCATACAACAAAGGATAGTCTAGTGCTAAATACACTTCTCACATTTCTCCAGTCTTTTCCATGGGTGCAACTTTGAAGTTTCAAATATGAAATGTGAGAACATAATATTATGTCCATCATACCGATACATAATGCCATGATAAGCTGTAATGTATTGTATTGTATCTTAAATTGCAAATCCCTAAATTTGATATCCTTGTATCCCTCTCCTGAAGGAAAGAGGTAACTGCAGCCGTGTCCGAACTACAATACAGATGGCGACGTGTCTAACGTCTACTGCAGCGGTGTCCGAACTACAATACAGATGGCGACGTGTCTAACGTCTACTGCAGCAGCAGCGTCCGAACTACAATACAGATGGCGACGTGTCTAACGTCTACTGCAGCAGCAGCCATATTGGAAAGAAATTGGGCCCTCTTCCTTATTTCTTCCAAGGCCTGACTCACACCTTCGCAACAGATTGATGTATAGCTGATGCATGAGACTTATTGACTGATGCAAGCTCACAATGCATTTACAATGGGAGTCACATGGTTTGACACAACATTTGTGTTGTATATGAGGTGGTGGGGGGCAGTCGAAACACAGCCGAAAGCCGTACAACACAAATGTTGTGTCAAACCATGTGACTTGGAAATGCATTGGGGCAAGATGTAAACAAACCCTTTCTTTACATCTAGCATGCATCAATGTTGTATGCTAGATGGAAAGGTGTGAGTCAGGCCTAATACCTCTGTCCCATTCTGGTCAAACAGAGTAGGGTGATCAGCATGTTTGCTCATGAAAAACACCTGCTACACCAGTGGGTCTGAAAGTGGGGTCCAGTGAACATCAGGATTCCTTGAGGTCGTTCTAAATGGCCCCTCACGGGTAACTCTGAGAGTGTAGGAATGGAACCAAAATAACTTGTGATTATGTGACCCGTGGCCAACTAAGTCACACAGAAACTAGCAATGGGTGCCTCCCACGGGGCAGCACACCTAAACCTAACCTTAACCCATGTCTAACCAATGACTAGTCTAAACTAAAGTATGCACCCCCTAGCAATTATAACTCTTAAAAACACAGCAACATATATGGTGCACTGTTTAAAAGTACGGGTGCATATTCACTGTGATTGTGTGTGTGTGTGTGTGTGTGTGTGTGTGTGTGTGTGTGTGTGTGTGTGTGTGTGACTGTGTGTGCGCACGCGTGCGTGCGTGCGTGTGTGTGTGTGCGTGTGTGTGTGTGTGTGTGTGAGACACACACTGTGTGTAGACTGTAGATGGACAACCTAAATTACGCTGGGGAGGGTGATTCTCGTAACTCAAAACAGCTGACTTTTAACGCCTTCCCTAAGTAGAATATTTATGCCGTCTTGTTTTATTCCGTTTATAAATCACGGCTGAGCGGCCGGCCACTCTTTAACGGGCGGAGAGGTGGAGACGATGTAAACACAGCCCAGAACAAAGGCCTGCCGTTGCGGGGCCTCATAAGTAGGCCTATGCATATCACTCACGCTGTGGCGACACGGCTACCTATTGAGGCCTCTTTGACGGCAGAGGTTTCATTGTGCCGTGCATGCCTGTTCATAATGAGCAGTGGTGGAAAAGTGAAGATGTTTTTGAGTAAAGGTACAAAAGTATATAGGCTATTGCCATCAAAAAGTACTTATTATGCAGAATGTCGCATTTCAAGTTTTGTACAGGTCTTGTTGCGACCGAAGGTCGCAGTTAACTATGAAACCTTGCGTTTTTGTCACGTCATGTCACACTCAATTTTGTCACTCAACTTGTCACGTAATGCCACATATTGTGCCCAGGTCTCGTGACATCACTAGGACATCACAGGGATGATAGCAATATCCCCATACATGGGGAAAGCCCCCATATATTGTTCCCAGGTCTCGTGACATCACTATGACATCATCAGGGATGGTAGTAAATCAGGGATCATATCATAGTAAATGCGACCTGCTGTGACAATTAAGCCCATATATGGAGATCCCTGATGTCATCAATATTAGTGTCGGAAACCTGAGAAAAATAGGAACTACCAGGTGCTCAACGGAGATAGCAAAAAGTGATAATGATAAAAAGGTGCTCACACTGATCAAAAACGGGATCAAGACATAGAAACAAAGAGAGGATCCGGGCACTCAAAGTTAAAAATGAGGAAAGCCTTTATTTAATTAAAAAGGCAACTGCCAACATGTTTCGACCAACAACAGAACAGAACCTGTTCTGACATTCCATATGTTGATCCTTCCGCATCCATCATTCCTCTTCAACGTCTCCCTTTTGACTGATACCTGTCTAAAAAATCTAGACACGCTTGCCCCAAAGTTATTTGTGCAGCCGCACCCGGCAGCCGTTCTCAACAGGCCCAAAAGTGGGTGGAAAGGCCCGGCCCTGTGCCCTCATCAAACCCTGTACACTCAAGACGCCACCGCTGCCACCCTTATATCTCCATATATGGAGCTGACCTGTTCTGACATTCCATATGTTGATCTGACCTCATCAAACCCTGTACGCTCAAGACACGACCTCGCTCCCAAGTGTCCAAATGGTAATAACCAAAATCTATATAGTACAGGTATAGTAACTCAAGTTTTCAAATAAATGTAGTGTAGTAAAAGTACAATATGTGGATCCGAGATGAATAAGTAAAGTATTGGAAATTGGAAATACTCAAGTAAAGTACAAGTACCTCAAAATTGTATAGAAGGACAGTACTTAAGTAAATGTACTTTACTATACTTATTCTTGTTCAATTTCTTTTTTAAATTCCAATATAACGATAACAGATCTACAAGCTTACAATGCAAGCTTTTAGATCTAATATTTTCACTATTATTGAGGGGCGCTAGCCCCTCCTATACACAGGTTTGTCTTTAGTTCAAAGTTTGTTTAGTAACTTTTTCTTTTTTTAATTCCTGGAAAGTTTTTGCATTTAAAAAAAAATACCAACATTTTATTACAGCAATGTATTGAAGATGCACAGGAACTCCAGTACTTTAACTCGAGTGCAAATCTGACTGAGAAACGTAAACTTGTAATCGAGTAATATTCAACCAGGAGTATCTATACTTTGACTGAACTACTGGCGTTCATGAGTAGTTTGTTTACCACTGATAAAGAGTGAGTGTTGTTTTACAGAGCTGGTAGGCATATAGCGGATCCCCCCAGCCAGATGGAGGAACTAAAAAACTTGTTGTCGTGTTTGGCTCAAAGAAGTTCAATGAAGTTTCCAGTAGAATGATGCCAGGCTGTACGTCACACATGTTTGGCATATTGGATGAATTTGAGACTAAGATGTTTGGATGGATGTGTTGTTCCACTGCTCTGGATGAATACAAGTCAACCCACATATCGATGTCAGACTGTGCACTCCTTCTGCTTCACAATACCAGAGAAATGATGCAATCTTTGGCTAAAAATAATTGACTGAACAATCCACCAGTTTGCTTTCATGAAATATTCAAAATGCATTTCCAAATAAATGTAGCAAGCAGCAGAATGGAATGTTAATTATGGCCTGCAGTCTCAGGTTCCCATCACAGAATATGAGAGACTGTAGATTACATGATGACAGAATAAAAAAGTCATACATGTGGGTGTTGCAGTACAGGTTGCTTGGTGAAGCCAACAACTCCTGACGTCGTTACCCTGACAATTTCGGCAAGCAACAAATTAATCTTTAATTAACCTCTAACCCATTTAGACCGGGTGTCGATTCTAAAAACGCCTTGTAAATCCTCTCAAAAACGATATCAAGGTTCACAAAATAAATGATTTCCTAGCCTCTGTAGCACATGGAAATGTGAAATGACACCGGTGCTTTCCCGGATTGAAAGGTGCAAAGACGTATAGGTTGACAACAGGTCTATATAAGACAGAGAAGACATGATGAAGCTGGACCAAAGTGTGGTGTCGGGACACGGGATAGACTTGACGCAGGGCTGTTTTTATTTTCATGTTCTACAATGTCAACAAGCGTGTACAAAACAGAAAGCGTTATACTTGTTCACGTCAATTGAGAGGACACGTGGGAAATAGCACCTTGCCCCCTCCCCACGTCGAGTACACAGCACCATATGTTCATACAGTACTGTATGTGTTTGAGTGTGCAGCAAGTAGAGCTTGGATCAGGGTTTAGTGGCCCCATCGTGGCATCGGGGCTAAGGCCACCATCGCTCCGCAGATGGAAGACGCCAGATATTTCTGCTTTCCAGCATACTTCTGCAACGGCCAAGCCGCCAATTTTCATTGGATAAGCACCGTTTCCCAAACAGTGGGTCAGGACCCATATGTGGGTTGCAGTCTTGCAGAATGCAGACACGTTTTTATGGGTCCCTGAATTTGTTTTGTTTCCTACATTCTATTTTTAATTATTTCAAAACATGTCTGTCCAATCTAAATTGCCTAGGCGTGGCTATTGCAGAAGTAGTCCTTCAAAAAGTAATGTGGCATAGGAGGAAGGTGCACTACAGTAGCACGGTGTGAGCCAGGGCTCAGTCCAGAAACGTTTTCTCTCGTTCTCTGCCGTGTCATGCGTCCGTGAGCCAGTAGCTGTATGGGGGAGGGGTATAGTCCGACATCCCGTTAGTCAGACTACGTGGCCGGTCAAGACTCACCCGTGGCTTCCGCATACGGTTAGGGTTTGGGGATAGCCCTAGCTCTACGGTTAGGGTTTGGGGATAGCCCTAGCTCTATGGTCGGAATATTGGTTAGTCAAATTTATGGGTGTCGGATTATTAGGATGTCGGACTATAACGGTAAACACCCCTGGATGGGCAGGACAAGACATGGCAGCAAACATCCTGTGCATGGAGGTCAAGTTAACCCTAAGACAAAGCTCAGAGGGGAGCCGATTCTGCACCAAATCCTACATTTTTTAATTGACAAAGAAAATCAGGAATGACCTGAATTGGCGTCTTAGGGTCAACTTAAATTAGCTGCCTTAGGTGGAAGAAGCTGATACGCTCTTGTCAGTACCAATGACAGAGGATTTTTTGTTTCTGGACGGAACCCATGGCGGAATCTCTGCACACGCCACACAGGGGCTGGACGTTGGACATAGAAAAGAACATTTTCTATTCATCCCTTGTTGCAATGACGCCTCGCACTACGACTTTCGCAGTGCGACACCGTTGTGGCACAGAGTGTAAATTAGGCTTTACAAGTGCAGGGGAGGAGGAGCCCTGCTGTGGACACACCCTCTATGACCACACCCCTCTGTTCTGAGAGAATGGGTGGGTCTTTGGGACAGCTTCGGTGCTTGTGGCCAGCACACTCACCCCGGCCCTCCTTCACGTCTCACACACAAAGCAAACAGACGCACACGTTATGCACCCCTATACTTGACCGGAGTCCCACAGGACTCTATACGAGGCCTAATTCCCGATTTTGCGCTACACTAAATATCTTCAGCAGAAACAGAACTTCAAGCTCACATGTTCCAAATTTGTGTGAGTTTTTAGATCTGTCATTTTTGAAGAAGGTTCTCCCGGCCAGAATAGGGTCTGTGTGCAAGTGTAGTCCTGGGTTTCCAGAAGATAGCATAGACAAATTCCTGTTCCGGTTCATTTTCCCATAACTTAATTTGACTGGGATGGTAGCAGGGACACTAGGGTTCAGGTTTAATGCGCAGAGCGCTACAGTAATTGTGAGTGGAGGCTTGTGTGACTGCGTGTTGACGTGAAGGAGCCAGGGCGCAGGTTGACGCGATGTCACAAGCAGTGCAACAAAGCTCTTAAAATGACAGCAGGACTCCCCTCCGGAACAAACAATAAGCCGGACATTTCCCTTGTGCAGAACATGAAAACAAAACAAAAAAAGCATACCTACTCATATAAATTGTATGTATACAGTATACGTATGTGTGTATAACATATACAACATACTACACTGTACGCATATACTGTATGTATACATGTTATATACAGTATATGTATACACATATTGTATTTGTTATACACAAATACAACAAAACAGCCAAATCCATGTCTTTTTCTGCTTTAACTTTAAATTCAAACATGTATTTCTTTAAGTATATATAGATTTGCATTTTTCTTAAACAACAATACGTTCACATAATACAATGGCAGATCATTTGGAGATGGTCTAAAAATGATGGTTTCTTGCTGACGTAAAGACATCAAAGAAGTTACAATAACTTTTTTTTCTTCTTCCTTTGTTCGTAACGAGTGATGTTTAAGGCCGCGTTCAAAACAACGGCAGCCTGAAAGTCTCAAAAAGTGAAAAAGAAACATGTCTGCACCTGTTCACCGGGCGGCAGATAAAAGAGATGAGCCCGAACGATGCCAGCATTTTGAGTTCGATTCCAATCCCGATTTCGGCGGGTCCTAGGCCTGGCTCACACGGTCACATTTGTTTGTTGTATAGCTGATGCATGAGACTTGTTTACTGATGCAAGCTCGCAATGCATTTCCAATGGAAGTCACATGGTTTGACACAACATTTTTGTTGTATGAGGGGGAGGGGGGCAGTCGAAACACAGCCGAAAGCCGTACAACAAAGATGGTGTGTCAAACCATGTGACTTCCATTGGAAATGCATTGGGGAAAGATGTAAACAAACCCTTTGTTTACAAAACCCTTTGTTTACATCTAGCATCCAACAATGTTGTATGCTAGATGCGAAGGTGTGAGTGAGGCCCTAGACTGACTTTGGACAATATTTGGTCATCACTGGTTCCCAAACAGTGAATCGGGACACATTTGTGGGTCGTGAACACATTTTTTTATAGGTCACATTATTCTTTTGTTTCCTACATTTAGTTTTTTGTTTTCAAAACATTTCCAAAAAGCATTCCCAAGAAAACCAATCGTGTCCGACGCATTGTGAGCTTGTAGATCTGCTATTTTCACTAGTTGGGTGCCAGACTCCCAGGGAGTCACAGGCTAAAACGTTTGGGAACCACTGAACCAGACTTACTTTATTTATAAGTGATCTACAAGCTCACAGATCGGCTTATTTGGAACATCTTTGACCAATAATGTTTCATAGAGAACAACATGCCCGAAGTATAAGGACGGAAGGGCTCCAGGTGGCAAAACATCGGCCATGGAGCTGCCGACACCGATGTAAAAAAAAAAATCAAATAACCATTGATATATCGGCCAGACTGATGTATCGGCCGGGCTCTATTCAAAACACAAATCATCTACATGAACATACCGAGGGGGACAGATATAACAAATACCAACGGTGGAGCAAAGATGTATGAACGCAATAAAGAGCTGTGAGTTTCAGGTGCCATGGTAGTGATGCTAGGTGGCTAGCTTAACCACTTAGACCCCAGCATCCTTACTGTGGGGAAGGCTTTCGCAGAAACATTGCCAATCGACTATTTTCAGCCAAAGCCTTCCCCACAACAGAAAACAGAAAAGACACTAGTATGGAGCCCTGCAGGACTCCGGTCAAGGTTTAAGTGATTAAGCAGTGGTGGAAAGTAACCAAGAACATTTACTCAAGCACTGGGATTAAGCAAAACTCTTGAGTATTTACATTTTCTTTTGGATACTTCTACTCCGCTACATCTCAGAGGCAAATACTGCACTTTTAACTCCACGACAATTACTTGAAAACTTTAGTTACTTTGAAGATGATTACAAAACAAACATTAACCAATTAAGCAGTATTTTATACTTACAGCTAGTTGAACATAGCTGA
Organism: Electrona antarctica; assembly: GCF_951216825.1. Taxonomy (NCBI): domain Eukaryota; kingdom Metazoa; phylum Chordata; class Actinopteri; order Myctophiformes; family Myctophidae; genus Electrona; species Electrona antarctica. The sequence goes on along the minus strand of NC_136796.1, from coordinate 20,252,865 downwards.
TGTAGCTTGTAGATCTGCTATTCTTTCAATACATTTTGAAAAATGTGGTGCCACTACATTTGTACTTTTACTCCGGTAAATGTTTGAATACAGGTCTTTCACTGGTACTTGTAGTATTGCTACTTAAGTAAAATATTTAGTACTTCTTCCACCACTAAGCTTGAGTGAGTTTATCAGCTGGTGTTGGTTCTGTGCAAGCGTCGTGTGTGCCAGAAAAGAAAAAAAAAGGAAAAGCCTGACGCGGTAACATAAAGGTAGCCTACACGTCAGAAGTGTTGTAGACGACACATGCCGAGGCTTCAGAAGAACACCTCAATTATCCATGTTGTCTTGTCCGCTGTGGAGATTGTTTGACATTGGAATGGCTGGCTCACTGAAATGAAACTACAACCAAAATGGCTGCCAAATGGACTATGGCGTTTCATTCCTTTGGGTTGACGACTTAAAAGTTCAATGATGTCAAACTCCAACTTCAGACATGTTGCAAGCCACAGGTGTGGAATAGAAGCTCTACCCCTTTGCTCGCATGGAATTGAAGTGAATGCGAGGCTGGTCTTTCTGACATGTATGTGTGACCGTGCCATTATGCTATGGTCTCTGGCATCGTGCAGGATGCACAGGTTGGTTAGACATACTAACAGTCCGACAGACATTAGTCCGACAACACCGTCGCTCCCGACATGCATGGCCAGTTACAACTCACCCGTGGCTCCCGACGTGTGGCGGGTTAAAACTAACCCATGGCAGGTTAATACTAACCCGTGGGGTTAGGTTTAGGGTTGGGTTTTGGGTAGGGTGTCGGACTAATGCCTGTCGGACTGTTAGTAAGTCGGACTAAACACATGCACCCGCATCGTGCACCGACAATAGACAAACAAGCTCAATTTCAAGGTGCAGTTTGGCTATTGTCGGAGTGCGTTGCCCGTGCACAAGCTAGCATAAACCAGGCAATAGGGCCCGGGGTGCATGCACTAATGACAGATATGATACTCTTTTTCAACTTCAATACGCAAAGCGTCTTGGAATAATGTTCTGTACATAGCTGAACAGCGACCGCCAGGAGTCAAAAGCAAGTAAACCTAGTGGTCAAGAAGGGTCGTCACAGATAGGTCCAAATAGTAAAACCCAACCCACTTTTACAAATCCCACCCATGACCCATGTCAGTAACAAGTCCTTCAGCCTATCATGAGGCCTGTAGCAAAAGTCAAGAGTGGAAGCTTTCTTTGATCTTTCCGCGGCGCACCAAAGCATGTGGCATCCTTCGAGTGACGGAGGTACGAACCAATTGGGCCCCCCCGCCCTCCCCCATCTGCCCTTCCCCTCCACCACCCTGCCACCCCACTCGAACCCTCCGTTAGGCTTGGTGGTGGCTAATGGGGAGTGGCCGAAGACTGATTTAGGAAAAACGGTTGGCGTGGTAGTGGCCAAAGGGTGTTAACAAGTGCTCAGTCACATACAATACAAGTGCCTCAAGTTTGGTTTGGAACCAACCCCCATCCCATGTTAGCTGGCCCATAGGATGGACCGATGGGGTAAACACAAAGTGAGTTTGTTTCGCCAGGTAAGTGTCAACGTTGGGAGGATCGATCGATTGGTGTCCGTCTCTGAATGCTGCCGGCGATTTTACGGCCCGGCCCAAACCGCTTATTGCCCGAGATGCTCACCTTTAACACTCGCACACACACCCACACTCTTAACTTGACAGTTGGTATAGGCAAACAGAGTCCTTTTCGAATGAAAAAGTAGATCAACAGTCGACATGGCACCTTACAAAAAAAAGCAAAAAATACTTTTTTTTGGTTGCAAAGTTGAGTGTTATGAAATACCAGCCATTGAAAATGCTGCCATGCTCAACCATAGCTTTAGCTGCTGGGTCTTTGCTTTATTTAGAATCACATCCCTGATAAAACAAAAACAAAAAACAACTGACAGGATAGAAAAGTGGGATTATAAAACAGCTCATCTTATCTGGTTCTTGTGTTATGTTTTTTTTTGTTTTTTGCATTGATCATTCCATATGGATGTTACACCCTTTCGTCTTTGTCATAGAACTGCATGGATGGAGGAAAGTCCTGAAGGTCAGGATGGTTGATCACTTGGTTGGTAATAAGAAATAAAAAATAAATCTACTTAAAACGAGAGATGAACAACCATGGAAAACAAGGATCATAATCAAATGTGTGTTTATGATGTTTCCAGAATTAAAAAAAGAAAGAAACTGAAAAAAATAGGTAATTATTTTCTTAGATAAAAATCTTACTTCTTCTGGTCCACTTTTTTTGTTTTTGACTTGACGTTCCATAGGAAAAAAAAAACACGACTTTTACAAAACTTAGAAAGACATTTAAACACATAACCCAACATAGAAAAACGACAGGCAGTTATTTGCGTGTCGCTGCGGGTTCGCACTGTCTTTAGCTGCATTAGAGATGCCCTAGTGGAGCGAAACACGGAGGGGTGACGTAGGAACGCAAGAAGATGGGCTCAGACCCGCCAAGGGTCCATTTAGACTCCAGGTGATCCCTGTTCCGCATGGTGATGGGGGTTAACGGGACAGGGGCGTGGGATGTGTGTGTGGAGAGGGGGGGGGGGGGGGGGTTGGTGGGTAGTGATCGTGTTGAGCACGTGAGATGAGCAGAATGAGCGGTCCCCCCCTCCCCTTCTATTCCTCTTGGTGACAAGGTGGTCGGGCCTCAGTCGGTGAATCTCTGGCAGGCTTTCTTCCAGCGACAGGCCGTGCACCACATGTCGCGGTTCTCCATCCCGTACACCTTCCGACACTTCTTCCCCTCGCCACGCACCTTCCGACTGCAGAGAGGGAGAGACGAACAGAAAAAATCAAGTGAGGTTTAAATAAAGAAATGTCACAAATAGGCTATTGACGTTTAAAGTGTTGATCCTGACAATGGTCTTTTTGGTGGTTTGGCGACAGCTAAGAACAGCTATGGTCTTGCCTGTACTAAATTTGTACTTTGCACCAGAGGTGGGAGGTTTTCTAATATTTGCTTTTATCTTTAATTATCGCTTCCTTTCATACATTTTTAAAGTGCACTGTTGCACTTTGAATTTGCTTTTATTCTGTAAAGCACTTGCAGTTGCCCAGGTGTATGGAAGGTGCCTATACATGAAGTTGCCTTGACTTTGCATGACAGCTAATAAAACAGGAGTGGAATACTGTACATCAAATAAAACACTCCTAGTTTAGTTATAATGCATAGCCTAGGCACTGTGCATAAGGTATTCATGTTTATTTAATTTCTTTTTGCTTTTTACACCTTTTTCCTCCCCATCTTTTTCCTCCCCCAACACACGTTTGTTGTTACTGCCGTTATATCATACTAGCTGTCTTCACCTTCCCTCTTTCGAACACAGGCTGGGCCAACTGTGCTCATATGACACTCGGCAAAGCTGGATGCACCTGTGGATTCTAACCCACAGACTCCACGGTATATAGTGGACAGCTGCTTTACAATGTTTCAGGTTGGATGTTACGGTAACTGAGAGAGCTGGTAGCTCTGGGATGAGATTTTTTTTTTTTTAATTTAGTTTGGATGTTATGGTGGGATGCACACGCAGATTAGACACACCAACGGACCGACATGCGGAAACAACGGTCGGACATGCGGTCGGACACGCACTGCTCCCATGCTTGCGGTTAGGTTGTCGGTCTAATGACAGTCGGCCCAATAGTCTAAACTAAAGCCTGCACCCTGTTACAGTACCTGAGAGAGCCGGTAGCTCTGGGAGGAGAGGACAGCACAGCGATGGTCTGGGCCCGCTGCTCGCCGAAGCCCTGGCTCTTACTGGGAGAAACCTGAGGACCAATCACACCAAACACCACGACTCAGCAAACCTCTTTTCTCCATTAAGAATGGAGAACACTAATCTGTGTGCACGTGCGTGCGTGCGTGCGTGCGTGCGTGCATGCGTGCGTGCGTGCGTGCGTGCGTGCGTGCGTGCGTGCGTGCGTGCGTGAGTGCGTGAGTGCGTGCGTGCGTGTGCGTGTGTGTGTGTGTTCCTCACAGAGATTCCGGTGAAGCTGACAGGCGGGGACTGCCATGAGATGCTGAATGTGTTTCCGTTGGTGGGAGTGAAGCTCCCGCCTGCCGAGTCGGTGTTGCTGGATGGGATGGACACTGGAGCTGTCGCCTGCAGGACATGGACCAATGTTACCACAGGCAGAGAAACATTATTCATTATTTTTTTTACATCATGTTCAGGGGTCTGTCAATGTTATCAGGCCAAGTCCCCCTTGAGAGAGAGAGAGGGAGAGAGAGAGAGAGAGAACTTTTGCCTATCGTCAGTGTTGTGTAAATTCACATTTTTGTTTTTTTTGTTCTTTCTTTTTTCTTCTATGAATGCGTTAATGTCATGACGACTTATTGACTGCCAAGGATGACTTTTACGACTTTTGGGGATTTTTATTGATTAAGTTAGATTGCGCTCTTCACCACTGTATGAATAGCTCTCGGGTGCTAGGCGATCGATAAACAGAAAAAGGAACCGGAAGCGAAAATGTCTGCCTCTGTCCACTTCAATGTTATTTATGTTTTTAATCCATTTATCTCCGATTCATTTCCCAGATTGCGTTTTTGATCAAAACATTTATTCAACTCGCCATTACCATTGACTTAGCTGTTGGCGCGGCAGCTAAGTCAATGGGCGCTCTCCATGGTGTTGAACAAAAAAGTACACTTTTTTTAGTGGATTGTTTCCGGGTCATGGGTTTCCGAGTAAAAGCGGCCATGTCTTTCCGGCACCCCAGAGCTCCTATTTTGAAGGACTTCCGGCACTGATTGTGTTAAAGGAACCCCAAATTTCAGCAGCTGTTACAGATTCCTATTAACACAAACTGGATTTCAGTCTTTGTGACATGTGTTACTAAACACCTGTTTGCCTAATGTTCCTGAATAGGAATACCAGTATGACATGTCATGACCTGGCGAAGATGTAATTGACACATCGAAACGTTGTTGCTTTTTACCTGCACCCTGTTACAAATAAAATAAGGGCCTAAATCGTCTGAGCTGGTCCAGTGCCTTCTTGTTCGCGTAGGAATACTAGTATGTTTTCAGTGGTCATGATAATCCAACTGGTTCTTCTCTGATGGACCATATTGAGGTTAACCATAAACTTTATGTTTACACTCAGAAGACGTACTGTGTGCCTGCAGTAGCCCTTACTGTTGTGTGTGTAGTGTGTGCATGTATGTTTGAGAGAGAGAGAGAGAGAGAGAGAGAGAGAGAGAGTTGTGTAGGCATATTGATCCTGATTTAGTTTGTATTGACTTTATCTTATCTTGTGTGTGTGTGTGTGTGTGTGTGTGTGTGTGTGTGTGTGTGTGTGTGTGTGTGTGTGTGTGTGTGTGTGTGTGTGTGTGTGTGTGTGCGTGCGTGTGCGTGTGCGTGTGTGTGTGTGTGTGCGTGCGGTGCGTGCGTGAGATAGCAAGCTGAGGCGTTCAAAAAGATAAAAGCTGTTCATTCCTCTTACTAGCAAATGAAAGTTGCATTTCGATCTTGTGTGGGGATTTGCGTGTGCGTGTGCGTGTGTGTGTGTGTGTGTGTGGTCAAGCGAGACACCAACAGCTCATTGATCCTGAGCAGACATTGACCCACACTTCACCTGATTGACTGGGAGGGGACACAGAATGAGTCACCAGTGTGTGTGTGTGTGTGTGTGTGTGTGTGTGTGTGTGTGTGTGTGTGTGTGTGTGTGTGTGTGTGTGTGTGTGTGTGTGTGTCCTGACCTGGTAGGCGTGGTCTGCATGGATGAGGTAGAGGGCACTGGGCGCAGAGCGGGACAGCGGTGTGCCGCCGTGACCACCGCCTCCGTTGACGATGACGCGTGTCTCCACGGAAGGCGGGAGGGGTGGAGGGCAGGAGGGAGCGGAGGACTGAGACGGGGGAGGAGCAGGAGGCACGGGAGGAAGAGGAGGAGGCACAGGGCAGGAGGAGGAGAGGACGGAGGAAGGGGAGACGGGGGACAGGCTGCTGAGGCCGTCGGCCACAGAGTCCGTGTTGAGCTTGATCTCTGTGTAGTAGAAGTCCTCCTCGCCATCACTGGACTCAGAGTCACAGTTACGCCTAGAGAGAGAATGAATGAATGAATGCCTTTATTGCAGACTCAAGGTCCATAGAAAAACATTCAAAACACAGAATACAATGTTCATGTTAGACAGGCATTTGTGACAGTTATAAATAAAGGCTTTTAAGCCAATGTATCTAGTGCAACTCTTGACAGGGTTATTTATACTGACGATGATGCTATTCACAGACTCATTCAAGCGACACATGAATCTATGAGAGAGAGAGCAGTGTTGATTTTGACAGCAAATTTTGATTACGTTTTAGTCGGTCTTTTGAATAAAATATCATGCAATTTTAGTCGACTAAATCTACATTTATGACCAAACTTGGTCATTGGATTTTTTGTTTTGTTTCTTCATGTCATATGAAAGCAGGGAATCATAGCTTCAAATTGACATATTGGTTGTTCAGTTTGACCCACCAGGTTTGGAGATATGGCGTAATGTCTTACAGAAAAAAAGTGAGTTGATAAAACGGGCTTGAAAGGTTCACTTCTGTGGTCTCTAACATTACACGGTAAGTGGCAGCGGTGGCCGAACGGATTGCGGAGCGGTCTTGATACCGGAAGGTCGCCAGTTCGAATGAGCGGTCCGACACGTTAAAATTACCACCGCTGAAGTGCCCTTGAACAAGGCATTGAACCACTACGATGAAATGTTCTATGAGCAGGGCCTGGCTGGAAACAAGTTCTTGAGCTTAGCCCAGATACCCTGGGTAAATATAGTATTCATTTCATTTCATTTCACACGTAGCTACATGTTTAAGCATTAATTTCATATTTACATGTCGATTTCAGCTCTGACATTTATTTCAGAAAGAAAAAAATAAGGTTTTTCTCCTATCCTGAACAGTTAAGTCTTGCCGCCATGTCTCTGTATCAAAAAGAGTCACATTTGACTAAAATGTATTTTGGCAGGCCTTGATGGCGTTGTGATGCTTTTACACTTGGCTGCATGCTGTAGCCTAAATCTCTGATATACACCCGAGTGAAATTGTCAATATATTTATTATTAGTAATCATAGCTTAGTTTTTATTTAGTTTTTATTACGTTTGTCAGTGGAAAAAAGGTAGTCGACGAACATTTTTCGTCATAGTATTAGTCAACAAAATCAACAGCGAGAGAGAGAGAGAGATATGTTGGCGCAGTCGTTCTCAACCTGTTTCAATATCGGGGGGGGGAGGATACTTTCATATGAATTACACCCACGGTGTTTTAGCTAATCACTGCACTCTGAAACACAGTCACGCTTAATTGCATCATGGGATAAAGATAGGGAGAGGATGGTATCTTGATCGTTCAATCAATCAATTAAGCAATCAAGAAGAAGGGGAGGATGGAAGCAAAGAAGATAGAAATGAATGGAGGTAGAAATGAATGGAGGAAGGAAGGAAGGAAGGAAGGAAGGAAGGAAGGAAGGAAGGAAGGAAGGAAGGAACAATGAACTTGAGGATTGATGGAGAGAATAAAATAATCAACAGCGCAACAATCAGTCCATCACAACGTTTATGAAGTAACGGAAAGTGTTCTCAACCTTTTCAGGCTGTGATCCCCCAGAATCATCCTATTTGAACTGGTGACCACCCCCCCCCCCCCCCCACCCTGACTAGAATCCGCCCTCCGCCTGGTTCTGCTCGAGGGTTCTTCACGCCCACCACATATCCCATTTGCAAGCACCACATGCAGGTCTGCTTTAACTCTTATTTCTTTGAAATGTTTGCCGCTGCCATTCATTGATTCTTCTGCATTGTAAGTTTTATGTTTTGCTTCTTTTGTTTTTATTGCGAACGAAGTGAGCACTAACTATAGAAGCTGGCCAAAACTGTCTGTCTGTCTGTCTGTCTGTGTCTGTGTGTCACACTGTAACACCACCCGCCCGCCACCAGAGGGCAACTGAAATTGGAACGACGTGTGTGTGTGTGTGTGTCAGACTGCCACAACAGCTTTGTTCCTAATGTCCTTTTACAATGAGTTTCCTTTTCTTAATGTTTTGTGTGAAGTACACTGAATTGCCTTGTTGTTGAAATGTGCTATACAAATGAACCTGCCTTGCCTAAAGGGGAGTTTTTCCTTGCTTACTGTCACCAAATGCTTGCTCAGTGGGGAAATGGTGGGCCTCTGCTCTAAGTTCCTTGTGAGTTTGGCACTAAAATAACATTTAAGGACCCCAACATATGGTATTGGTATTTGATGAAAAACAGAAAAAACAACAACAATCTCCGTACCCGGCCTTCAGCCTAGCGGATATCAATATGATAAATTAAGGAAATGAAACACAAGGTGAGGGGGGGAGGGGGGGGGGGGGAAGAGAGAGAGAGAGAGATGAAAGGCAGCAGCAAACAAAATCAAATATGGTCAATATGTGTTGCTTATTCCCAATTTAATCGTCATGGCCCGAAGGCAAGAGTCTATTAAATCACAAGGTGTATCACAGCTGCTCAATGCGTGCGTGCGTGCGTGGCACTGCGTGTGCGTGCGTGCGTGCGTGCGTGCGTGCGTGCGTGCGTGCGTGCGTGCGTGCGTGCGTGCGTGCGTGCGTGCGTGCGTTGAGCTCCAAGCTTATATAAGCCATCATTTACACAGACAGGCTAGTATTATACCCATCAACTTTACTGCTCTCGTGTGCACTGAGAACAACCACCAACTACAACTTTCACTGTAATTTCACTTTTGAAGTAACGGCCAAAACCTCATTGTTCCCAGAGGGGGTCATTCGGTCACTAACAGGAGGGCGGTGTAGGACATAATTTAGATCTGCAATAGATCAAGAAATAATTAGTAACAGAATGAGTTTTGTGACCCATGGACCGAGGCCTTAATTGTTACTTTGTCATATCATTGCTGTCGGGCAGAAACCTCTTATGTCCATATTTTAACTTTCTTTTGTGTTTTTTCGTAAAAAATGCCCTACTTGATCATACTACAGCGTCACAGAAAAGCATCAAAAGTAGCAGATGCGCTTGTAGATCCACAACTGGCTAAGGGTCATATCGCCAAATTACGAGCTGAAGGTGATGGAATGACTCGGAGTAGAACCGCTGCTCCTTCGCCTGGAAAGGAGTCAGCTGAGGTGCTTCGGGCATCTGGTTAGGATGCCTCTCGGGCGCCTCCCTAGGGAGGTCCTCGACACACATCCCACTGGGAGGAGACCCCGGGGCAGACCAAGGCGCAGTTGGAGGAAATACATCGACTCACAGGCCTTGGAATGTCTCGGAATCCCCCAGGAGGAAGTCACTAATGTTGCTCTGGAGAGGGAAGTCTGGAGCACTCTGGTGGAGCTGTTGCCCCCGCGACCCGACTACGGATAAGCGGTTGAAGATGGATGGATGGAAGGTGATGGAATGCCATTCAGTTGAGCAAAACATGTCGCTGATAATCTAGCTTCAGGTCGAAAGTTTGAGTGGTTTATCTCTCTGTGAAAAAGACTATTATTGCTAACTCATTGTGCGTGTGACTTACCCCAGGTGAGCAGTGCGGATGTGTCTCTGTATGCCGGCAGCAGTACTCAGCACCTTGCCACAGTTCTTCCACAGACACTTAAACATCACCTTCATGGAGTTCTACACACACACACACACACACACACACACACACACACACACACACACACACACACACACACACACACACACACACACACACACACACACACACACACACACACACACACACACACACACACACACACACACACACACACACACACACACACAGTAGGGTAAGAGAACACAGCAAACATTGTCCTTCTTAAAGTGCAGAGGGTATTCAACGGAGAGACGGAGACAGTGTAGGAGAGACACAGACAGTAGGATTTGTTATATATATAAATATATATATTTTTATATATCTCATTCCTTCCCACAAGAATGTCTCACATGTTTTGTCTTTTTTTTTGCAGGCCAATGTATGTGTTTATGCACACAACCATAATCCCTCCCCTGTGTATTGTTTTGTCTTTAGGTGACAAAAGCCTGTGTGTGTGTGTGTGTGTGTGTGTGTGTGTGTGTGTGTGTGTGTGTGTGTGTGTGTGTGTGTGTGTGTGTGTGTGTGTGTGTGTGTGTGTGTGTGTGTGTGTGTGTGTGTGTGTGTGTGTGTGTGTGTGTGTGTGTGTGTGTGTGTGTGTGTGTGTGTGTGTGTGTGTGCGGCAACACTCATTATTCCCTGTTAATTGGCATTCTGACACATTGGTGACCAAGCCTGGAATCGAACCTGGGGCAATTGGGAACTCCTGTCCCTAATTACAATGGTCCTGCTTTAAACTGGTGGATACTGGAAACGCAGAACCGTTTGATGACGGTTCAAAGAAAGAATCAAGGTTCCAAGACTCTAGAACGTAGAAAGTTCTAAATCAAAGTGCTTTTGGTGGAAAGGCCGGTTGGCTCTGTGGACATGGTCCTTAATTCATTATGAGGGATAAATATTTCAGGAAGAGGACTAGAAGATACTGTAAAGGAGAGAGAAAGGACAGAGTAGATCCTTTCCTCTCTGTGTCAATAACCACTGACAGATGGTTAAGAGCGTTATGGATATGACAGGCACTGCAGAATGAGGACTATATTATAAATGTGTGTGTGTATGTCCTGTTATGGATATGACAGGCACTGCAGAATGAGGACTATATTATAAATGTGTGTGTGTATGTCCTGTTATGGATATGACAGGCACTGCAGAATGAGGACTATATTATAAATGTGTGTGTGTATGTCCTGTAAGTGTCAGAGACAGAAAGCGTGACAGGAGTGCAGAGCCAAGTGCCACATTCAACTATCTAGACAAGTACACGGAAATAATAAATAATGACTGTTTAACATAATAGTTTTTATGGCATTTCTGCATCATTACTACTGTATATGAGAGAGAGAGAGAGAGAGAGATAGAGAGAGAGAGAGAGAATGTACCGGTAAAGTACCAAAAGTAGAAAGTACCCAAATTATTAAAATGTATAAATATCAAGCTCACAATGCGTCGATGTAACACATTGTGAGCTTGTAGATCGACTATTTTCAAATTGTCTATAGGGCTGAAGTGGGTAATGTATGTTTAGTGGAAGGAGGTAGGGCCCGCACACCGACTGGTCCTCCCTTAAGCCAGCCTGCTTCATATCTCTCAGAGCCAAGGGGTTCTTGGCCTGAAAAACATTGAAGATCTAAACGGATCTACGTTGATCTCCATCCAGGTACAGTAGTGACTGACCTTGCGCTTTCGTGGGATGGGCTCGTCAAAGAGCAGGCTGCTGCCGTCCTGCTCCTCCAGGCTGGGGTCCTCGGGCCCACCCCCTCCTCCTCCTCCTCCGCCCGCGGGACCCCCCGGCCCCGTGCTGCCCAGGCTGGGCATGCGGAAGGGCTTGAAGCTGTCGGCGGAGAGCGGCGGCGAAGGCGTGGAAGGGTTGGACTGGTCGCTGGGCGCCGACCAGCTCCAGTAGCCCCCCGACGAGCTGTAGCTGGACGGGGTGAAGGGACCGCCCGCCGCCGAGCTGCTGTCCTTCCACGAGCCACTCAGACCCTCTGGATGGGAGGTGGAGAGACAAAAGACAGAGGGGAGAGAGAGAGCGGAGAGCGAGAGAGAGCGGAGAGACACAGAGCGAGGGGGGGTAGTGAGTGAGAGTGAAATACCGTAAAAAGCGGAGAGAGGGAGAGATGGAGAAAGAAGTGTCTTGTCATGACTTAAAACTTTTTTGGGGGGTGGGGGTGGTTACATTCAATGACATTCCTTGCCACTGTTTGCAGTGCAGATAATAGATAATGAAATAACTAAAGATACCCATTCAGGATGCAGGATAAAGAAGTGAAATTGTGATAGCACAAAAACGAAACATTAAGTGCAAAATTGGAACTGAACTCGATCAAATTGAAGCCGATAAATTATCTTTTCTTCCCCTTTTTGGATAAAATTGGAGAGACTTGGAGACCCCGGTTACTAAACACTGTGGTGATGATTACTATCACAATATAGAGCTTAAACTATAAACAACCTCTTTATGCCTTTTTCATAGTTCATATGAAAATTGTTCACAACTCAAAGAGTGTGAGGGGGACCTGCAAGCTCAGAGATTGTAGATCTGCCATTTCTGGAAAAGATATTTGGCCGAGGATGAGACTGACAGTAATCATCGGAGTGTTTGATCAGTAACAGGGGTCATCTTTTCCATTTGATCCAATAAGGTGAGAGAACTCCACAAAGATATTTTATCAGCTTCAATTTGATCGAGTTCAGTTCCAATTGTGTTCATGTTTTGTTTTTGTTGCATCGCTTCCAATATCGCTTGTTTAGCCTGCGCTAAATGCTACAACAACTTCACATATTTCTTCTGTCAAGTGTTGCCTTTGGAAGTTTCCAACAAGTCTAAAACCACAGTCTAAATCCACACTTTTAATTACTTTTAATGAACAGAAAGACAAGCATGGTTTCATTTCAGTTATCTTTATTGGAACATTAGATGCAGATTTAACAACTTGGACTCCAGCATCCATATTCCGGGGGGAGCACCAGCCCCAAATTGCTGATCTACAAGCTTGTTGTGAGCTAGAGTGGAGATTTTCACAAGTGGTTAAACATAAAATAATTTGTTTAATTTACTAATTTGTCTACTAGGCTACTCACCATACAAGACAAAATGTTTGGAAGGGCAACGCCCACAATTCCCCCACATAAATAGGATTGGTGGTGTCATGTATGACATCACTGGGCCAAACCAAGTGAAGGGGGTTTCATTTCTCTGGTGGATATTTATTTTTGTTTGACACATTCTAAAGTAATGTTTGATGATTGCTTATAGACAGCCATTCAGATGTGCACAGAGCTTGTATATGAATCCAAGAATGTTCAAAGTGCATCATGGTTAGCAGGTATTTAGTTCTAGCTGTGAATTGAACACCCTATATAAGATATTAATAAATTAGAGCATATCCGTGGTCATAAGGCCAGGAAATATAATTAACAATAAGATTCAAGATTGCTTTATTTGTCAAAAAAAGAAAAAAATTAAAGAAAAAAAGCAATCTTGAATCTCATTGGTAATTATATTAATTAACTATAAGAAGTATTTTTAGGGGAACAATTAAACACATAAAATATTGTTTACTAATAATACATGAAATATTGTTTAATTTGTTATTTCCTGTCAAACGAAAACATGATGTGCCCACAAACATGGGTAAATTATCCTTCAAAAAAGTGTGTAAAGAAATGCGAATCACTGGCGTCCTTAAAAACAGACCTGAAAGTCCACCGTTCAGCAGGCCAAGAGGGACATGACTCTGATCGCTCCTCCCTTAGTCAAGTGACTACCCCTCACCTCTTTATAACCCCCTTCCTTTTTCCCCAACCTGTACATGTCTTTTTAATTATTTCATTGTGTTGATTTGAATTTAGTTGTTATTTGTCAAGTCATGACTGTACTCTGTACTGTTTACATTTCTGCCTAATAAAGTATTCAATCAATCAATCAATGGATGGAATTGTGGACAATATCTTATCCAACGACAACAAAATAAGTCTTGGTTCCGACTTCCGAGAGGCTATATCTTGGTGGTCCGTATACGTGGCTCAAAGAAACAAAGCTATGATGACTAAACTAAGACTAAATATATTGACAATTTCGTCAACAAATAAAAACTAGACAAAAATGTTAGGAAGAGACTAGTGGACAAGAGATCCAGTATAAGTAAAAGACAAGTAATTTTACACTTGGTTGCAAGCTGAAAATTGCCGATCTACTTGTAGATCGGCTATTTTCAGCATTAAAATCAGCCATTACATCAAGGCCCGCCAAAATACATTTAATTCGACTAAATCAACTGTAGATATTTAGTCGACCAAAACTAGACTAACACTAAAACATAAAAAAACATAAAATGCGACTAAAACTAAATGAAAACCATTCAAATGACTAAAATGACTAAAACAAAAAATCTAAATTTGCTGTCAAAATAGACACTGACTCACCGCTGACTTTGACGGGCGGGCTGCGGACCAGCGGGCTGGTGGAGAGGCTGGTCAGCACCATGGCTGCCGTCACCTTGTCCATGTCCGCCTCTGCCTCCGAGCGCCTGGACAGAAACACAACAAGAAGAGAGAGACATCACGTCACCACCATTTGTTAATTTCAAGGACATGCACCCCCAACTTAACCTGACTCCGCCAGATTGTGGCAGTATTGAGTTCACAAGTTCCCTCCCACTGCCTGCATCTGGTCTCTCTCAAGCAGAAACGATGAACCGAAGCAGCGGGACAAAACATCTGATATCTCCATAGTAATTTCAAGTTGTAGTCTTGTTAGGTTGCGTTTACATTTTGCGCTGTGGCACAGCTTCAATATGTCACCAGTCTCACGTTGATCCCGCCTCTAGCGGCCGCATACTTAAATTTGTTTTATCAATTAGGCCTAGACACACACTATGAAGCGTTGATTTCATCGAGGTCGCTCAATGGTCACTAAGTTGATGACTGGGTCAATCAGTAGCCTACTGGAGACTCCAGCGGTCATCAAATTATTGGCTCAGGAATGCAACAAAAACAACACAATCTCCATGAATTGAAGCAGTGGTTCCCAAAGTGGGGTCAGGGGACCCCCAGGGGTCCTTGAGGGAGTTCCAGAGGGGTCCACACTCCACAGCTAAATGATAGTTTATAACCAAATGGACCCTTATGGGTCTGTAACTCTGAGAGTGTGCATATTGAATCAAATGGACCCTCACGGGTCCATTTGGTTCCATTTGTACACATGAGTTAAATTAACATTGATTTCACAATCCCAGAGATAGAAATGCTGTTAAAATGGGCGTCCGTAGCTTAATGCATGTCAAACTGGGGGTCCTTGAAATGAAAACGGTTGAAAGTGACTGCTAGAGCCGGACAAATGAGGGTCCGCAAGCTAATAAATGTCAATTTGGAGGTCCTTGACATGAAAAAAGTTTGGGAAACGCTGAATTGAAGGCTTCATGAGGCGTGTAATTGAATTGATAGAAAATAAGTAGGTTTTGGGTGAACTACACTTGACAGTGTACACATTTGTATTGTGTCAGAGTTACAGACCTGAAGAGGCCATTTAGAACCCTCCACGCTGAGAGTACCTCAAACCCAATATGAGAACCGCTGCATTAGACCACAGACAGGAGTCCTGAGAGTGTTATTGATTGAATACTTTATTAGTCACAAAATGAAACAGCACGGAGGTACAGTAAAACAGGCTAAAAGGATAACACAACAAACAACAACAACTGATGGGGACTTGTTTTCATTGTGGCCCTGTGTATTCAATTCATCAAAAAAAGCGCAAATAACATGCATTTTAAAACTGCTTTTAATATTTAATATCATATTGTCTATGTCCCTCAAAGTTATTTCTAATGGTTTGAGCCTCAATCACCACTCTGATATAACCAGTCCTTGTCATTTCTTTCTGGACTTTGAAAGCAGTTTTAGCTGCAGTACCACAATGTCCTGAGGTGGTGGGGGTGCTGATATGCAGATTATTTAATATTTGAGTCATTATAATACTGATGCTAGATACAACCAGGCTTGTTTCCATTCCATGCCAGCTTGGAAAATCAACAATGGTGGACATTGTAAACAAAGTGGAAATGCAAATTTGGAACTGAAGACTAAAGAAGAGGAGGAATTATACAAAGTAGGGTGACATTGATGACATCACGATGAGACCAAAATCAGTTGAGCTGTTCCTGAGAGCAATTTCCATTAAAGCACCTATATGATATGAAAGCCTGATTGTTCAAAATTGGTTATTTGTGGGGATAGAAAACACATATGGGAGCCCCAAAAACACAAAAGTGTTTTATGTTATAGGTCCTTTAATACAGTATCACAATCGGCGGCAGTGTATGACCCATCATTTCAATGGGAATTAATATCGAACTCCACTTTTCCTGATACAGTAGATGCTTTTTTAACTTGCCCATCTCTTGTGTACATTGCCATAGTGCATTGTATTTCTTGATGACCTGCATTGTTGTGTTCATTTTGTATGTGTTGATGAAGTGAATATAGCACCACAGTGGAAACAAGTCTCCAGGACCTAAATATGGAGGTTTCTGTCCGACAGCAATGAAATGTACTTAATTACTTTCCAGCTCTACTGTACATTTATTGGAGGGTTTAAGCATTATGTTATGCTTTAGCTATTGAAAAATAGCAGATCTACAAGCTCATAGCGCGGCACCGAGTGCCGCGCTACGAGCTTGTAGGTCTGCTATTTTTGAAAAATCCCATATTTTCAGATGGGGATCGGCGGCCAAATGCAGATATTTGTCCTTGACATGAAAATGTTTGAGAACCACCGACATAGAAACACAGATTTTTCAGAAAACTGTCATGATTTAGAAGACATTTTGGACAATCGTCCTCAGGTCTAAATGGGTTTAAAGCACTCCAAGGGACGCATGGACAGAATGGACAGGGTGTGGAATCTTGGCCAACAGAATGAGGTCAGGGGTTTACGTGGTCTAACGGCACCATGCAGAGGAATGTGATGTTATCGACAGCCAACGATCCATATTTGACAAGCTGCAGCACGCTCAACATCCCTGCCATTTGTCTCTGCTAATTGGTGTGAAAGGGAAGAAAGATGGCTGTGTTAATCCTGCGGCGTGTGTGTTAATCCTGTGGCATGTATAGTTGTACTCCCCAGAGGACCAAACCTCCCTGACTGCCGCACGCACGCCACATGCACGCACGCATGCACAAACACACACAATGTTGAGGTATTTTTTTACCTTACTGAAGTGCAGTATTTACAATTTTCAATACATTCTTCTTTACTTCTATGCCACTACATCTCTGAGGCAAATATGCTACTTTTACTCTGCTACAATTATTTGAAAACGAATCCTGAAAACTTGTGAAATGGCACATGTTGCATAATGCATACGAGTACTTTTACTTTTGGTACTTTAAGTATATTTGGATGTGTGCATGTGTTTGTTCCGACGTACTAACAGTCCAACAGGCATTGGTCCGACACCCCAAACCCTACGACGTACTAACAGTCCAACAGGCATTAGTCCGACACCCCAAACCCTACGACGTACTAACAGTCCAACAGGCATTAGTCCGACACCCCAAACCCTACGACGTACTAACAGTCCAACAGGCATTAGTCCGACACCCCAAACCCTACGACGTACTAACAGTCCAACAGGCATTAGTCCGACACCCCAAACCCTACGACGTACTAACAGTCCAACAGGCATTAGTCCAACACCCCAAACCCTACGACGTACTAACAGTCCAACAGGCATTAGTCCGACACCCCAAACCCTACGACGTACTAACAGTCCAACAGGCATTAGTCCGACACCCCAAACCCTACGACGTACTAACAGTCCAACAGGCATTAGTCCGACACCCCAAAACCTAACAGGAAAGCAACGGGTGAGTTTTAACCGGCAATGCATTTCGGGACCCAAGGGTGAGTTTTCAGTTTACAGTCTCCAGCTGTCGGGAGGTGTGAAACTTCACTGCTTGCGGGGGGAGAAAGGGTGACGGCGGTCATTTGGGCGAAAAAGAGCAGACCTACTAGGTATAAGTATGCCTAAAATCATATTTACAAAACGTTTCAGATGGAAAAAAAACAGAGATGATTTGAATCGAATATTTAGAAAAAGTCATGCAAGGGGAACTTTCTCAGAACTTCTTGGGCAAAGAAAATCCACTTCAAAATCTCAAAATCGGTAAGACTGACCGCTTAGACGTGCTGTTAAACAACCACGCATGTGTCGGACTAATGCCTGTCGGACGGTTAGTACGTCAGCCCCCACAGGGCTAAATTATAATTGTGACTCAGGCTGGGAAAAAGTGCCTCAATTCGCCAATAGTGAAACGGCAGAAAATGAGAACATAAGTTCGATTTAGTTTTTGTGTTTCGTTTTTTTTTCTTTCTCCATATTAACACAGTTCGGATGTTGAAGAAGGTTTTCATTCCAACAGATAGCTGTTTTAGAGTCATTAAATGCAATAAATGGTTACATTTATATGTCAAAGTAGGCTTGTTTTTCGCTAACCTTTCTCTGTGTTTTGGGGCGGAGATGTGCATGCAGGCTGCACGGGATTTTGTGATTAGCAAAAAACTGAAAAATGACCAATGCCCACATGCGGCACAAAGCACTGTAGCCAGTCACATTTTGGTCCAATCCTTTTCCCTCTACACACCTGAAAATAGCCAATGTACAAGCTCACAGAAGTATAATCTAAATCCACAAATAAAAGTACATTGTAACTAAAGGTTTCAATTGATTGCAGTGAAGTAAAACATGCAATATTTGCATTAAAACAAATATATATACTCAAATTATACAGTAAGCAAGTCAATGTTCTTAATTATGTTCTACCACTGTCAAGTCCAAGTTGATTTCCTGTCAACTAGGTATTTGCAAACACTTTCACGGAAAATAAACCCATTTAGACCAATTTGTAATATTTGTGTTGTCAATGTGAAAAGGTCTACTGTCTCCGGTAAGATCTCCTAACACCTGTAATGAGGAGAGACAAATACCCACTCTCTAAAGAAAAGGATTCTCTGCCTTTGATTTATCCTGGAATTAGTGTTGCCAACCAGAACTTGAAATACAGAATTGTCCTTTTTTTGCGTAATTAAAAGACATGTCCTTGAACTGATAAAGGGACACACTTTGTTCCTTGTTTTTGGGAATGGCAAAAGTTCAAACAGCTCATATACATGTACTAAAATACAGGTTGTAACCACTTAAGATTGAGGTAGGTAGGTATAGGGAGGGAAGGAGGGAGGAAGGTAGGTAGGGAGTTACTGTAGGTAGGTAGGTAGGTAGGTAGGTAGGTAGGTAGGTAGGTAGGTATGGAGGGACGGAGGTAGGTACTGAAGGTAGGTAGGTAGGTAGGAGGTAGGTGGGTAGGTAGGTAGGTAGGTAGGTAGGTAGGTCTACGCCAAATGTATTTGCCCAAAATAGCCGATCTACAAGCTCACAACACGTCACAAGTGATCTTTTATATCGGCTATTTTTGTCTGATGTCCCCCACCCCAGAATGTGGATGCTGAATAGCAACATACTCTCTAAAGAAAAGGGTTCTCTGGCTTTGATTTGCCCTAGAATCCATTTGGACTCCTCAGTGGTCTGTGGTCACATTCATACCATTATCACCAGACAATGAATCATTCACACAGCATCATTTCACCTGAAAAAAGGAGTCTCAAATTATTGAAGCCAATGAAGCCATGACCTAAACTAAAGTCATAACAATGAGGAGACACAGACGGACACAGAGCACCATGAGACAGACAGAGAGAGAGAGACACAGACAGAGAGAGAGAGAGAGAGAGAGAGAGAGAGAGAGAGAGAGAGAGAGACAGATGGATAAATAGATAGCACAGAGGCTAACAAAGAAACTTCCTCTCGGCCTCCATTAAGACCAGCAGCGTCTTAATTTACGATCCTCTCTCCCCTGTCGTAGAATATGATGTCATTACAGCGTCCACATAAATCACCGCCACGCCTCCGCCTGCACTCAACCGTCACCGTTACCCAGAACCCCCTCCTTCCCCCCCCCCCGCAGCCTCGTAAAAAAACACACTTCTTGGTCACCTTGGGAGGCCGCCGTGTGACAAAGAGATGTTATCGTCGTCGTAGTTACAGTGACAGGCGGTAATAGTAGAGTGGCTTATTGTCGGTACCAGCCGGTAACACACGGGAGTCTGGAGGAGCGCCACACCTACCATCAGCTCCCACTGCTTACCGCACAACTTGCCGCACCCACGCTGTGCTACTCAGACATTGAGTTGGCGGTGCCCGGGATCGAACTCATGAACTTGTGGTCCAAAGGCGAGAGCTCTACCGACTGAGCTACTTTGACATTATGAAGTGCAGTGGTGGACAATAACTAAGTACATTTAATTGAATAGTGTACATTTTTTGAGTATTTATTAAGTACGTTTCTGGATTTTTTTTTATTGTACTTTTTACTTGGAAGGGACTATATTGTTACCCAAACTTACACAAAGCAAAGACATTATGATTTCACCTCTTAAAGGGACACTTCACCCTTTTTGCAAAATAATTAGGTATATGTTAATGACATTTAGAAGATTTAGAACACTTTCCTGGGGGTCTTTATGTGTGTAATATGTGGTTTTAGATATTTTAGATTTTTGCAGTGAGCCCAGTGTCTCTGATGTCATGGACACTGGGCCCACTTCCTTCCTGGACTACAATTCCCATAATGCTTTGGTGCACTGCCCCTCCTTGTGGATAGGGGGAGGGCTGTCTTACTGAGACAACATGTAGTCCAGGAAGTAAGTGAGCCCATGCAGTGTCCATGACATCAGAGACACTGGGCGCACTGCTAAAATCTAAAATATCTAAAACCAAAGACCCCCAGGAAAGTGTTCTAAATCTTCTAAACGCCATTGACATATATTTTTTTGCAAAAAAGGGTGAAGTGTCCCTTTAAGCCCTATTTCAAATACTGTGAAAAGGGCTGATATACAAGCTCCCCAACGAGTTTGTAGATCTGCTCTTTTCACAAGTGTGACCTTGTCATGCGGCTGAGCAAAAGTTTAGTCATAAATCTGTAGCAGGAAGGCATTACGGAGGAAAGCCGTAATTGAGATATGATGTATGGACTGAAATAAATAAATGGAAGAAGGGATGAGACGGGGTGGGAGGGGAACGTGTAAAGTCCCAAATCGCATTTGTCATTAGTGCTCTTATCAAACCTCGTTTCGGCCCGAGTGCTTATTATGGTGAAGTAATTAAGACGATGTGAGGGTGTGTGTGTGTGTGTGTGTGTGTGTGTGTGTGTGTGTGCGTGCGTGCGTGCGTGCGTGCGTGCGTGTGTGTTTGACATGGTAAACTGTACATGATACATGTGACACAGGAGACTTAAGCCGGGGATGGCTAATGGATTGGTAAGTGAATTATGACAAATGGGTTTCATATATTTCCTATATTTCTTGTCTGTGTGTGTGTGTGTGTGTGTGTGTGTGTGTGTGTGTGTGTGTGTGTGTGTGTGTGCGCGCACACGCACGCGCGTGCACGCAAATACGTTTGTAGGCCCCAATGCTCTCGCTTTTGCTAACTTGCAACAAACACCTCCATACGCACGCCACGAACATTGCCAGTCCTGTGAGTATAAAACGACACAGGGATTATTAGCGAAGAACTCGTTTACGTACAGGAAATGGCAGGAAATTAAGCAGTGGCGGTTTTCATTAACTCGTGCCGAGCATTCATAAAGATTGCAATAAATTGACGACCTCTTTGGGGTACAGCGTATATACGATATATTATTCATCAGTGTTAATGTAGGACATATTTCTTGCGGGAAAATATCATTAGACTAATTATTTAGGCTGTGATCTTCAAAAGAAAAGTGGGTTTCAATACCCAGGGTACATTTAACCAAGCGCTGTACTTAAGTACAATTTTGAGGTATTGTTGGTTGACTAGAGTATTTCTAATTTGCAATACCTTTACTTCTACTCATCTCAGAGGCAAATACTGTACTTTTAGCCCACTACAATTTTTCCAGTTTTTCATGTGTCTATGAGGTGAAAGCACTTCATTAAACACCCTGGATTCGTTTTTATGTGCAATGGTGTATTAACTTTGTATTTAGGGTTTCTTCCTGGAGGCTGAACCCTTGACAGTCAAACGGGCCAATGAAATAAACAGTAATATAGTGACACCACACTATCAGCCCCTCCCCTAACCCCTCCCCCTTTATCCTACAACTACAGCTGTGGGTGCGGCTTCAGTTCAGGTGTATCACCATAGATATATATAAACACTAGATGGCTCAAGGCGGAGTTTCTGACGTCGTTCACCCGGCAGCCATCTTACAACGGGGATACAGTACAGTATGTTCAATGGCAGCTCAAACAGAAACAGTCATAACTCGCTCAAATCTTGACGGATTTACAAACGGGTTGGTTTATTACAAACGTTGTCAACGTGGCTATGATTCAGGACGCTTATCTGCTTAATTTATTTATTTTATATGAACGTCGTATAAAAGCATATAAGTATGCGGACGTCTCTGACGTTTATAACAAACCAAACCGTTTGAAAATCGGTTGAAAATTGAGCAAGTTATGGTCATTTAAGAGTACATGCCCCATAGACCCAATGTTATGTGTCCCGAGGTAAGATGGCCGCCACGTAACGACGTCGCTCTCCATTGGCCAACAGCGCGGGTGAGCTATCTAGAGTTTATATATATCTATGTGTATCACCACCCATCACCACTCACCAGGCAAACCAGGCATACTTAATGAACTGGTGGGCGTGTCCACATGAAAGCATGATTTTAACAAATACTGTACACTTTTTGGAAAAAGTTCTTCCCCCTTATATTATAATAATACCTGATGGAAAAAAATCGTGGCACTCCATCTTTAAATTACTAATTACTTTGTAGATTTTGAATTTAGTTTTTTACAAAACATACATTGACCTATGGTATATACTGTATTTATATACTGTACTGTATTTTGGCAGTTTAAAAATAGTCGATCTACAAACTCACAACGTGGCACAAAGCGTTGTGTAGTGAGCTTGTAGATCGGCAATTTTCAATGGATTTTTGGAAACGTATGAAATGGGGCATTCTGCATATATGAGCAGTTTTACTTGCAGTACTTTAAGTACATTTTGATGCCAATACTTTTGTACTTGTACTCAAGTCAAAGTTCAATGCAGGACTTTTTGCGACCGAGTATTCTTTGTATACTGCGGTACTGATAGTAAGTACTTCTTATACTGGTTTGTCTGGAATTCTGACATGTTGTGTAAACCAGTGGTTCCCAAAGTGGGGTCCTTGAGGGAGTTCCAGGGGGTCCCCAGCTAAATGATAGTTTGGAACCAAATGGACCCTTATGGGTCTGTAACTCTG
>NC_136796.1:20222401-20224901 GCF_951216825.1 Electrona antarctica | reverse complement strand
AGCTCTCTTCAGGTGTATGTGTGTGTGCGTGTGTGTGTGGGCTACTTGTATTACTGTATACTTGCGAGGGCCAAACTGTACTCACAAATCGTTGCTGTCCGAAAGAAACCACCTAACTACATTTTTTTGTGTACTTTTTGCATTGCGGTGCAAAGGTCAACATTCCCATTCATACAATTGCCATCTTCCACTTTTGATGTCCTCATAAGTACATTAACCCATTTAGACCTGAGGCCGATTCTAAAATCACCTCCTAAAACCTAACCTAAGGTTTTCTGAAAACCTTCAAATTCTTAATAAAAAAAACAAATGATGAGACACAGAGGTGTATGAGACACAGAGGTGTATGAGACACAGAGGTGTATGAGACACAGAGGTGTATGAGACACAGAGGTGTATGAGACACAGAGGTGTATGAGACCTGTATGAGACACAGAGGTGTATGAGACACAGAGGTGTATGAGACACAGAGGTGTATGAGGCACAGAGGTGTATGAGGCACAGAGGTGTATGAGACACAGAGGTGTATGAGACACAGAGGTGTATGAGACACAGAGGTGTATGTGACACAGAGGTGTATGAGACACAGAGGTGTATGAGACACAGAGGTGTATGAGACACAGAGGTGTATGAGACACAGAGGTGTATGAGACACAGAGGTGTATGAGACACAGAGGTGTATGAGACACAGGTGTATGAGACACAGAGGTGTATGTGACACAGAGGTGTATGAGACACAGAGGTGTATGAGACACAGAGGTGTATGAGACACAGAGGTGTATGAGACACAGAGGTGTATGAGACACAGAGGGCACAGCCGGCATTTAGGGTAAAACAACGTATAGGTTACACAAGGTCTAAATGGCTTAATACTAATGCGTGCGTGCGTGCGTGCGTGCGTGAGAACCGGTTGATATTCATGAATCCTGATGCCGTTTTCCTTTTCACATGTGGGAGTGAGTCAACCCCTCAGGCAACGGAGACGAAAGGAAGACGTCAGGCACGTCTTTACCCCTGCTCACACATGCGCACGCGCGCGCACACACACACACACACACACACGTGCCCTGAATATGCGCTATAGGTTGGGGATCCCACTTAACACGATTGCCTTGAGGGCTGGCAGCCTGCCGCGCGTAACCCCCCCCCCACACACACACACACGCACAAACATGCCTTTGCTCTAGTGCCCCATATTTCGCTCCATAGGTTGGGGTCTCCCATCTACTGTACATTAGTTTGTCCGCCTCTGAGCCACACACACACACACACACACACACACACACACACACACACACACACACACACACACACACACACACACACACACACACACACACACACACACACACACACACACACACACACACACACACACACACACACACACACACACACACGTCGAGGAAGTGAACTGGTGAAATGGCCACCAGAGACTGGTAAACACGATGAATCCAATGTGGATGGATGGATGGATGATTTTACTTCATTGGTAAAAGCACTGCTTGGCCTCTCTCTCTCTCGAAGAAGTAATTATTCGCCAGAACCAGCTGACAAGACTAAAAAAACGAATACTTTTCCCTTCCAGGAGACATGTTTTACTCAGTAGAAGTAAACGGTTAGTTTATTTTTTTCTGCCTTCCTCGCACCTCTGAGATACATACGCTGCCGACCCACGGCAATGCTGTCAACCTGGAATCCCAATTTTTGTCAAAATTATTTAAAAATAATCTTCAAAAACAGTTACTCTCCGTCTGTCTGTGACACACATCTTGAGAAACATCTGATCGGTTAACATCAAACTTGCCGTGTGTTAGCCTGGCTAATAAGCCAGACTAATATCACACAACACTGTCGCGGTATAAGCCAGACTAATATCACACAACACTGTCGCGGTATATTAGTCTGGGCTGGCTCCACTTGGATTTCATTTCCCGGGGGGCGGGTTCAAACATTTTCTCTTTGACGCAATTGGTCAGAGCTACTGTCAGTCAAAAGTCTCAAGCATTGAACGTCACTGTACCAAAGCCCGCCCATATTGCATACCGTGTCCCGATTGGTCCGACCTGTTCTCGGTTGTAGGAAAGAGGCGTGCTACTGAGCCTCGCCAGACCGTAATCCGCTGGTAGGCAATTTTTTTTTGCCAACGGCTGATTCGGTCTGGTTTATTAACCAGGCTAGCCGTGTGTAACAAGGAACCAGGGGAGTGCCGTGCCCACTTTTTTTCCTTTTACAGATTTTCGAACCCGACCTGGCCAGACCGGTACCGACCCGACCCAACGTTTCGGGCCGAGCCAGGCCCAACAATTATGCTAATTATTTCGTTTTTTTTTTTTTTCTCCCTTTTTTCTAAGAATATTTTTTATAATAAAAATAGCAATTCTGTTATTTCTTGTAATGTGTATTGACCCTACATGTATGAATTTATTATGAAGAGGACTGCGCCAGACGATTCACTTGTGACAGGAGGACGACAAGTGGAGGCGGGGGTGCAGCGCAC
>NC_136796.1:20147401-20217401 GCF_951216825.1 Electrona antarctica | reverse complement strand
ATAAACTTTCCTTAATGATTATATCTGGTTTCAGTATTCAATTATGATATATTTTCTCGATTCCCATTTTGGGCGGGAACCCCTTTTGGTGTTAGCATTATGTTATGCTTTAGCTATTGAAAAATAGCAGATCTACAAGCTCATAGCGCACATTTTTCCCACATTGTTTTCCCACATTTAGTCAGATATAAATAGCAAAAGAAAAAAACAACACCACACAAGCGAACTGAAATTTGTTGTTCGGTTTGACAATGTTAAAACTTGTGCTGCTCTACTTTCTGCAGGTAAACAACGGAATCTATTTTGAGGAAAAACAGAGTAGAGTGTGTGTGTGTGTGTGTGTGTGTGTGTGTGTGTGTAGTGTAGTGTAGTGTGTGAGATATACTAATCACTCGTTAATTGTCACCATGCATTAACACCGCAGGAGGGGTCGTCTGTGACTGATTGAGTCATTTGCATATATAATTACCAAAGTGAGTGAGTGTGTGTGTGTGTGTGTGTGTGTGTGTGTGTGTGTGTGTGTGTGTGTGTGTATTTTCCTCCATCAATGCTGCTTTGTGAGTGAAAAACTAAAATAATCTTTGCACGCAAAAGAGAGAGAGAGAGAGCGAGAGAGAGAGCGAGAGAGAGGGAGAAAGCTGTAAACAACATTTGAGATTGCTGTGATGTAATGCTGACAAAGTGCGCCCTTGTGTGTGTGAGAGAGAGAGCGAGAGAGAGAGAGAGAGAGAGAGAGAGAGAGAGAGAGAGAGATGGGGGGGGGGGGGGGGGTGGACACTGCCAACTTGCCCAGTGTGTGTACTGTAAGTGACATCCCAAACAAAAACAACAGCAACAGAATGTGAGACAAACCACTGGTTCAGAGAGAGAGAGAGATAGAGAGAGCGAGAGAGAGAGGGGGGGGGGGGGGGGAATTGAGTGGGCAAAACCACAACTATATTAGATTGTTATCACCATGAAACTTCCCCAGTTGATTATTTACACGAAGACAATGATTTATTGTATTACAAATGTTACATTTTTAAATATGCAAATGAGGCATTATGTAGGAAAATATGCAAAATAATCAAAAATATGAAAAAGCTACTACTGTGGAAGGGTTATCATGTATTCATTTACTTGTATTGATCTATAAACAATTTAAAATAGGTCTAGTTTTTTTTCCCACCAATTTTGGAGCTCTGGCTCATGGACTAAGAACCAAAAAGAACTGAACCAGTGGAAAGAACTGAACCAGTGGAAAGAACTGAACCAGTGGAAAGGGGTCTGTGTCAAGAAGAACACTGTGCGTCGATAGGTTAAGGGGGAAACTGTACCAGCTGGCTTCATCCTCCGCACGCACGCACGCACACACACACACACACACACACACACACGCACGCACGCACGCACGCACGCACGCACGCGCGCGCGCAAACACGTGCCTGAAAAAACTAACCTGAGCCTCCATATGGTCCCTAGGAGCCTGTCTACTCCGCAAGTGAGGCCGGGGTAATGACTAATGTGTCTGAAGAACAAAGGAAGATATGCTGAGAGAGAGAGAGAGAGAGAGAGAGAGAGAGAGAGAGTGACCAAGAGAGAGAGAGAGAGGTCTTGCGTAGAGAGAGTGACTTTGGTCCCCCACAGAGTTACATATCACTACGGGGACATTATCCTATTTGAGCGGCCCGGCGGTGTGGGGCAAGGGGCCAATTAGGAGTGGTCTGCGTTCGTGAAAACAGCTGGGCTCCGCCATGCCACGTTGGCGAGGTTTCAAATGCACAGAGCGTGTCAGGTACCATAGCGCAAGGGCTCCAAAACACTGGGCCGGGTCAGGTACCGTAGCGCAAGGGCTCCAACACACTGGGCTGGGACCCATTTGTGGGTCGCGGACACATTTGTATGCATGGTCCTTTTATGTTTTGTGTCCTACATTTTTTTTTCAATTATTATTATTTCTAAACATTTTCAGAAAAAAGACAAAAAATGCATGGATTAAAAAAACAAATGTTTGTGTGAAAATAGCAGATCTACAAGGTCACAACACGGCGCAAAGTGACGTGTTGCGAGCGAGTTAATAGATCTTGTCCCACACAGAGAGTGTAATGGAAGAAGCACTGCGCTAGTGTACTGTACGTATACTGTAGGTCCACGGCGCTCACAGCAGGTCGCTATTGGGAACTATGAGAGACTAATGACAGGGAGCCTCACCAGACAGCACAGGAGGAGGAGACCAAGCTGGGACCTCAAATCCAACGGCTGGTTCTTTCAGTCTGCCAGTATTTCAGACAAAAGTACTAAACTTCAGTGAGTGAAAGTATATGCTCAACTACAACTGGTCAACTGCTATAAGTTGCTTATAAAAACACTTACATATTGTAACTTACGTTCTTTTTAATATTGACGCATCGCTGACTGTATTCAAATTTAGACATCTTTCCCCATAAAGTATTATTAATAGTGAAAATAGCAAATCAACAAGCTCACGGCGCGTCACATTGCAACAAGTCGTGAGCTTACAGGGCTGCAGTTTTCACAATGCCTTTATCTGTAACAGGGCACAAGTGGTTAAGTCATCATGTACTCGCTTTCCCTTCCTAGAAATGTAGTGGAGTAAAAAGTACAATATTATTTGTCTATGAAATGTAGTGGATTCACAGTTATTAGGCATCTAAACATACAAATGCTCAAGTAAAGTAATGTACAGATACCTATTTTACAGTACTCAAGTAAATGTACTCCGCTACCGTCCAGTAACTGGATTAATTCTTGGTTTGCATATTACGCCCTGCTCCGGAAATGGCACAATCTATGAGCTCTGTCTTTCTCCGGCACGCGACACACTATCGTGTATAAATCTGGCTTAATGTATCAAATGCAACAATGCTGACCCCTATTCAGAGGTCAATCAAAGTCTACCCAGATCACCAGCTTAATGGCAGTTATTAGGCCATATGGCTAACCGCGAGTGTGCGCTCGCAACCCAATCGCACATAGAGAGCCTTGCACGTGCACAGTTCCGCTCCAGTGCGTCCTATAGCCTCAAACGCCCAAACCGACTACGGGCAGCCCTGATTGGATTAAAGTGGAAAAGGGATATTCTGCATTTTTTTCCCGATTCGTTTGATGCAGAATATGTCCAACAGATGGCTGACGTATGTCTGGTCTAGTCCTAGAAAGAAAAGGGTCTGACTTTCATTTAACGTTAGCCATCGTCCACAGCTCGTCCGCTGCATTACCACCATGTTGTCTGGCTCACCAACCACTAGATAGGCTACCGCCACTATATCGGGCCATGGAGCAGGCCTGCTGAAGTAGGGATCGCCACTACATTTTGCATTAAATTGTGTTGCAGATCAAACTTCTCGGATCAAAAGTTCTCCCCAGAATAGGGATGCGAGGGTTCAAGAGGTTAATGTGGCAAATCTTTTGCAAAGTTAATTAGGAGTTAGGACCCTTTGAAAAATATTTTTAATCCTTTTAATAATAAAAAGGTAGGAATGCAAGGGTTAATGTGGTGAAACTCACACTACTGAACACCCCCCGAACAGTTCCAGGTAACAGTGAACATAATAACTGTGTGGGTTGGTATGACATGTGAGTAATTATATTTGTGCTCTCCTGGGGGTGAAATGAGATGCCACCGTACTAAATAGGTTAGAAGCTCTCCCCATGACGTACATAATGTGTTCATACATCTGTTCCACTGGAAGGTATGCTATGCTATCTGGGAGTTAACCTGTGGGATAGCAAGAAGTATACTTAAAGCTGCGCTATGTAACTTTTGGGGACAGAGTGGCATTCTGACGCACCGCCATTCCGACTACATGGCTTCCGCGTGCAGGTAGTGTTAGGGTTTGGGACAGGGTTTGTAATGTGGCGAGTCGGAATGGCGATGCGTCGGAATAGCAGGCTTCCGGCTTCTGGTGTATAATCGTAACTTTTCTCTTCTATCCTGACATTTTTACCATTGAGCTAATAGAGCCTGCCTGCTTGCTCAGGGAATACATGCAATTTTGACTAGCATCATGGCTAGTAGGACTTCCAACATTTAATGAGGCAGTGGCTCAGGAGGTAGAGCAGATGGGAGCTTGAAGGTTGCTTTAAGGTGCCAATATTTTATTTAACCAACACACAGACATACAGTACAGGTGTTCAATAGCATTGATTTAAGAAAATAATAATAATCAAAAACCTCAAATATGGAGGAACAACATATTTTCAGATTGGAGTCCGGCGGCCAAATACATATAATATTTGAGGTCCTTGACATGAAAGGGTTTGAGAACAACAGGTTTATGCCACCTTCTGTTAGAAGGTAACTACAGTTATCCACAGAGCCAGTAATGCCCAGCAGTGGTGGGGAAAAAGTACTTGTATGTTTTAATTAAGTAAAAGTATCAATACTGCAATATAGAAATACCCTGTTACAAGTAACTTAAAAATGTACTTGAGTATTGGCATCAAAATGTACTTAACAGTTTGACGGCCGAGAATTGTTTACTCCAGTGTTCCGATTTGTTTTATGTGTCTAAATCGCATCGCATTAATAATAATAAAAAAAGTCCGCCTCTGCCGCGGAGCAGGGGGAGAGAGCTTCATGTTATGATGACGAAACCGGAAATCGAAACTTATGCTGGGCTGCTAGGGCTTCTGGGAAATTGAGCCCAATGCAAGTGGACGGGGGGTTTGTTTGGACTACAACTTGCTCTGCACTTTGGTTTCGTTTCGCATCGTCATGGCCGCTGGTGCATCTGATCATAACAAGACGAACGACCATTTTTTACCCGATCTTCACGGATCAAACGTCCAAATACTTCAGCGTATGCTCCAAAGGTAATAAAACAATCCAGGCAGCGTAGGATATTTGATTAAAAGGCGGGTTCCGCGGGGTATGGCGTCAAACTGTTAAAGTACCAAAAGTACTCATTATGCAGAATGACACATTTCAAGATTTTAAAAAAATCTTTTGAAATAGCAGATCTAAAAGTTCACAATTATGAGCTTTTATATCCAAGTACAAGTGGAGTAGAAAAAAGTACTGGAAATTGGACATATTCAAGACAGAGCTCATGAGACCAACACACTGCAGGTCACTTTGCTGAACAAACTCCATGCTGGTTACATCCTGTCGGTTCTATCGACCACATGGAAAAGCGGTGGGGAATGTCAAGGGCAGTTTTCTAACGGTGACACATTGGTGACTGCATGTCCTTCTGAGGCTAATTGGAAGCTTTAGTTTTTTTTCTCTCTATTCATGGCTAATGATTAGCGCTCCTCCCGTGTGACCGTACAGATACTGACGGTATTGACGGTATTGAGCGAGGGAGTGTCGAGGTCGCCATGTTGGGCGGAGGACGAGTGACAAGACAGTGACCTCCATCCGAGCTGGCTGCAGGGACCGCATGAAAATGACACGTCACGATTACTGTGGCCAGAATAATTGCAATTAACGATATGATTGCAATAATTGAAATTAGCTTAAAATTAACTTTTGTTGACCACTTGAACCTCAGCATTCCTATTCCAGAGGGGGGACGTTCGCCAAATATAGCCGATCTACAAGCTCAAAACTTCTATCGTTTACTCCCCATGATACCGGGATAATTGCTCCTTTACGGTGGATGAAGAAATCCCCCAAAACAAAGAAAATACTTGATAAATTGTAAAGTAAATGATGGCCGCAATTAACAACAGCAAAATAAAAAGTCAATAAACTCTGTGAGTATATGTTTATAGAAATACATTCCGGTGAACTACCCCATTAACTCCAACATAGAAAGTTAAAATCTCATCTCTAGATGGCTGCTTGTTTTCTTTGGGGAGCTCTCTCAACATTTTCCTCATTACATGTTTTAAAAGACGTCTGGGGCCTCAACGTAGCCTATACTGTATAGCTCTCTGCTTGTAAAATATGCATGAAGCTGCTGGTGGAAGGTAGCGCAGTCAAATGAAAACTGCCATCATGTCATATCATGCTGCGTTTCGATTGTAAGTAGTTTTTATGCTTAATTTACACCTAGTCGACTGTCAAAAATACCTTATTACATAATCGCCTAATCGCAAGTATTTTAGATAATCGCAATTATTTTTTGCATAATCGTCCATCGTTTCCATGTTGAAAAATGTCCATACATTTTCAATCATTTATTTAAAAAATAACAGAAATACAAATTTTAAGGTTCCAATGTTCAATGCAAAAAACACAATTAAATCGCGAATCGCTAATATTTGAGTGATAATGAATCGTCAACTTCAATGTGTAATGGTGACAGCCCACCACTACCACCGCAGTGGTAGTCTGGAGCATACACAGGCCACATGCGGCCCCCACCTTCACTTAATGCGGCCCTCAGGTTAATATCAAAATACTGATATATTATTGATTTCAGCTAATAACTACTAGTATTAAAATGTCATTGTCTATTTTATGTCCAATGTATTGTATTTAGTTCACAAAGTTAACATAACTAGGCTACTGTATAAATAAATGCATTTGAAATTAAATAAAAAAGGTAACTTTTCAGGATTCCAATTCAAAAATAGACCAATTCGACCAAACGACCAAATTGGGAGGGAAAAAAGGGGTGAAAAGGTAAATGAACGACTAAATGAAAAACTCAAGTCTTGACGAGGGCGAGCACGTGTGCCATGATGGTGAGACAAGTGTAAAAGTGACAGTTTTGTGTGATCGTGCCTGCGTGTCTCTGCACCTGTCAGATTGCCCGTGCCGTCTCGTGTTGAAAGGGAATTACTAGATGCGCCAGTCGCTTCCCATATGAAAAAGCCACTTAACCCATTATGACCGGGAAAGCAGCTGCTTCATTTTAGATTGTAGCTAAAAAGCATTATTTTATACTTTGGCTATTCAAAAATAGCAGATATACGATCTTGTAGCGCTTCAAGATCTGCTACTTTTGGAAAAATCATGAAAATGTGTAAGTGAACATTTTTAACTGAACCGGGAAGTAGTAATCGGCCATTTTTCGATTCAGACCGGACCCCAATCTGGCGATATAAATGCTAATATGCTAACCATATCCCTTACCTCAATCTGAGCCCTAAAGTCACAAAAGGTCACATGTGCGTGTGTGTACACAGAGTTTTGGGATTTCAGTGATGTCACACCATGGAAGCAAACGTTGCCTAGCGACTAGGGGTGTAACGATACATTTTAACAGTGATACGATACAGTAACTATTTAAAATACACTGACATTATTTTAAATTAAGTAATTAAACCCCGCTTTTTCATTTTTCTTCTAATTGCTAAATACCACGCACAAAAATGTAGTATTGATACAATCGATTAATTGCATAGCAAAACGATTTGATACCGATTATTTGCATTGCGATACGATACGATACATAGTCAATGTTGCTGTTTTTATTTCGATATACTTCGATTCTTGAAATCTCGATTTTTCGATGCAGTTACACCCCTACTAGCGACGGAAGCTAAAATCCCGTAAATATAATAGTATTAATTCTGGATTAATACTCTTAACACTTCTCGTGTTCTCGTGTTTGGCAAAGGAGGGTTTAATACCTAAACACATCTCGAGGTCCGCGGTAGCCTGGCTCCAGCCCTGAATTGCGAGAAAAGTGAAACGAAATTAAAATTCAGACTATAGGTCTGCGGCCAAATCCATATCATTTTGGGGGTCCCAAAAAATACATGATTGAGAACCACTGACATTTTTTTATCGGCCTCAAGGTCTTAATGGGTTAATCAGGCTTAAGTCGAGTCACATACAGCGGGAGGGGGGAGGGATTTTACGGGTACCGGAACGGTACGAGTGCCTTACTTGGCACGTGGATGTGTTATTATAATTTTTTATCTCCAGGAATTATGAACTACAATGATTAATGGCGTAATGAAAATTGTCACGAGGACAAAGAGGAAGTATCGCTATGACATCTGGTCTGTCTGTCATGGCGGGTGACAGGGAGGGGGGAGCATGTAAACACACACATTCTGCCATACTCATGGGGACATTTGGGCCTTACTAATGGACCCCTCATACGGAACCCCCTGTCCCCCCGTCGCACACGCCCGCTCTGCTACAGCGCGATAAAAAACTGACAGAGTGACACCCAAATTAAAACGGGAGGGGGACACAATTATGACGACCCTCGCACCGCATCCTTAATTAGTACATCTCCATTTTAATTAATAAAGCCCGTCAGCTGCGGCGCCAGATCGATAACTCAAGCGCCGCCACGCCCGGGCCGTGACGGCAGGGCAAAATGGATGACTATAATTAGAAATTATGCGGTAGGGGGGTAGAGGCGCGCGTCCGCAGGGGGGGGTGTTTTTAATAGGTTACACTTGAGGAGAACAAATGTACGTACCTCTCCCCTCCTCTCCCCTCCCCTCTCTTCCCCATGTCACTCACACTGTGACTGTGTAGGGCGGCAGTGGCTCAGGGCTAGAACTGGTCGGTAGAGTGGCCGGATGGGACTGCAAGGTTCCCAGTTCAATCCTGGGCTCCCCCAGAGTTAGTGTCCAAGGGTCCTGTGGGTGTGTGTGTGTGTGTGTGTGTGTGTGTGTGTGTGTGTGTGTGTGTGTGTGTGTGTGTGTGTGTGTGTGTGTTTGTGTGTGTGTGTGTGTGTATATACTATATACTGTATACTTCATACATAATATGTGACATAAAAGCACCTCAAATCGGCCAACTACAAGCTGTTTTGCATCAGCTATTTTCAGCGTGTGATACCGGCGCACACAACTAAGCATGAATCAGATGGAATACTACAGTATCTCTCGCCGTCTACATGCTCTCTGTTTGTTGTCAACACGTTGAACTCCTGCCAGCAATGTGTCTGAGCCGTCATACTGTAAAAAAAACAAAAGAAATCCATAGTGGTCATATCCTTAGCTGACCTATGCCCTCCACCGCTTCCATTCGCAAACGCCCCGAGACGCGACGCCGTTCTCGTTAAGGAGCAGCTGTTCAGAGCGCTGCGTCTCAGCATACGGGACGGAGGAATTGCTCTCCAAGGCACATTTCTGACATGTTTACAGAGTGTGGTGATTGCTTCCATCAATCCCTCCATGCACCCCGTTTGTTTAGGCCCATTCCAGTGGTTCTCAAACTTTTCCGGTTCAGGGTCGGCTTGAAAACAAAAGATTGTCCAGAGAAGTGGTCCAGATGGGCGGGCTGCGTGCATTTTCAGAGCATTGTTTATTTCAAAGATCAATCAATCAAGTGTGTCCCGGCTTGGATCAGTGGATTTAATGTAGTGTACTTTTTTAACATCATTGTTATACATTATTGTTATAATATTTAAAACAAATCTTAGTGTTCCGGGGGGGTGGGGGGGGGGGGGGGGGGCACTATCCTCACGGCCCACCAGTGGACCCCAGCTCATGCGTTAAGAAACGCTGGCCTATATCCAGATCAGATTAGTATGATCAAGTCTGAACAGCAGAAGAATCACTTTCCTTGAGCCTTGTTCAGACATGCATAAAACCTAATCCCACTACAATCTAGATAGGAAATCAGATTTGGGCTGGATTTGGACTGCCGGTCAAAGCCCAAGACTCCTTCCGCAGAGTGTTCCAGAGTTCCCTCTCCCGGGCATCATTGGCCACTTCCTCCTGGGGGATTGTGTGGCTTTAACTAGGGCCAGTGTGGGGGAAAAAAATCCCCCCCATCTGGTCCTTGGTCTCCCAGTGGGACGTGCACTGAGGACCTCCCTAGGGAGACGCTCGGGAGGCATCCGTATGATGAGATGCCAGAACCACCTAAACTGGCTCCTTTCCAAGTGAAGTAGCAGCGGCGAAGGGAGAGGCCAGGCAACCTTCAAACCATGAAACTCATTTTGGCCGCTTGTATCCGCAAAGTTATTCTTTCGGTCATGACCCTCATCTTCAGGACCATAAGTGAAAGTAGCTCTCCTTTGTGTATTTCCCTCAGTTGAACGGGAGCTGTGTAAGACTAAAAATAAACAATATATACGTTCGTGTTCGTGTGTAGGATATTGAAAACCTACACTCCGTGGTGGGAAAACGGTCAGATCCCCACCTCTTGTGTAAAATCCATCTTTTAGCCAGAAAATAAATTAATCCACCGAACGGAGATTACAGATCTGGTCAAGAGAAGAAATGCCATTGGACTATGCTATGGACCAGAGCTATAACATGAGAGCTGGAACAAAGATTGCTCGAGAGCTTGCCTATACTGGCTCAAAATCTTGAAAGGTTTTGAACAAATTTGAATAATTTAGACACATTTTAACGCAAATCATCTCTTACAGGGTCTCTACAAAACCTTTTCAGATCGGGGTACTTGACTTACTTGACTTAATCCTCTTTACCCCGTCGAGGGGCATAGGGCGTCCAAAGCGAAATAAATGCACATCAATTTTAGGGGGTCCTTGACACGAAGTCTCACTGATCTACAATACCTGTGTGCGCACAGTATGTGCATGTGTGTGACTGTGTGCGTGTGTGTAGTTGCAGACTGGCAATTTTCTGCTTTTTGGTGTTGAAAATGGACAAAAACGTTTAAAAATGGCATTCATAGTATAGTATTACAAGCGCGTGTGTGCTTGCGTGCGTGCGTGCGTGCGTGCGTGCATGTGCCTGCCTGTGCGCAGGGCAGCGGATTTTGATAAATAGCCTTCTGGAGGCTAATTGCGCGCAGGGGAAGTGAAGTGTAGCTTTTAGTGGAAGGGAGAAATCAAGAGGACCGCTTTGCTTTATTATTTCAAAGACCTCGGAAAAGCACGTCTGAAAGCTCAGAACCCCTTGGATCCATCGCAGGTTCTCTCTCCTCTCCCGCCCCGGCGGGTCCTCGGCGCTCTGAAAATAACCCGACCGCTGATTTATTTTTTATTTTTTTTAGACCTGGCAACGTTTGTTATTTTCTCTTTTTTCTGTAATATAACGACCCAGGGGCCGGAACGATGTTTTGATGGGCGGGTAATCGATCGCATGTGTGTTTGCTATGGCGTTATGAATCTGTCGGCCGTGCGTGCGTGCGTGCGTGCGTGTGTCTTTCCAAGTTCAAAACTAGAGACAGATTTTTGGGTCTGAGTCCTATTTTGACGGATATGTTGTTAAGTCTCTCTCTCAGCATAATGACAGTGGATGTCTCTCTCTCTCAGCATAATGACAGTGGATGTCTCTCTCTCTCTCAGCATAATGACAGTGGATGTCTCTCTCTCAGCATAATGACAGTGGATGTCTCTCTCTCTCTCTCAGCATAATGACAGTGGATGTCTCTCTCTCAGCATAATGACAGTGGATGTCTCTCTCTCTCTCTCAGCATAATGACAGTGGATGTCTCTCTCTCAGCATAATGACAGTGGATGTCTCTCTCTCTCTCTCTCAGCATAATGACAGTGGATGTCTCTCTCTCAGCATAATGACAGTGGATGTCTCTCTCTCAGCAAGTCAGCATAATGACAGTGGATGTCTCTCTCTCTCTCAGCATAATGACAGTGGATGTCTCTCTCTCTCTCTCTCTCAGTCTCAGCATGACAGTGGATGTCTCTCTCTCTCTCTCTCTCTCTCAGCATAATGACAGTGGATGTCTCTCTCTCTCTCAGCATAATGACAGTGGATGTCTCTCTCTCTCTCTCTCTCTCAGCATAATGACAGTGGATGTCTCTCTCTCTCTCAGCATAATGACAGTGGATGTCTCTCTCTCTCTCTCTCTCTCTCTCTCTCTCTCTCTCTCTCTCTCTCTCTCTCTCTCTCTCTCTCTCTCTCTCTCTCTCTCTCAGTCTCAGCATGACAGTGGATGTCTCTCTCTCTCTCAGCATAATGACAGTGGATGTCTCTCTCTCTCTCTCTCTCTCAGTCTCAGCATGACAGTGGATGTCTCTCTCTCTCTCTCTCAGCATAATGACAGTGGATGTCTCTCTCTCGCTCTCAGCATAATGACAGTGGATGTCTCTCTCTCTCTCAGCATAATGACAGTGGACGTCTCTCTCTCTCTCTCTCTCTCTCTCTCTCTCTCAGTCTCAG
Source organism: Electrona antarctica (assembly GCF_951216825.1). Taxonomy (NCBI): domain Eukaryota; kingdom Metazoa; phylum Chordata; class Actinopteri; order Myctophiformes; family Myctophidae; genus Electrona; species Electrona antarctica. The sequence goes on along the minus strand of NC_136796.1, from coordinate 20,205,443 downwards.
CATGACAGTGGATGTCTCTCTCTCTCTCTCTCAGCATAATGACAGTGGATGTCTCTCTCTCTCTCTCTCTCAGCATAATGACAGTGGATGTATCTCTCTCTCTCTCTGGTTGTTGGTTAACTACCGGTAAGTACTTTGAGGTATTTGTACTTTACTTGAGTATTTCCAATACTTTTACTTCTACTCCACTACATCTCCAAAGCAAATATTGTACTTTAGTTACTGGTTTACTTTGTAGATTTAGATTTTCATTACAAAACAGTATACATTAACCACTACAACCCTGCATACATTTTGGCCATTTCAATGCGGTGCAACATGCAATACATTGTGAGCTTGTAGATCGGCTATATTTTCAAAAGATTTTTATACATCTGAAAACTTGAAATGGGACCATCTGCAAAATGAGTACTTTTACTTAAATACATTTTGATACCAAATACTTACTACTAATTGTACTTTTACTCAAGTACTTTTTGAATTCCAGACTTTTACTTACTTTTGCAAAATGGGAGTACTTTTTCCACCATGTCCGACATCCAATCCAACATGACCATGTGTTCAACACGCTTCCCCGGCCAACTCTCACCACACAGAGAGTTGGCCAAAGACTCTGTGGTCTGCTGATAAAGCCATGTCTGTTCTAATCAACTTTTACAAGCACTTATGGTAGGTTTTGCATATACAGCCAAAGAAAACAAACGCACAGCTCTGCTCTGCTCACGCTGCTACGACAATCACAGCTCAGCTCAGGCTGCATACAGTTAACCAATCACAGCTCAGCTCAGGCTGCATACAGTTAACCAATCACAGCTCAGCTCAGGCTGCATACAGTTAACCAATCACAGCTCAGCTCAGGCTGCATACAGTTTACCAACGCAATCAGCGTGAGCACACAAAGCTTGCGTTAGCCAATGCTAACGCGACCGACCTCGTTCCCCCGAGATTCGGCTCAAACTTGGGGGGAAACGTATTCTATTCAATGTATGTGCATAACACTGTAGCCCAGAGGTTTTCAACCCTTTTCATATCGAGGTCCATTATTTATTCGGCATTTGAGCCACAGACCACAGATGAGATGTAGCCCATCAGACCACAGATGAGATGTAGCCCATCAGACCTCAGATGAGATGTAGCCCATCAGACCTCAGATGAGATGTAGCCCATCAGACCACAGATGAGATGTAGCCCATCAGACCTCAGATGAGATGTAGCCCATCAGACCACAGATGAGATGTAGCCCATCAGACCACAGATGAGATGTAGCCCATCAGACCACAGATGAGATGTAGCCCATCAGACCTCAGATGAGATGTAGCCCATCAGACCACAGATGAGATGTAGCCCATCAGACCACAGATGAGATGTAGCCCATCAGACCACAGATGAGATGTAGCCCATCAGACCACAGATGAGATGTAGCCCATCAGACCACAGATGAGATGTAGCCCATCAGACCACAGATGAGATGTAGCCCATCAGACCACAGATGAGATGTAGCCCATCAGACCACAGATGAGATGTAGCCCATCAGACCACAGATGAGATGTAGCCCATCAGACCACAGATGAGATGTAGCCCATCAGACCACAGATGAGATGTAGCCCATCAGACCACAGATGAGATGTAGCCCATCAGACCACAGATGAGATGTAGCCCATCAGACCACAGATGAGATGTAGCCCATCAGACCACAGATGAGATGTAGCCCATCAGACCACAGATGAGATGTAGCCCATCAGACCAAAAACGTTGAATATGTCGTTGGATAAGATTTTGTCCACAATTTCATGCTGTATTGATGTTGGTACCATAAAAGAGAACAGAAAATAACAATTCTTCTACATTCTCTAATGGTGTAGACTTGTAAATTAAGTAATGCCATTGCTTAACCGGTTAAACCAAATGGACCCTCAACAACTCCACCTGGAACCTATAGGACCACTGGTTGAAAAGCACTGCTGTAGTGCTGTCGCCCCATGCAGAATATTGAGGGAAAACTATTATCCCACCACAGCAAGTTTTCAATTGACATTTGAAGGTATACAGGCCTACAAGTTAGAAATATGGCTCACTGTCAGAAAGACTTTCCGGTTACGCAGGGAAGCCGTGCTTCCATTAGATTCGGTGTCTTGTTTTCTGTATGTTTTCCCCTGTCTCTTTTATCCTTTTATCCTTTTTTTTGGCACACTGAGAGACTTTTTGCGTGCTGGGAAAGAGAGGGCGGATGACTTTCAGAGTGGGAGAGAGGAGGGGCCTGACGGGGGGCTCAGAGAGAGAGAGAGAGAGAGGGTGAGGGTGTGGCTGGGTGGTGTGGGCGGGGGTTTGGGGGGGCAGACACTCAACGTTCGCCAAGGAAAACAGTTTGATGCCAGTGAAGTTTCATGTGATTGTAATCTGAAAGGACTTCCCAACTCCCTCTTTCTCTCTCTCCCTTTCTCTCTCTCTCTCTCTCTCTCTCTCTCCCTCCCTCCCTCTCGTCCATATTGGCTAATATCTGATTGGACACCGAAAGAGAAACGTGTTTGTTTCCCAAGGTGAACTAAATTGATTGATAAGCCGGAGTGCAGAACTCCATCAGATTTGGCTGTGGACAAAACGCAACATACAGAACAGTGCTAGTATTTACGGTCAATTATTAAACAGGGACATATCTACATTTTACACTCTCAGGAGTTAAATTATTGTTAAACATCTGAGTTACTTAATTTACAAGTCTACACAATTAGAACATTTTCAAGAATTGTTATTTTGATAGTTTGCCTGTTATATCTCTCCTAAATATAGCATGGAGAGACAAAAATCTTTAGTTTTGGGTGGGTCTGAGAGACCAAACCTCATCAAAATAGTGGTCCGTGGCTCAAATGCTGAATAAATAGTGGGCACTGGTATCAAAATGGTTGAAAACCACTGGCTTAGGGCCGATTCATACTCGGCCCTAAGTCGGCTCTTCGGTGCTACTGAAAATTTCTGACAAGCCGAAATCATTTCGGCACTACAGCGCCGAAACAGCGGTAAAATAGGAGTATGAATCGACCCTTAGAGGCCAGCCCATCAGGAGAGTCTCGCCACTATACAGTACATCGCCACTATAGCACTAGTCCTCAGGGTGTTTGTTGACAGCTGGCTTTTCAAGCCACCTGTAAAAACTAAGAGTAGAGGGACACGTGCTTCGCTGAACAATGAGGCAGGCCGGCGGCTCACTTCTCCCACATCAAACGAAGGCACTGGCACTCGACGCACCGCACTCCTCGGGCTCTGTGGGAGCAAAGGGCGGCGAGGAACGCGGCTCCACAGAGAGCGCCGTGAATGCGGCCGGCTGTGTGCGCCGGGCGTGCACGGCTGTTTGCCCGCATGCGGTCAGCGGTGGTGAAAGACTTTTGGACCCTATCGAATCCCCTTTAATCTACGGGAACAATGGCCGAGTTTCCATGGAGCCGGCGCCGCTCAGCCCCCCTATAGGACCGCCAGCCCGCCTCGTTGTGTCGCAGTCTGTGGATTTGAGAGAGCGTGTGTGTGTGTGTGTGTGTGTGTGTGTGTGTGTGTGTGTGTGTGTGTGTGTGTGTGTACGTGCCGGGTCTGCGGTGTCTAGCTCTAGAGGCTCTGGGACTGATGGGAAAATGACCACCTGCGAGGTCGCACTGGTGGAACATAGTAGAGTTTTCTATGCATTTCTATGCAAATTATGCTGCCTTTAATTAAGTATGTGAGGGCTGAATGGAAGCGAGGAAAGAGCGTGCATGTGTGCGTATGCATGCATTTGTGTGTGTGTGTGTGTGTGTGTGTGTGTGTGTGTGTGTGTGTGTGTGTGTGTGTGTGTGTGTGTGTGTGTGTGTGTGTGTGTGTGTGTGTGTGTGTGTGTCGAACATTTTAGGCATAAAATAGTCATTAATGACAATGATTTGTATGTTAATAGTAAAGATAATAATAATGCATTTTTGCAAAGTGCTACTCTCTCTCTAGGGTTTTCAAAACAGACGGCACAACAAGACCCTTCTTGTGGTAGAAAGTATGTTAAAAACAAATTAAGGCATAGAATAAAAGGAATACCAAAACGGTGGCCCCAAAACACAGTCGCCCTGAGTGCAAATCTGGCGACATCTAGCAGGTATTCCTAACCTTAACCTCAGTAAAACTCTATTCCTAAATTTAAACCTCAGTAAAACTATGCCTAACCCTAAACTTATTTCTAATCTTATTCTCAGTAAAACAAATACAACAATACAAGAACCGCCGTGCGGTCAGTGAAAGAAAATGGGGGCGAGTGCGTTTTGGGGTGAGCCTTCCGGTTACCAGTAAAATACCTACATAAGCAAAAAAGGCTATGCAAATGCTTTGTTAAAAAGGTACGTTTTGAGTCAATTTCGAAAAGCTTCGGTAGCTTGTGGGGCTCTCAGGTCGAGGAGGGCATTCCACAGGCGGGGGGCAGTGGAGCAGAAATGTCATGGATGGTGACAGGCAGCACTATAGGCCCCTATAGAGTATAGTTTGTGTACTAGTGGGCCCAGGTGGTGTGATCCATAGTCCCTGGCTCTTAATGGACTGTCAGGGACAACACACGGCCAGGGGGAAACAAAGGCCTCTAATTGATTGCATCCAGTGGTGGGAGAAATATACTCACATTTTGTACTTGAGTAAAGGTATCAATACTGCAACATAGAAATACTCTGTTACAAGTAAAAGTCCGGAATTCAAAATGTACACAAGTATTGGCTTCAAATTGTACTTCTACCAAAAGTAGAAAGTACTCACTATGCAGAATGGACCGTTTCAAGTCTTCAAATGTTTTTTGAAAATAGCCGATCTACAAGCTCACATCGCGACGCATTGTGAGCTTGTAGATCGGCCATTTTAACTAAAGTTTTCAAATAAATGTAGTGGAGTGAAAGTACAATATCTGCCTCTGAGCTGTAGTGGAGTAGAAGTGAAAGTATTGGAAATTGAAAATACTCTAGTAAAATAGGCCTACAAATACCTTAAAATTATACTGTACTTAGGTATACTTAGTTACTTTACACCACTGATTGTATTGACGCATCAGGCAGTCTGCTCGTCCGCGGTGGTGGTGGGGGGGGGGAGTGGGGGGGGCAGCCACTAATTGACGCCGGTGTCAAGTGTCACCCGCCTTGTCCAAACACACATGCTAACGCGCTAATGAGCAGGTGAAACGGATGGCGTCTCTCTCAGTTACGCAGGGGTAACTCCATTTGATCCAGCCTATAGTTAAAGGCATTATGTGACGTTGACAACAAAACAGTAAATACACATAGCAGAGCAGCTCGCAATTCATTTCCAATGAGAGTCACGTGGTTTTGATGAGACAAGCTTGCTCCATGGCTGTCTTCTGCCCTCCTCCCCCCCATGGAGCAAGTAGGGAGCAAGCTTGTCTCGTCAAAACCACGTGACTCCGGAGTCGGTTGGTTTTTCCGGTGACGCTACACAAGATGGCAGCTTAGTAACAGAGCTCCGGGTATCAGCCCATATATTCCCCTAATTTAGTAAGTTTTATACATCCAGATTTATACAAACTGAGTGAATAATGAATGGGGAAAAGAATCAGGGTAAAAAAGGAAAATATGAGTTAAGAAACACCGCTGTTGAACAGAGGAACGAGGAGGACGCGAACGCTGGGAAAACAACAGCAGGACAAGATGGAGGAGGCGGCAACAGCATAGCCCGGTGTCCCGACATGGAGATGGCGGATTCACTTCGCAAAGTTGTGAGTGAAGTTATGACCGCGGGTTTGGCTACAATGCAAGCCGAACTGAAAAAAGATCTCGCTGAATTCCGTATAGGCTTCCGAGAAGATATTAAAAAACAAATGGAGGAGTTTAAGACTGAAATAAACCAGAAAATACAGGATTCGACGGACCGGCTGGACGGAGCAGTGAAACGTGTCGGGGAAATGGAGGAAGGCCTTGCTAATATGGAAAGATGGGACATTGGTGTCAAGGACACTCTTCTTCAACTGCTATCCGACCAACAGGTACTACAAGATAAAGTTTCTTTTATGGAAGGGTACTCCAGACGCGAAAACATAAGAATATACTCCATTCCTGAAGGGGCTGAACTGGCGGAGGAGGGGGGCTCCACAATCAAGTTTGTTGAAAATTTGATAAAGACTGAACTTGGGGACTTGGATTTGGGTCAAAACCAGAGCTTAGGAATTATGCGAGCCCACAGGGTCGGACCAAAGCCCCCCGCGACCGCCCCGCCACGCTCTATGGTGATTCGATTTCTTCAATTCACAGTGAAGGAGAGAGTCATCCACACCGCTTGGAAGAAAAAGCCTGGGCCGTGCATTAATGGAAAACGGGTGTATTTCGATCATGATTACGCAGACGAAGTGCAAAAAAAGAGAAAAGAATATGTTCCTGTTAAAAAAGCCCTACTACAGAAGAAGATACGATTTCAAACCCCGATGACCAGAATGAGAGTTGAATTGGACACTGGTGCCGTTGTTTACGACAGCGCACTACAAGCAGCGGAGGACTTGCGGAAGAGAGGAATCGACATCGGTGATATCGTCCCGGCCACCACCAAGAAGAAGAAGGGCATGACTGCGGAGGCGCTGACCCAACTTCTGCCTTGGGAGATAGTGGGACCCAGACGTGCGTCGCAAGGAGCTAAACAGCGCTTTCAACAACAGGTTCGAGAGAGGCTGAGTGAATACCGCAGGACAGACTCTGACGATACAGGAGAAGTTGGAGTCTTGGAGAAACGTCCTGATAAGAGGTGAACGACCTATCTCCGACCTCTTGGAGCACGGTGTGTGATACAGTTAATCATACAAATGATAAATATCCTTTGAATACGTTTAAAAAAGTAATGATTACGGGCTGATACTTGTACTGTGAACTGACGCCACTTCTTTTTTTTGCTTGTTCTATTAGCTAGAGAGGGGCCCCACCTAGTGGCCAGATCCCCTCATTACTTTAAAGACATACAGATGTCTTTTATTTCCCTAGGAAATTCTCTGTGTTTTTTTTGTTCTGTTTTATTGTCTTTTTGTTTTTGTTTTCTGCTGAGGTCCGGGCTGTTGTTGTTGCAGGTACAATGTATGTTCTTTGAAATGCAGGTTTTTGTTGGAACCACAGGCTTGAGGTCTAGGTTACCTATTTGTTCAAAATCTAGATTACAGGGCTCGCTTGTTGGGGCTGTAGTATTACTCACACAGGGTTCAATGCAAAAAAAAATATGAATCTTCAACATTATAACTTATTATCCCTAAATGTAAATGGGTTAAATAGCCCCATTAAGAGGAGCAAAATGATATCAAAAATGAAGAAGGAGAAGATAAATATTGCTTTCTGGCAGGAAACACACCTGTCTGATGCAGAACACGAAAAATTAAAGAAAATGGGGTTTAGGAACACTTATTTCTCCTCATATAAAAACGGTAAAAAAGAGGGGTTGCTATCCTGATTTCTAACTCGATTCAGTTTCAACTCATATCCAAAATAATTGATAAAGAGGGCAGATATGTTCTATTGAAGGGAAAGTTGGACCAAAAAGAAGTTACATTATTTAATGTCTATGCTCCCCCGGGCAGTACTATGTCTTTCTACAAAAAAATATTTGATTTGATCGCAGCTGAATCATATGGTACTTTGTTTTTTGGTGGTGACTTAAATGCTACGCTCCATGACTCGGACTCAACAAACAAAAAGAGAAAGAGAACCCCTACAGAAAAACGCATTAAAAAGGTATTAGCAGACTTGGGTTTAATTGATGTGTGGCGTGCCATGCATGGATCAGCCCCAGGGTACACTTTCTTTAGTGCAAGACATTCTGTTCATACAAGACTAGATTATATATTTGTGTTCAATGCAGACTTGCACAGGTTGAAGGAGTGCAGAGTGGGCCAGAGAGACCTTTCTGATCACTCAGGGGTATACTTGACTTTTCATTTAGATGGTAGAAGGAGAAAAACACTTTGGAGAATGAATACCAGCCTTTTAAATAATGCTGTATTTAGAGAAGAAATGGAATCAGACCTAACTGAATATTTACAGGATAATGACAGGGGAGACGTGGACCCAGGTATATTGTGGGATGCAGCTAAAGCGGTTCTCAGAGGGAAAATTATAGCCCGAACAGCTAGGATAAAAAAGGCAAAGGCTGAACATTTTTCGAAACTACAAGAACAACTGAGGGAGTTAGAACAAGCGCATGTTACAAACAAGGAACCTACAATAAAAAACCAAATAAAAAATATTAAACAAGAAATAGACAAAGTACTGAGTGAAGAAGTGGAAAAAAATCTAAGATTTATGAAGCAAAGATATTACGAGGCTGGCCCTAAGGCGTCGAGGCTTTTAGCCTGGAGGCTTAAAAAACAACAGGCCGAAAACACCATATATAAAATTAGAGACCCAGTTACAAATAAAATTACCAGTAATATGGATAGCATACAGAATGCATTTGAAACACATTTTAAATCACTATACTCCCAACCGGACAGGGCAGATAAACAAACAATTGTTGATTTTTTGGAATCACTAGACCTCCCCTCAATTGACACAATGATGAATAAAAAACTAATTTCACCAATAACACAAGAAGAAATAGATGAAGCCATTTCTAGCCTAAACTCCAATAAATCCCCTGGCACTGATGGATTTCCGCCTGAGTGGTATAAGGCTATGAGGGAACACTTACTCCCCCTACTGCAGAAGTGTTTTAATTTCACGTTAAAGGAAAGTCATCTTCCACCATCATGGAATGAAGCCTTTATATCTGTTATCCCCAAGGAAGGAAAGGATAAAACGGAATGTGGGAATTATAGACCCATAAGTGTGTTAAACACAGATTATAAGCTATATACCTCAATTTTAACAAGGAGGATGGAGGAGGCAATGACATTTCTCATCGATGAGGACCAATCGGGTTTTTTGAAAACCAGGCAAACCCAAGATAATATAAGGAGGGCTTTACATGTTATTGAGCAGATTAATAATGAAAAATCCAGCGCTATCGTAATCAGTCTGGATGCTAGGGCTGCCTTCGACAGCGTGGATTGGGGCTTCCTCTACTTAGTAATGCACAGATTTGGTTTTTGTGAGGGTTTTATACAACGCATTCAAGCACTCTATTCTTCCCCTACAGCAAGGATAAAAATAAATGGTAGTCTTTCCGATCCCATAGCCCTGGAACGTGGATGCCGTCAGGGCTGCCCAAGCAGTCCGAGCCTCTTCAATCTTTTCATCGAGCCGCTGGCCCAAGCAATTAGAGAGGAAATAAGATTGAAGGGGATATCCATAGGTGGAGAAGAATATAAAATCGGGTTGTATGCTGATGATGTCCTTGTCACAATCATGGACCCAGGTTCGGGGCTACCTACACTGATGGAAATATTGGAAACATATGGTTCTTACTCAGGGTATGCCCTTAATGTAAATAAAACCCAGGTATTGACATTCAATTACAATCCTACACAAGAAAACATAACAAAATACAATTTTAATTGGTATTCATCTCATATTAAATATCTAGGTGTGAATTTGCCCAAGGACCTGTCGCAATTGTTTGACGTAAATTACAAAGGTGCAACGGAAAAAATGTATGATGATCTTGGCAGGTGGAGCGTGCTTCCTCTCGATTTAGGTGGCAGAATAAGAGCAGTCAAAATGGTAATTTTACCCAGATTACTATACCTTTTTTTGTCACTGCCAGTGGAAATACCTTTAAAACAATTCAGGGAATGGAATAAACATATCTCACGTTTTATTTGGGATAAAAAAAGGCCAAGGGTGAAATTTTCTACCTTACAACTGCCCCGAGAGAGAGGAGGCATGTCTCTCCCATCTTTAAGGGACTATTATCTAGCAGCTCAGCTAAGACCCTTGGTATATTGGTGTAACCGACCCTACATTGCAAAATGGAAAAGCATAGAGTTATCCCTGATGGATATACCAATACAGTCACTATTGGGTTGCACTGACAGAGAGAAAGGACTGTTTCAGACGAGGAGTCAGTGGGTAAATTTATCGTTCAAAATATGGCTGGAAGTTGTTAAACGCTTCCATCTTCAGAGGGAGGCAAAACTTTTAAGATGGCCAGCATATGACCCTGACTTCATACCAGCAGTATTAGACAATAGGTACAAACAATGGCACCACAATGGCATCACCTCTATATGTACTATGATAAGAAATGGAGATATTGATAGTTTTGAAAACTTAAAGCAGAAATATGGGTTGGCTAACCAGGACTTTTTTAGATACTTGCAGGTAAGGGATTATTTTGGTAAAAAGGTAAAAGGGTCTACTCCAGGTATTACAACAAGTCTAATCACTATATTTACAAATGCTTATGGCTCAGGAAGTAATAGGGGTCTTGTAAGTAAACTATATAATGGACTTATGTCGTTGAAAAAGGATTCTACAATGTATGTGAAAGAGAGATGGGAAAAAGAGATGGGCATTGATATAAGTGATGAAGTATGGATGAATACATGGAAAACGCAATCAACGACCACTAATTCCTTGATTTGGAGAGACTTTTGTTGGAAAAACCAGATTCGCTTCTTTATTACTCCAAAACAGAAGTCCAAACAGACTGGCAACCATATGGACTGTTGGAGAGAATGTGGAGATACAGTGGTTGATCATGCACATGTCTTTTGGTCTTGTCCTGTAATTCAACCATTTTGGAAGGAAGTGACAACACTTATCTCAAACATTATGGGTTTTGGAATAGATGATACATTCACATCTTTGTACCTAGGACAACTCCCAGATGGGCTAAATCAGGATGACTCCTACTTACTTAAGATTTTACTTGTAGCAAGCAAAAAAGCTATTACAAGAAATTGGTTACAAAAGAATTGTCCTACTGCTGACCTATTTATCAACATTGTGAAACAACTACATCTCCTAGAACAGATGACCTATTCTCTGAGACTGCAAAAAGAGCTGGGTGAAAGAAGATGGGAGAAATGGATAGAGTATTTAGCTGGGGGGGCGGATATGGAGTGAATATGGGCTGTGTCTTTTCGGTTGTCAATGAATCCAAGTCTGTAATATGTATTGTTGTTGCTTGTTGCTGTACATCCCGTGACCTCATTTGTTTGTTTGTTTGTTTGTTTGTTTTGTTTTTTATTATTATTCTGTTTCTTCTGTTGATGTTTTTGTTTTAATGTATGCCTTGTTTGTCTTTTGTGTCTCTTGCATATTAAAAAATTCAAAAATAAAGAGTTTAAAAAAAAAAAAACACGTGACTCCCATTGGAAATGAATTGCGAGCTACTCGCTCTGGTTGAAGACAGCTGTCTTATGTGTGACTGAAGAGGGTTGAAGTGGTTGAAACAGCAGGTAGGCTACATACATATATATATTTAGGTATTTTCTCTCTCTCTCTCTCTCTCTCTCTCTCTCTCTCTCTCTCTCACCCCCACACACACGCTCTTCCTTTGTTTTCCTCTGCCTGTGTGTGTGCATGTGTGTGCGCGTGCGTGCGCAATCTGTGCATGTGAGTGTGTGTACGTGTGTACATGTGTATGTGTGGACGTGCATGTGTGCAGGCCTATGTACGTACATGCGCCTAGTAAATGTGTAAATGCCACTGCATGCATGTGTGTTTACTATGCATACTATTATGTGCGCCTGTGTTTGCATGTGCACATATGCACAGTACATGCAGGTGTGTTCGTGCCTGAGTGCGTTTACACACGTATGTGCGTGCACTATACTGTAGTGCATGTGCATGTGCATGTGCGTGTTGCCTGTAGCTGTCAGCAGCGCAGTGTGCAGTAAGTTATACTCAAGTATAGAATCATGATATCGTTGCTGTCGGGCAGAAACCTCTTATCTCCATACAGGATGTTAACATCTTTGTGTTTTGTCTTAATTTAACGCCCAACTTGATCATCACTACACAAAAGCATCAAAGCATTGTGAGCTGGTAGATCTGCTATATTTTTGCTGATCTTGAATTTGAATCCTGAAAAGTAAAGCGTTTTGGACATAATGAGGGGAGAGATGATATGAAGCCTGCAGAGTGAAGTTCTGTCATTCAAAGTGACAGGACAGACACCAGTGACAGTGATTGACAGTGTCATCCAGCACCATCCATTCTGGGGAAATTTCAATGTTTTACACCCAATCCAATAAATGGATTAACTGTACTTGTAGTCGCTAACTCCACTCCACACATGTGTTAGTGCTGGAATAGAACTAGAACCCCTCACCCAATCTGTGTAGTGAAATTAACTTAATTACAAAAACATAAACAGATGCATTAATTCATGCGTAACACCATGCACGGCATCGACTGGGAACACGCACGCACGCGCGCACACACACACACACACCAGTACTCCCCTATATACAGTAGTAATATGCATAATGCATGACCTCCCATTGACTTCTATGTAAACACTGGTGATTTCAGCAGCTGCTCTTTGTTGCAGGGTTTTTATAGTATTATTTTAATCACTGATTAAAAAGGTCTCCACCCACACCCACACACGCACGCACACATGCACACATGCACGCACACGCACACGCACACGCACACGCACACACACACAGGTAACTTGTCTCATAGCCGGTATGTCTTGTGTCAAACGCATGGCGGTGGATGCGATGTACGCGTGTGCTTTCTAATCCATTCCATGGATTTAGAAAGAGGTTTTTCTGTGCGTGATAAGCTCGTGTTTACAGCCTCACACATGTGCTTTTGTTCTGGCTTTTGAGTGTGTGCGTGTAGTAAAATACGGAGCATTGTTTTAACTCTTAAAAACGCCACAGATCAAAAGCAGTAGTCCTCAACAAAACATAATTAACATGCATGCCGATCACGTCATTTTCAAATGATTGAAATCGGATCATGTATATCCGTATCTATATTATATCCATATCATGATATTGTCTGTGATTTTGGATATTGTACTATTGTGATACAGCATAAGTGTTCTATAAAAATAAAATCGGATTGGGAAAAATTGGTATCGGCAGATACTACAAATCTAATCGGGAGCAAAAGAAACGTGTCCGGGACATCCCTAATTACAACACAACATGTTGTGAGTTTGTAGTTTGGCTTTTTCCTCCAAATGTTCAACCCAGAATAGGGCTCATGTGGTTAAAGTATTATATGAATCAAAGTATCTGGATTTCAAGCCTTGGATTCAGCCCCTGTAGAACAGTTGGCAGGGCTCTTAGGGTGTGTGGTCTTTTTTACAGCATAGACAAAAAAAATTGACATGTTTTGACTGCAAAGACTCAAGTCGACACTATTTCCAGTTAAAACATGTCATTTGTGTCTAAATCAACATGGAAGCAAGTTAAGGGTGAAAGGCAGCATTGTGTTCTTTACGCAACACCCGGTTATATTTCACTTTAGATTTTAGTGGTTTGCCTTTTAAAATAAACAAAAAGCTCGACTCTGAAACCGTAGCTGATAAAGACACATCTACAGCGGGAGACCACGAGACAGTGTAAAACATTTCCAGCAAGACATATGACTGTTTTAAACACTTAACCCGCCGGTGCGGTCAAAATGGCAGATTCTGACATTTTTAACTCAATTAACTTTGAGCAGGAAGCTCGCGGAGGGCTCCCATTCATTGACTTGTCCCAAATATGAACACATTCTCTGCCAGCATTAATTCCTTAATTCGCCCGCATTTTTCAGTGAAACCCTTATTTTGAAGGATCCACTGGAATGCGAAAACCGGAACGGGCACACTACTATTAACTTTAACTCTGAGAAGACATTGTTTAACCGCAAACGTCAGTTCTTCGGCTGTGGGCCGTTGAATAAAGCTTGATTTGACCAGCGGTGCAATTCTGGGAAAGGAATCTGAGATAAAGGCCGAGATATGCGCGGCCATCTTGCGTTTACTTCACTGCATAGCAACCCAATGCTAATGTATGTAGCATTATGACCGTGAGCTAGACATAAACCACTATAAAGGACCATTTGATGTAGAATTATGTCAATGTCGGTAAACGTGTATATATTTGTTAATCATCTCCCCTCTCCACCAACTCTCACACGTCACCACCTTACATTCATTAGACCGGTGTTTCTCAAAGTGGGGTGCGGGGACCCCTAGAGGTCATTGAGGGGGTTTCACAACCTTAAAACGTGTGAAGAATATGGAATATGTGTAACATTTCAACAACACAAATCATATCACAAATCATATCACAAAATGTTTTCATAAGAGACCAAAATACATAGTCAGTCTTTGACATGAAAATGTCCAATGCATTAGACTTTCCAAGTGGCAGTTGTAACAAGTGTACCGGTAATACCTTTGTATAATGGACGTATGACCAAGAACAATAAAGTATTAAATCTGGACTAGTATTCAGTTAGGTTCGGCTCTGGGAGCATAAAAGAGTAAAATTATTGAAATGAGACCACACCAGTATGTAGCATGTAATAAAGAACGGCCGGCTTGTATTATAGAAAATAGTAAATAAATTGAATGGTACCAAAAACACACATACAGACATAGACAACAGTAAACAACAATAATGAGCTCAGATGCGTAACTTGTAGTCACCTCTTGACGTCAGTGATTAGATCACTATTATCTTTCAAGTTAAACCCTTAAATATTTTGGGTGAAGTACCCTTTAATTTATTCTACAGGTCCTATGGGTTTGAACCTATGGGTTTAATCTTATGATTAATTTTATGATCTACTGGTTTTTATCCTCGGGTGCACCCTGGTAAGTATCTTTTTAGTTAGTATCCTTTTAACTATAGATATCTTTTTAATTGTAAATATCCTTTTAACTGTATGGTAAGTATTTATATCAATGAACTATGGATCCATGAATTCTTAATCCCAATACAGAATGAAATTACAATTACCTTCAAATCAATTTACATTACACAGTATACATCAATGCACACACTTCAGTCAATAAACCCAATATGGACCACACAGGTGTGTACTGTATGTGAGTGAGTCTATGACAGTCCAACCACACTGTGAGGTGTAGTAGTGATGTGCAATGGATGTTGTGCAGTGTTCACTTTGTAGTGTTCAAGTTCTGTGATTGTGCTCAGTTCTGTCCTACCACACTGATAGAACACACAGACTTGATGCAGAGTATGTCTCCAAGGAAAATCAAAGATGGTCTTCGCATGCAATCCTCCTGGGTTAGTCGCTCGCCATCCTTGGTAGACCTAAACTCTGGCCTCATCCAAAAAACCTGACCTGTATGGCATGCATACAGGACAGCATGAAGAACTATAATTAACAGTAATTCTTTACAGTGTTTCCGTTCAGTGTGTTTCAATTAATTAAAATAAAATACAACAAACTTCTTTCAGTATGAAAATAAAATACATTCTCATTTAAATAAAATGCATTGTAACAAAAGTGCTTTTCTCACCAATGGTATGCAAATAAAGTGCTCTCAATCACCAGGAATGGTGATGCTGCAGCTACCCCCAGCACACAGTCACACACAGCTAGGAAATGAAAGGTGTGGAAAGTATCCTTTACTTAGCAGCCTATTTTATCAAAGGCTAAAATGTAACAAAATGTACAAAACTTAAATAAAACCAACACACGGCCATCTACATTGATGACAGAAAATAGTTCTGTTCTATTTAGAGTACAAACTGTATCCACATAATTAACCAGGTAGGTTAGCTTGGAACAATGTGCTACTGCTAGCCAAACATGAAAAGCATTGGAATAACATGGTGGCTCTAGCCAATTAGCTGCTAACTCTCATGGCTAACCATCATGGCTACAGGCTTAGCTAAACATCATGGCTACTAGCTTAGCTAACAAAGTTTGTAGCAACTCACCAATGTTTAGAAGAAACTAATTCTCAGCCCTCAGGGATCTATGAGTTGATGGGCAAGGTGTGTGTGCTGTCTTATCTAGCTTTTAAGCTTATATATTGTTCTAATTATTTATCTGTTTGGGCTCTGTGCCTCTCTCTCTCTGTCATGGGGGACTTCTTCAGTGCAGTGCAGCTTCTGTGTGAGACTGGGGAGAAGAGAAGGGCGGGGCAAGCAGTTGAGGTGTGTCGTCTGATTGGGTGAAATTCACCTGTCAGTCTCCATGGCCTTGGCTGACTATTTGTCAGCAGCATGACAGGGGGAAATCAAGTTAGGTAGACTTGCTCCATTTCTTCATTAGTAACCAGTTTCCATGACCTGGGTTACATCCTCCCCTCTTGAATTAGTGCACGTCCCGTTGCATCCGTTACATCTTAATGGCTGACTGATCAACACGTTGGGGGATGTCAGGGACATGTTGTCATCTCCATCCAACAATCTTGTAAAGGCATTACTGAGGCCTTGAAAAAGTGATTGAATCACTGAGAAATTATTAATCCGATTTCTCTCTTGCCTTCGCTGTATCCTAGCAGAACGACGGACAGGACATTCAGCTTCCTCCACTGTGTCTGTAACTGCATCTGCTTCAGCAGTTTCAGCATCAACTGGAGTGGACTCAACAGT
Organism: Electrona antarctica; assembly: GCF_951216825.1. Lineage (NCBI taxonomy): Eukaryota > Metazoa > Chordata > Actinopteri > Myctophiformes > Myctophidae > Electrona > Electrona antarctica. Next base: position 20,189,002 of record NC_136796.1, on the reverse strand, counting down.
AACTGTGTCAGGTACATTCGTTCTCACTTCTTCACTTTCAGAATTTTCCTCTTCAGGGTTCTCCTCTTCAGGTCTTTCCTTTTCAGGTTTCTCCTCTTCGGGTGTCTCCTCTTCACTCAACTCTGACATGTCAGACAATACAGGTAACACTTCATCCATGATGGTAGGGACTTCCTCCATGGATTGTGGAACAGTATCAGGTGAGTTACAATCAGGCAAGTCTAGATCAGGTGGTGTGTCAATTTCAGTTGTTTCTTCTCCAGGTGGATCCTCTGGTAAGTAGTCTCTCTCAGATAAGATGTCTTCTTCAGGTGGATTGTCTCTTTCCGGTAAGTTGTCTAATTCAGGTAGGTTGTCTTCGTCAGGTAAGTTGTGTACTTCATCATCGACTGGAACATTATCAAGGGCCTCTTCATCCACAGGAGTCAGTTCAACAGAAGGACATGAAGTAGTAGGGTCTAGATCTGATCCTGGCTGCTCTTCTTCAGCATCAGCACAAGGAGCTTGCTTTGACTTCCATCCACGAGTTTCATACACCTTAGTGAATGTAACTGGCTCTGGGATCCGCAGATCTGTAAACCGGTGGACAGGAACAGGGATATCTTCATCCTCGTCAATAACACAGGGTGTTTCCATATCTGCAACACTACTCGTTTCTGCATCATCAGAACCAGGAGTCTGCCGTGTACGAGGTTTACGGACAGGCTTCGGTGCGACAGGTTTTTCAGGTTCACTTGCTGGTAGGAACCCACAAGGCAGTAGCAGGTCACGGTGTAAGGTGCGCAGTGGGCGGTCTTTGGTCTCAGGCTTGACTGTATATACAGGCAGATCACCGGCACGCTTTACAACTTTGTAGACATCGGATTCCCACTTGTCCGCTAGCTTATGTTTACCACGTAGGCGAACACTTCGGACCAGGACTCGGTCGCCAACTTCAAGAGTGGATTCGGTAACTCGTTTGTCGAACCGTTTCTTGTTTCTCTCCGCTGTCTTGAGGGCATTACGAGTGGCAACTCTGTAACTCTCCTCCAGATGACTTTTGAGATCCCTCACATACTGTGAGTGTGACTTCTTTTGTTTGTGGACAGGCAGACCAAAGGCTAGGTCGACTGGTAGTCTGGGCTGTCTGCCAAACATCAGCTCATATGGGGTAAAGCCAGTAACATCGTTCCTGGTACAATTATACGCATGAACCAGAGGCTTTACGAAATCCCGCCAGTGGGTTTTGTCTTCACTCTCCAAAGTTCCTAACATCTGCAGGAGGGTCCGGTTGAACCGCTCAACAGGATTACCTCTCGGATGATAGGGAGTTGTTCTGACCTTTCTGATTCCTCCGAGCTCGCACAGTTCCTTGATGGTTTTGGACTCAAAGTCTGGACCTTGATCACTGTGGAGCCGTTCTGGGAAACCATAATGGATGATAAAATGGTCCCAGAGGGTCTTGGCAACAGTCCTTGCCTTCTGGTTCGGAGTTGGTATTGCCACTGCATACTTCGTAAAGTGGTCAGTAATCACGAGTATGTCTTTCGTGTTACTCCTATCCGGTTCCAGAGAAAGGTAGTCCATACAGACCAACTCCAATGGTCTGCTGGTCTTGATGTTGACCAAGGGAGCGGCTCTCTCTGGCTGGGTTTTACGTCGAACACAGCGGTTGCAAGTCTTGATCTTGGTTTCCACAGCGGATGCCATCTTGGGCCAATAGAAACGGGATCTCACAAGGTCGAGAGTACGATCAATTCCCATGTGGCCCATGTCGTTGTGGAGACTTGTCAACACAAGGGGCCGCAGCTCCTCTGGTAAGACAAGTTGGTAAGATTGATGAGCTCCGTCTTGCTTCCGTCTATACAAGACTCCGCTCCTCAACTCCAGACGATTCCACTCCCGCAACAAGAGTGGAAGTTCGGGGAGCTCAGCTCTAGCAGTAGGAGGGGGCTTCTCTCCAGTCTCGAGCTGATAGATGATCTCTCTGATGCTGGGATCTGCTCTCTGCTTCTCCTTTATTTCCTCGCTTGAGAAATGAGGGATGACAGAAGAACTTTCTTGTTCAAAGCTGCTTGGTATGGCATCTGCAGAGATGGCAAGAGACTCAACCAGAGTGATACCAGGGTCAATATCGTCAGAATCATCGTCTGTTCTTTGGCAGATGAGATGCCTTTCGCAGATGGCTTGTACAATCTCGGGGTCTGCTAGATGGTGTCGTGTGAACTGCTGTATGCGCTCTCGCTCCTTCTGTGATGTTAAGTCGTCTGACAGCCCACCATGGGGACGTCTTGAGAGACCGTCAGCATCTTGGTTTTGCTTTCCAGCACGATACTGAAGTTTGAAAGAGAAAGTTGACAGGGCTGCCAACCACCTGTAACTTGTGGCATCAAGCTTCGCAGTTGTGAGAAGGTACGTCAGAGGGTTACTGTCAGTGACCACAGTGAACGGACAGCCATACAGATAGTCCTTTAATTTCTCGGTAACAGACCATTTGAGCGCCAAGAATTCAAGCTTGTGAGCTGGATACCTGGACTCGCTCCGTGACAACCCTCTGCTGGCAAACGCAATGACTCGCATCCTCCCCTCTTGTTCCTGGTATAAGGCTGCTCCTAGCCCAGTGGTACTTGCATCGGTGTGCAGGATGTAATGCAGCTTGGGGTCAGCAAAACCCAGTACAGGAGCGGATGTGAGCTTGTCAATGACGGTTTGAAAAGCTTGCTGGCAGGTGATTGTCCAACGACTGCCGAAGGGCTCTTTAGGATTGTGGTACTTGGCAGTCTGCTCCTTTGTTGGTTTGGAACCTTTCCGGAGAGGTGGATAACCGGAGGTCAAGTCATTTAGAGGTTTGACTATTTTCGAGTAATCCTGGACATATCTCCTGTAGTACCCGGAGAAGCCTAGAAAGGACCTTAATTCCTTAAGGGTACAGGGAACTGGCCAGGTTGAAAGGGCTTTTATCTTCTCTGGGTCCGTCTCTACTCCATCTCGGGAGACGATGTGGCCCAGATATCGAACAGAAGTCTGGAAAAACTTGCATTTTTCTGGTGACAACTTAAGGCCATATTCCTTCAGACGTGACAGTACTCGAAGCAGTCTGCTCTCATGCTCTTCCAATGTCTCTGAAAAGACAATTAGGTCGTCTATAAAGACCAAGACCTCTTTCAGATTGATGTCGCCCATACAACGCTCCATCAAGCGTTGAAACGTAGATGGCGCATTGGTGATTCCTTGAGGCATCCTACAAAACTCCCAGAAGCCTAGGGGACAGACGAATGCGGTCTTCTGCTTGTCTTCTTCCTCCATCTCAATCTGGTAGTACCCAGATTTGAGATCAAGCACGGAGAACCACTTCGACCCACTTAGGGTGGAGAAGGCTTCTTCTAGGTGGGGCAGAGCATATGCATCCTTGATAGTTTGTAGGTTGAGCTTGCGGTAGTCAATGCAGAGTCTTACGTCACCATTCTTCTTCCTCACTACGACGATTGGCGATGAGAAGGGAGACTCCGACTCTTGAATGACACCAGAACTCAACAGCTCCTGAAGGTGTTTTCGAACGGCCTCAAGGTCTTGGGGGTGTATAGGTCTTGCTCGCTGCTTGAAAGGAGTCTCATCACTGAGCTTTATGCGGTGTTTGACCTTGTCGGTGTGACCGAAGTCGAGGTCATGGTGTGCAAACACTTCAGGCATTGAGTTCAGTTTGCTGGTCACTCGCTCTTTCCACTCAGTGGATATGGGAGAATCTTCAAAGTCGAATTTCAATTCAGGTCTGTCTGGCTTATCTGCAGGGCTGGGGTCAGCTGCTGCAGGTCCTTTCTGAATTACTTGCTGAACAGTATTCACTTCAGCCAGCACCGTTTTTGGGGGAATGGTAATGTCATGCCCCGACTCATTTTTTATCACCACAGGCAGCTGGGTGTGGTGTCTGGCAGTTGGGAGGGTGAACAGGCAGCTGGACACAAGTAGGCCGCCTGGCAAGGAGGACATTGAGGGGGATTCAAGGATGGCCCATTTGTCAGCCTGGGAGCCACGAACACTGATACATCCGTTGAGAACCACTTGCTGGCCGGCTGGAACAACTTCTGGCATTTTTCCTTGTAGTCTCACCAATCCCAAATTTCCATCTTCAGCTTGTTGTTGTCTGAGCTGGAGAAGTTTTAAAACTGCACGATAGCCAAATGAGGTAGGCTGGGGTGGGGCAGGTGTCTTCTGAGCATAATCAGTGTAGAGGACATCAAGGGTGTTGGTGCCAATTAGAACTTGATCTTCAGCACGGAGTTTGGGTACAACCAATGCTAAGGTTGGCACTTCTGTATCAACCCCTACAAACTCCTTAGGAAAGGTTATGCTCAGTTCAACGTATCCCAGGTAAGGGACATCTTGTCCATTAGCTCCTTCAACTCCGAGGAGGTTGTACAGGGACTTTATGGCTTGACTCGACAAGTGTTGCTCATAGAACGACAGGGGGACTGTTGTAACTTGAGACCCTGTGTCTAAGAGACAGTTCACTTCTTGGTCTGCAATAGTGACTTGGGCAGTATACTTTGTTCCAACTAAACCTCTGGGAAGTTTCATGGGTTTGTCTTTAGTATGGGCACTTTTCAGTGAGGCTTTCTGTTTGGTTACGGTGGGACGGGTCTCATCACCTGCAGCTCCTATTTGTCCCTCAACAGGGGCTGCTAGTCGTTTAACTGATCCTCATCCGATGAAGCGGGTTGAGCTTCCCACTGAAGTTGCCTGTCTTGAAGTAGCTTCCTCTTGGTTGCGACAAGTGAAGGGTTTGGCTCATTGTCACATGATGGTTTAATATGCCCATCTTCACCGCACTGGAAGCAGTACCATGGCCGGGGCTTGATTGACTTACGGCTCAAGGTTGGCTGCTTCTCAGGCCTTTGACTCTTGCCTTTCGTAGTTCGTTCTTTGTCTGCAGCTACTTTGGAATTAGCTGATTTGTCCTTCTTTTCAGTCTTTGCTTTCTTCAAGTTTGTGAGTTGACTTTGAAGAGCAGCGACTTGCTTCTTCAACTGTTCAGTCTCATTGGAATCTGTATAGGCACATGCACTCTGTAGATGTGACGTGATACGTTGCTTGGAGGCACCAAGGTGTTTCTTCATGCGAGTTTCCTTTGCAGCATGCTTATCCTCTTCTGTGCGAAGGAGCAACAGCAACTCTGCAAAGGAAGGGGGGTTGTTCTTTCTGTGCTTCAGCTGGAGGTCAGCTAGAAGTGCATTATCCCAGCAATTTCTGCAGAACTGGTTAAGGAGAAGTCTGTTGACTTCGCTGGCAGATACGCCACCTCTTCTCACTGCTGTACTCAAGACTACCTGCAACCTGTGTAAGTAGCTGGAGGGCTTTTCATTTGGGTCTTGGAACGTAGTCAGGAACTTGGCAAAGAGCTCATCTCCATCTTCTACTGTTCCATAAGCAGAATCTAGCAACTCGAGATAAGCTGCGGGGGATGCTTGTGGACCCAAGTGCTTGGTGACTTCAGTAGCTGGCGGCAGCAGACTGTCAAGGATTCTCCTAGACCGATGCAGGTCTGAAATAGCTGGGTCATTCATCATCAGTTCAACGTTGGTACGCCATGTGTCATAGTCAACCTCGTTGGTTGGACGGGGAGATCTGCCTGAAAAGGCTCTGAGACGTGAAGGAGCAAGATGATGCGATGCAGCTTCTTGGCTTCTCACTATGTGTTCAACGATGACCCTCTGTACGCCAGGAGGGTTCATGTCAGTTTTACTGAGGTGTTGAATTGTCTTTGAGTCAACCTGTGCTTGGACAGGTGATGCGTTGTCATTGGTCAGGTTTTGAAGTTGAGTCGGTGCAGCACGTGGCTGAGGTTTCATAGTGGGGAATGGAACTGATGTCTGATCGGTGACACTGGGTTGTGAACTTGCACCAGTCGTGGAAGTTAGATCAACTGAACTCGTAGACTCAAGGCTGGGTTGGAGTGTGGCAGCCTGTAGCGGCGCGGAGGTCAAATGAACCGAGGTCTGTGTTGGGTCTGGCCTTGGGGATTCACTTTCTCCGTCCTTGTTGTTACTCTTAGGTGAAGCAGCAGATGTGGTAAGTTTAGCAAGCTCTCCTCTGAGCAGTTCTTCAAATGATTGCCCACTTAGCTTGGCTATTTCTTGCAGCTCATCAAGGTAAGTACTGGTGGCACTACTGCTTGCTGTAGGAGTGTACACAGAAGCTAAGGCCTTCACTTCGTATGTGACATCTGCTCTGCTGGGGCTAATATAAGCAAGGGGCAACAAGGGCTGAAGTGACTCCATGGATGCGCCAGACTCAAACTCATAAATTAACTGCCCATGAAATGGAGATGTTTTATCTTCAATGGGGAGTATACGGTTAATTTTGCCATGAGTTTTCAAGTGTTCAGTGACTTCCTGATCATATTCTACACTGATGGGCCCACTAAGTTCACTAACTATGACTGAGTTAGGGATTTTGACCATTTCACTCATAACTATTTCCATTTTGACCGGGCTTCAAAATAAGTCTAGTTATTTTGTTATTTATTTTTGTTAACAATACCGGTTATCACGTTTGGTCTTAAATTACCCACAATGCTCCTGGCTAGCTCGCCAAATTTTATGTAACAAGTGTACCGGTAATACCTTTGTATAATGGACGTATGACCAAGAACAATAAAGTATTAAATCTGGACTAGTATTCAGTTAGGTTCGGCTCTGGGAGCATAAAAGAGTAAAATTATTGAAATGAGACCACACCAGTATGTAGCATGTAATAAAGAACGGCCGGCTTGTATTATAGAAAATAGTAAATAAATTGAATGGTACCAAAAACACACATACAGACATAGACAACAGTAAACAACAATAATGAGCTCAGATGCGTAACTTGTAGTCACCTCTTGACGTCAGTGATTAGATCACTATTATCTTTCAAGTTAAACCCTTAAATATTTTGGGTGAAGTACCCTTTAATTTATTCTACAGGTCCTATGGGTTTGAACCTATGGGTTTAATCTTATGATTAATTTTATGATCTACTGGTTTTTATCCTCGGGTGCACCCTGGTAAGTATCTTTTTAGTTAGTATCCTTTTAACTATAGATATCTTTTTAATTGTAAATATCCTTTTAACTGTATGGTAAGTATTTATATCAATGAACTATGGATCCATGAATTCTTAATCCCAATACAGAATGAAATTACAATTACCTTCAAATCAATTTACATTACACAGTATACATCAATGCACACACTTCAGTCAATAAACCCAATATGGACCACACAGGTGTGTACTGTATGTGAGTGAGTCTATGACAGTCCAACCACACTGTGAGGTGTAGTAGTGATGTGCAATGGATGTTGTGCAGTGTTCACTTTGTAGTGTTCAAGTTCTGTGATTGTGCTCAGTTCTGTCCTACCACACTGATAGAACACACAGACTTGATGCAGAGTATGTCTCCAAGGAAAATCAAAGATGGTCTTCGCATGCAATCCTCCTGGGTTAGTCGCTCGCCATCCTTGGTAGACCTAAACTCTGGCCTCATCCAAAAAACCTGACCTGTATGGCATGCATACAGGACAGCATGAAGAACTATAATTAACAGTAATTCTTTACAGTGTTTCCGTTCAGTGTGTTTCAATTAATTAAAATAAAATACAACAAACTTCTTTCAGTATGAAAATAAAATACATTCTCATTTAAATAAAATGCATTGTAACAAAAGTGCTTTTCTCACCAATGGTATGCAAATAAAGTGCTCTCAATCACCAGGAATGGTGATGCTGCAGCTACCCCCAGCACACAGTCACACACAGCTAGGAAATGAAAGGTGTGGAAAGTATCCTTTACTTAGCAGCCTATTTTATCAAAGGCTAAAATGTAACAAAATGTACAAAACTTAAATAAAACCAACACACGGCCATCTACATTGATGACAGAAAATAGTTCTGTTCTATTTAGAGTACAAACTGTATCCACATAATTAACCAGGTAGGTTAGCTTGGAACAATGTGCTACTGCTAGCCAAACATGAAAAGCATTGGAATAACATGGTGGCTCTAGCCAATTAGCTGCTAACTCTCATGGCTAACCATCATGGCTACAGGCTTAGCTAAACATCATGGCTACTAGCTTAGCTAACAAAGTTTGTAGCAACTCACCAATGTTTAGAAGAAACTAATTCTCAGCCCTCAGGGATCTATGAGTTGATGGGCAAGGTGTGTGTGCTGTCTTATCTAGCTTTTAAGCTTATATATTGTTCTAATTATTTATCTGTTTGGGCTCTGTGCCTCTCTCTCTCTGTCATGGGGGACTTCTTCAGTGCAGTGCAGCTTCTGTGTGAGACTGGGGAGAAGAGAAGGGCGGGGCAAGCAGTTGAGGTGTGTCGTCTGATTGGGTGAAATTCACCTGTCAGTCTCCATGGCCTTGGCTGACTATTTGTCAGCAGCATGACAGGGGGAAATCAAGTTAGGTAGACTTGCTCCATTTCTTCATTAGTAACCAGTTTCCATGACCTGGGTTACACAGTGGTTCTTAAAGTAGGGTCCCGGATCCAGGGGACGCCCAGGGCTCCTTGGGGGACCCATCAAAATGATGGATAGTTCGGAACCAAATAGACCCCGAGTCTATAACTCAGAGAGTGTACAAATGGAACCAAATGGACCCTAACGGGTCCATTTGTTAAATTAAGATTGATTTTGCAATATAAATCGGTGTCCAAGAAATAGAAATGCCATTAAATGGGGGGCCGTAGCCTTATGCATGTCAAACTGGGGGTCATTGAAATTACAATTGTTGAAAATCACTGCTAGAGCCGGAAAAAAATCTCGTTTGAGAACCACTGCAGCATGGCATTGACTCTCTGAAGAAGAGCACGGCCTCGAAACATTACTGTGTTTGTGAACTAATAAAGTGATACAAAGGGAACTACAGTACGGTGCATGTGCGGCTCTATTTCTTTGATCTCGGTTCACTTTGGGGCCATGCAGCGGTCTGTCTTCAAGAGGCATTATATATAGGCATGTACTGTACAGTAGCACGCCAGCTGTCTTTGATCCTGTGCGCTGCATTCATTGTACAGTTGGGTGCCACCGATATTGTCCCTTATCATTTGACCCATTTAGGCCTGACCTCAAAATTTTAAAAAATCCTTCTAAATCCTCCAGTTTTCTGAAATAAATATTTTCACGATTTTTCAAAAATAGCAGACCTACAAGCTCGTAGCGCGCCACTCGGTGGCGCGCTATGAGCTTGTAGATTTGCTATTTTTCAATAGCTAAATTATAACAATGTTTAAAACACCAAAAGGGGTTCCCACCCAAAATGGGTTAGCTGTCCTTTTGCGCAGATCACGCAAACCTCAGCAAAAAGAAAAGGACAATATCGATGGCCTCCAACTGTACCTTCCACAAACAACGACAACAACTGGCAAATGCAAATCTGGTCTGGGACGTCGTTGAATTGTGAACTTATAAACAAGGTGAAGTTATGAAATAGAAGGCAGTCGCACTGTCCGGCCAGGTTTATTTTATTTTATTTTAATATTATTTTTGGGACATTACGGTCCAATCATGCTACTGTATTTTAAAAATAGAGGTGGGGCGAAAAGGAAAGGAAACTGGGATTGTTTTTGTAGCAGTCCGCTAGTTTCTGTTGCACAATCTGGCAACACTGTATGTGGGTTACAGGAAGGAGTGGAGTGCCATGGCTTTCTGGTAAATCACCAGCAGAGAGAGAGAGAGGCAGAGAGAGAGAGAGAGAGAGAGAGAGAGAGAGAGAACTTTGGAGAGCGCAAATTAACAACCACAAGGTCAGTCTGCTCTGGGGAGTTACAACGGAAAAAAGGAAAATTCCTCATGCTCTCACTCTCTCTCATATCTATCTTTCTTTCTCTGACTCCCTCTCCCCTTCACTTTCACACATACATCTCATCATCATATAGATGCAGTTTACCGTTCTCTTCACCTGCGGTCAAGCGGAGGGGCTGAAAAAGGGGCTGAAAAAAACAGGTACGGCAAGGTGTATCATGTATCTTAGTCTACTCTGAAGGTGGCAACGGCTGCAGTGCACACTGTCTTAGACAGTACGGCCCGGTGGGTGGAACAACACTTAACAATGCCAGGCCACTTTGTCGAAGCGAGGAGGCTTGGAAAAACGCGCCTCGCCACACTACAATGTCCCAGGATCCACTAAATGTGTGAGTGATGCAACATTGCAATGCTAGCTGGGAGCGGGCAGCTCTTTTCATGCTTAATAGAGACATGAGTTCTCAAGGGGGAGTGTGTGTGTGTGTGTGTGTGTGTGTGTGTGTGTGTGTGTGTGTGTGTGTGTGTGTGTGTGTGTGTGTGTGTGTGTGTGTGTGTGTGTGTGTGTGTGTGTGTGTGAGCGCGCCCAGATCTCTCCGACAGGCGAAGCCCGCCGCATCAAGTCAACCGTTACACTGGGATCGTGCTGACTTATTCAAAGATAAGGGTCATCTCCGGTTTACCCAGCGCCCCTCTGTGGGGATATCCAAGTATATTTACTCAAGTAAGCACAGTTCTGAGGTATAATTTGCTTTATTTGATCATTTCAAATGTTGTCATTACTTTATAATCCATACACAGTAAGAGGCCTATTTTACTCCACTGACCGTAATTTGGAAACTTTGCAGAATTACTTTGCAGATTTTGATTGATTATTACAAAGTGTACATTAACCAGTGTACATTAAGTCCTATTACATACTTTGGTTATTCGAGAATTGCCGATCTACAAGGTCACATATTAAATAGCAGGCCATAGGCTTGTCGATCGGCAATTTTCAGTGAAAGCTTTCCGCAATCTGCATGATAGCAGAAAACAGAAAATACACTAGTATGGAGCCCTGGGGGACTCCGGTCAACCATATAGGGTTTAAGAAGGATAGTACCTATCCCACCACTGGATACCGGCTAATAAAAGCTGATAGAACGCTCATCCGTGCCGGAAAGCCCTTTTCTCGCGCAATGGACGGCGAGGTGATCAATGTGCCACTGGGCCAACAACAATATAAATATCGACACTGCAGCCTTTGCCTATGCAAGGAGGCAATTATAAACGGGACAGGTGTAAAATATCCCCTTCATATAGGGGGGATAAATTCCATTTTAAAAGAGATATTTCCTTTAAATGGCCGACAAGGGGGTGGTAGGCGTTGCTCTCAATCAATGATGCATCAGCAAAATAACTATTAAATTGCAAGCGGGGTACGCGGTACACAGTAAAATTCTTAGCGTTAGCCTAATTTAACCCCGAAGAGGGTACTAATGGAACCACCTGGACCCTTACGGGTAGTGGTGGAAAGTGACTAAGCATTATTTACTGCACGTATTTACTTTACTGTTTCCATTTTGTTTTAATTCACAAATTATCAGATCAATACAAAACATTAATTAACCACTTATATGCTTCAGCTTGGGCTTTTATGAATGATTTACGAAAATCGCCAATCTACATGCTCACGTGTGGTCTTCTAGATCGGTTTAAAACATTTCTGATACATGCAAGTATATAATTGTATATTTCGTGCCTTTGCTCAAATCAAATGTAGGCCTTTTACTTTTTTACAATTTTTTCTACATATTTATTTTCTACATTGTGGCGTTCACTGAAGTAAAAAAAAATGCACCAATTCTTACGGGTGCATTTGGTTCCATTTGCTCAGGGACTGAGGATTTCATTGTGCATGGCGATAAAGGGGCTCTTTTTATTGTATTTTTGCAGGCAGTCGCTATCGATCTGAGAGCTGCAGAAGTCAGTGTGGCACACAGGTAATGGGGAGTGCGTTGGGTAGTTTATAAGGGATTAGTATTTTCCATTTAATGGCTGGAGGAGGAGGAGGAGAGAGCCTGCTCTTTATTAGCTGGGGGCTTGGCAGCCGTGCAGCCTCGGTCTCATATTAATGTTTCATTAGTCAGCCGAGACCATAATGGCTGCTTGCATGTTGACCACACAGGAGATAATGCGAGACGGATCTCCTCTGTGCGTGCGCGCGCCTGTGATTTGTAATGGGAATACGCACAAGCGTGTACTGTACTGTGTGTGTGTGTGTGTGTGTGTGTGTGTGTGTGTATGTGTGTACTTGTGAGGGCCAGATGTCCCCACACAAGTATAGTAGAATTTGAGAAATAGACATTGTGAGGACAACATTCTTGTCCAAGGTTACAAGAGAAACTGTTGTTATTTTTATGGTTAAAAAATATTTGGGGAGTTATGAAAAAACAAAAAACAAAACAGGCATAGTACAGAAAACATAACACCAAGACAATTCAAAAACATGAGGTCCCCACTCCCATCCTATCGGTGGGGCAGTTTGTGTTGTGTTGCACACTGTAAATAGCAGATCTACAAGCTCACAGATCAGCTAGATTGGACATATGCTCTATGTGGCACCGTTGTGCAGCACAAGTAAGTAACATAGGCTTATGGTTTAGGGTTAAAAATAACATTTTGTAAAAATCACATTCATAAAATCGCATGTCTTCAAATGTTGACATCCTCACACGTATACGTATAGTAATCCCAATATATTTGTGTTTCTGTGCCTGCCGTGTGCGTGTGCGTGTGTGACAAGAGTTGATTTGTGCACGCATGGTGTGCGGCCTTTTCCTATGTGTATAATCAAAATAATCAATCTCGTTTCATCATACGAAGCTTAATTTGGGTGTAACTCTCTCTGATCACAGGATGTGACACCTTTGATTAATGTAAAGGAGAGTCCCAAAAAAACAAAACAACATGATGCAACAAGCAGCAATCGCGCCCGAAGAGGTGGAGAAACCCCGCTTGCATTGTCTCACCATGCAGTATGGCAATAATGCTGTTCTTTTTGGCTGTAAACCAGAGATTCAAAGAAACCAAGTACATTACTTTTAGTTTACTTGAGTATTTACTTTATACTTATACGTTATAATCCTAAAATAAAACTGAAATATGACTACTATTGTATGTATGTTCTTGCTGTACATTTGAGGCTTTAACCTTGGCTTTTATCCAGTCTTTTATCTGAGACCGTTAGGGTTTTATGGAAGACGCTTCTGAACATGTATTCAATTGCTAGTTTGACCTACATATATATATTCTAATACACTAATCTAATAACTCTAATAATAATAATCTCATAAAAAAAATGACTGAAATCAGTCATGGCGACTAAGAACTTTAATCTATGGGATAGTATAGATGGATTATGCAGTTACTGTACTGTATGTAGACAGTTGATTTGTATGGCCGCAAACTGTCACGGCTCAGAGAAAGAGTTACACGTTTTTTTTAATTCGAGGAAACGACGACTGCGTTGGAGTAATGGTGTTAATTAATTAATTACCGTATGTCCATGTTATGAAACACACATTAACCAACGGCATCAAATAGGCATAAAATAATGTCTGATAAATATGAAAAATATAATAAATATAAAATAATGCATGTACATGACATCTGTTGTTATTACTCAAGGGTTGAGCATGTCCCGACTAATTGTTTGAAAAATACTGGAGAGAGAGAGAGAGAGAGAGAGAGAGCTTTGTAAGTGCTTAATTGTATGTCATGTTAAAACCTCTACTTGTTTATTTTTTACATATTCATTATGATTTTTGTCTTACATGTGTGGACCCCCCCCCCCCCCCCCTACCCAAACCCAAACAAAGGTAAATGATGAATTATTGACACCTTTCACAAAGCATTAAAGGGATAAAACTACACACGACGGAAGAACAATGACATGTCAGAACGCATCGCTGTCTATACTGTATATACAGTAGCTGGAATGGCTTCAGGGATCAGGAATGAACGACAGACCTGTCATCCTGTATAAACCATACAGTGTTTTTTTAGGACGTGACATATATATGTCCCTCCCTGCAGGACTGTCAACCATAATCGCAACATCGCAATATACCCCGCTAATGACAAGCCAACCGCAGGGGATGGCATTGGAAAGGAACCTCCACAACCGCTATCAGTGGCTCTCAGACTCTTCATTTTTTTTATTTTCATGTCAAGGACCCTCTCAATGCATTTGGCCACGGAACCCATGCAACATTTGTGTCGTTACATTTTTTTCAAAAATGTTGGCTCTAATGCAGCCTGGTTCGTGAGTCAAAGTGTCCTTGAGCAAGACACTAATCCCCTAACTGCTCCCGATGAGCAGGTTGGTGCCTTGCCGTTGCTTGTGTGAATGTGTGTGAATTTGAAATACATGGTGGACGTGCTTTGGAGACAGGCGCTATAAAAATGCAGTCCATTTACCAATTACCATCCATCCAAATTGAACAAGGTTGTTGCCATTGGGAATATTTTGGCTTTCAGCTGAATGAAAAGTGAAAGCCAGCCGTTTCAGTATAGCACTAAAATGTGGATAAATAAAGTAATTACCATGAACAAAAAAAAACATTAAAAAAAAGCACATTCTTCACTGCTACAAAAATACAGCCAGCCATTTCAGTATAGCACTAAAATGTGGATAAATAAAGTAATTACCAATTTACCATGAACAAAAACAAAACACAAAAAAACACATTCTTCACTGCTACAACCGCACCCCTCCCTCAACCTTGTGCATGCAAGGCCAAGCAAAAACCGTCCCAACGATTATGGACCCCCACTTTCAGCACATGGGAACCATATAGCCGTTTCAGTATAGCACTAAAATGTGGATAAATAAAGTCATTACCATGATAACAAAAAAGAAACATGCTTGTGCCCACATGTGCACACGCAACCACACACAAACGCACAAACCCCAGCATCCCTAGTCCCTAGTCGAACATTCTTCTAAAATAGCTGATCTACAAGCTCACAACGCGACAAGAGAGATTTGGTATCAAGGGGTGTTATGACCCCCTTTCTAGGGTAGGGGAGAATTACAATAAGGAGACTTTTTCAAAAGATTTGATTTTAAGGGGGAAAAAAAGGAGCAGACCTATCCTGGGAGACACTGTCACCTAAATATACTGGGGTTTGAAGTGGTCGCACGCACGCACGCACACACGCACACACGTACGTGCTAGGGGTGTGTATAGATGCAGTAATTGCATCGATTTAATACATCGATTTTGAATTCTAGCGATCCAACTACATTGTAAACAGCAACTGCTATTCTAGTGTGACTTGTATCGATCTAAAATCGACACAGAGAGAACTTGTGTCTTGTATTTTGCAATGTTAAGACGAGAAAGGGTGATTTAATTATTCAATGCTGCGTTCCACTGTATCGATAAAAGTGTGGAATGTATGTGCGTGCGTGCGTGCGTGCGTGCGTGTCCATGTGCGTTTAAAACTGTTACTTTTCAGCATTCGAAAACAGCAAAAGTAGCAGATCTACAAGCTCTTGCGGATCTGCTACTTTTGATATGTTTGTGTGACGCTGTAGTATGATCAAGACAAGTATAGGGCGTTAATTTACAACAAAAAAACGCCTTACCTGGCGTGGGGGACATCGATGCTGGAGGAGACCACCACCTTGCGCTTCTGCTCCAGCAGCGACACGGAGCGCGGAGCGTCCGGGTCCAGGGAGGAGCGGGGGCCGAAGCGCTTGGTGGACTCACACGCACGCTGCTGCTGCTCGTCCACAGCCTCCGGGCTCAGGGAGCCCCCCTCGCCTCGCTGGGGGTCCACATACCCATTCATGCAGCTCTGAGAGAGAGAGAGAGAGAGAGAGAGAGAGAGAGATAGAGAGAGAGAGAGAGATAGAGAGAGAGAGAGAGAGCGTGCAGGGGTTATTGGGGTTGCCAACCGTCCCAGTTGGAATAAGGAATCGTTCCTTATTTAAGAAAACGAAAAAGACGTGTCCCTTATTGCTTTGGTTCTCAACCCCCAGAGGGTCCTTGAGGGGGTACCATGCAGGTTCTCAACCCCCAGAGGGTCCTTGAGGGGGTCCATGCAGGGAGTCCTCAACCCCCAGAGGGTCCTTGAGGGGGTACCATGCAGGGAGTCCCCCAGAGGGTCCTTGAGGGGGTACCATGCAGGGAGTCCCCCAGAGGGTCCTTGAGGGGGTACCATGCAGGGAGTCCCCCCAGAGGGTCCTTGAGGGGGTACCATGCAGGGAGTCCCCCAGAGGGTCCTTGAGGGGGTACCATGCAGGGAGTCCCCCCAGAGGGTCCTTGAGGGGGTACCATGCAGGGAGTCCCCAGAAAAAAGAGTTAATGTAGCGTCACAATCATTTTAATACATATGATTTTGGGGGTCCTTGGCATGAAAAGGTTTGACAATAACTGCCTTATTGAACTGACTAGACTTGTGCCCGTCGGCCACTGGCCTACTTGGGAACGATGCTGGTTGGGAACCTAGTATGCAATACCCGTTGCAATAGCACCCGTTTTAACCGCCTGTCTGTGTGTGTGTCCCATATGGAGATCTTTGTATCTGTCTTTCTGCCTGTGTCTGCTCTGAAGAGTGCAAACTGAAGTAGACTGGGTAAGTCATTTTCAGTAAGTTGTGAGCTTGTAGATCTGCCATTTTTACTACTTTTGTGTATGATGAAGTATTGTATTCATTTACGAAGGGAAAAGGAAATAAACCTTCCAGCAGTATACAAGTGATTACAAAGAACCATTGTTAAAGCAGCGAAACAAAGTTCCATAAGAATCTCTGAGCTATATATACAGTATGTGTGTGTGTATGCGTGCATGCATGCGTGTGTGCGTTTAAACAGGCTGAACTTTAACGTCACCACTCTCCTCTTCACACTGGTCCGCGTGAGCATGACGTGAATCCAATGTGCACATGCATATGACTGTGCACGTCATCCAGAGGCTCCGAAAACGCAGTGAGAGAGGAGCCCAGTGGGGGTACGGGGAGATACAAGCTTCATCAGAGCCTCGAGGAATCATGAACACACCTCCTACTGTGTAGTGTGTGTGTGTGTGTGTGTGTGACTGTGTGTGTGTGTGTGTGTGTGTGTGTGTGTGTGTGTGTGTGTGTGTGTGTGTGTGTGTGTGTGTGTGTGTGTGTGTGTGTGTATGTGTATGTGTATGTGTATGTGTGTGTGTGTGTGTGTGTGGGGGGGGGGGGGGGGGGGGGTCTGGCATGTTGGTGTCACATCTAGAACACCGTTTCCAAAACACAGTGACGCAACTGGGTCCCACCGCAGGAAATATAGCAGGACTTACACATACATAGGCCCATGTAACAGTAGGCTACTGTATGCCCTTTTAACCACTTAATACCCTGCGTTCGTACAGGGGCCCGTGGGGTGGCGTGGCCTGTGCCCACTTGCGGAACATTGGACGGAAAAATTCAGCGAGTGATTCAGACCCCCATCCCTCTCAAAGGATCAATACCGTGTTAGGTTCAAGGTTCAAGGTTCAAGGTGTTTATTGTCACACAGATGTACAGGTACAGCATTGTGAAAAACTTACGTTGGGTGATGCTCCACAATACACATAAGTAAAAAAGTAGTAAATAATTAAATAACGATACTAAGTATAAAAGTTTTAAAAGTTTAAAGAACTCAGGTCAGTATACAAGGCCGTAATACCATGGCATGTTCAGTGTTCATTCATTTAGGCTTGTTAAGCAGCCTTACAGCCTGGGGGAGGAAACTGTTCTTTAGTCTGCTTGTGTTGGCTTTGATACTTTGGTACCTCTTCCCCGAGGGCAGCAGCCTGAAAAAAACTGTATGGGGGTGTGTGGGGTCCTTAATGATCCTCAGGGACTTCCTGAGGCATCGCTGAGTGTACAGCTCCTCCATGCTGGGCAGCCGACACCCAGTGATGCGCTCGGCTGAGCGCACCACCCTTCTGAGGGCCTTGTGGTCCCCGTCTGTGCAGCTCCCATACCAGCTGGTGAAGCTGCTTGTCAGAAGGCTCTCAATCGTCCCTCGGTAGAAGTTCCTAATGATTGTAGGACTCAGGCCGAACTTTTTTAGGCGTCTGAGACCATATAAGCGTTGTTGCGCTTTTGCAACCACCACAGTTGTGTGTGCCTCCCATTTAAGTTTTTCGTGGATGTTCACCCCCAAGTACTTGAAGGTTTCCACCCTCTCCACCACAGCGCCGTTGATCGTGACAGGAGGATGTGGGTCCCTCCCCCGCCTGTAGTCCACGATGACCTCCTTGGTCTTGGAGACATTCATCAGGAGATGATTCTCCTCACACCACCGCTCTAGGTTGGTCACTTCCTCCCTGTACGCTGCCTCGTCGTCTCCGGTGATCAGCCCCACCACCACCGTGTCGTCAGCAAACTTCACGATGGTGTTTGTAGGGTGTGAGGCCACACAGTCATGTGTGTAGAGGGAGTACAGGAGTGGACTGAGAACACAGCCCTGTGGTGCTCCTGTACTGAGAGTCAATGGGGAGGAGGTGCAGTCGCCCACTCTCACCACCTGGGGGCGGCCCGTCAGAAAGTCCAGGATCCAGTCGCACAGAGCTGCGTGCAGACCCAGATCCTGGAGCTTAATGACGAGCCTAGATGGTATTATAGTGTTGAACGCCGAGCTGTAATCCACGAAGAGCAGTCTCACGTAGGTGTTCTTCCCCTCCAGGTGGGAGAGGGCAGTGTGGAGGACATGCGAAATGGCGTCCTCCGTACTCCTGTTGGCACGGTAAGCGAACTGCAAGGGGTCCAGGGTGGGGGGGAGCATAGGACATATTTGTGCCTTAACCAGTTCCTCAAGACACTTACTGGCTATGGGTGTGAGGGCTATGGGGCGCCAGTCATTAAGACTGGTCACTTTCTGCTGTTTGGGGATGGGAATGATGGTGCTGGACTTGAAGCAGGTGGGAACAGTTCTGAGGGAGAGAGACTCGTTGAATATCCCCGTAAACACCCCTGCCAGCTGGTGGGCACAGGCTTTCAGGACACGTCCCGGGATGCCGTCTGGACCGGCTGCCTTGCGTGGATTAATCCGACTGAAGGAGCGGCGGACGTCAGCCTCACTGATGGTAAAGGGACAGTCAGAGGGGGGTTGCGGGGGGGTCTGTTCTCCCACAGAGGTGGAGGTGAGGGAGGGGGCAGTCGTGCTGACAGAGGGTTCAAACCTGGCGTAGAATGAGTTAAGTTCATCTGGGAGGGTAGGTGTTATTTGTGGGGTTTGGTTTGTTTTCCCCCTATAATCACTTATAGCCTGGAGTCCACACCATAGGTGCCTCGGGTTGTTAGTAACGAGCTTGGACTCCATTTTCTGGCTATATTCCCTCTTTGCCAGTTTGATGGTTGCCCTGAGTGAATAGTTTGCCTTTTTATACTCCTCCTGAGAACCAGACCGATGAGCTATGAGCCGAGTATGGAGAGCTGTCCTTACTTCAGCATTCAGCCATGGTTTCTGGTTGGGCATGATTTTTATTTTCCTCATAGGGACAACATCCTCTGTGCACTTTCTGATGTAGCTGGTGACAGTGTCTGTGTAGTCGTTCAGATTTCCCGCAGCCTTGAACGCATCCCAGTCAGTGTTGTCAAAACAATCTTGAAGGATGCCTTCTGATTGGTCTGACCAACGATGTACCGTCCTATAGACCGGGGCTTCCCGTTTCAGCCTCTGCCTATAGGCGGGGAGGAGCAGGTGAGAGCCATCTCAGCCACAAGATCTCAGCCAAACATCCCTGTTGGGGATGTTTAACCAACTTATTCATGCTTGAATCAGCCTATACATTGCTGTATTCTTGAACCGTTGCTTTGACATTGTTGTCAAGAGACTGCTTTAACTGATCGACCTGTCAAAGAGAATCACTGGAGTGTCAATGCAGTAGTGTAAAGTAACTAATTACATTTACTCAAGTACTGTACGTGAGTAATATTTTAAGTATTTCCAAATTTATCAGAAATCAGTAGTTCTCGAACTTTTTTGTAATTCAAAATGATCCAACATCATCAACACTTTCAACGATTCCAAAATGTGCAGTCGAATGAATGTATGAAATCAAGGCATTTAATAATAAGTTGCATAATAACTTATAATTATTGTCCGCACTGGGGGTAGTGGTGGGCCCCAGAGTATAGCCCGTCAGAAAGGAAAGTATGGCCGAGCCTTAGAAAGCCAAGAAATTGTGAGGCATGCCAAATCGCTCGTGAAACATGAGTTGTGTGTGTTGTCAACGTGGCTTGTGTGCGTGCGTGCGTGTGTGCGTGCGTGGATACAATTCCCAAGTGACTCTCATATTTTTACCTCTCGGTCACACACACACACGCACGTTTGTATCGCTACACTTGTGAGGACGTCAACAATTTAGTATATGGCTATTTCCTTCTTTCTATTTACTTTAGAAACATATATAAATTAGGTATAACTCCAACCCCAAACCTCACCTCTAAATGTCTAACCCTGACCATATATGTCTTAACGAAAACCTTACAGGGTTAACCTTAAAAATGTTTTGTGGCATGTGACTTATTTTTTCGCACATAAAACCCACCATTTCTCTTGTGAGGACCGGGTTAACGGTTCTCAAGAATGTCTATTACTCAAATTCTACTATAATTCTGGGCTCATTTGACACACACACACACACACACACACACACACACACACACACACACACACACACACACACACACACACACACACACACACACACACACACACACACACACACACACACACACACACACACACACACACACACACACACACACACACACACACACAGCTCATAACCGTCTTGCCTGGGGGCGGTTGTCTCTCTTCAGGCGTAAAGGTACTTGCATCTTTGGCAGGTCAAGGGTCGTAATAAAGCGAGCTTTTCAACGGGTCATAAATTGAATCCCCCCCCCGCACGCACGCGCACACACACACACACACACACACACACACACACAGACACACAGACACACACACACACACACACGCACACGCCAGGGCCCTGCCACCCGATGGGTCCATCCCATCATAAGTTGTGGGTCAGAATACCTTGTATATGTAAAAAAATCAAAAATCAAAAAATCAAAACGTTTCAAAACGTTTAATAATAGTGAAAATAGACAATCTACAAGCTCACAGTTTGGTTATTCACTACTTTTTTGCGACACTATTGTATGATGGAATATGCCAGTGGTGGAAAGTTAATAAGTAAATGTTCCGGTCTGGCTTATTAGCCAGGCTACTTTGCAGTGGCGACGCATTGTGATCGGGTATTTTCGAAAAGCCAAAATATAAAATATGGCTTAAGTGGTTATTCATCAATAATGAATCCAATAACAGGATATATTATTGTTGATTGTTGTGCGATTGTTTTTCTGTCATTGTTTGTGCTTTGTGCCCGAGGACCCCCTCAAAAACAAGTTGCTGCAACTCAAGGGGCTTATCTATTGAAATTTTAAAATTAATAATCAAACAACGTAAACCAATGAGGAGCCTGTATTAGATTATCAATGTCTAGTCAATAGAAGATAACTGCACAACCCAAACCTCTCTCTCTCTCTCTCTCTCTCTCTATATATATATATATATATATATATATATATATATATATATATACACACACACACACACACAAAAACGATAGCAATGCTCTCCGTTTCCATTTTCAATTTGCATTGGTAAATGGTAAATTTATATAGCGCCTTTATCCAAGGCGCTTTACATAGATTGTGCATTACATTCACCCATTCACACACACATTCATACACCGATTGCGGCAGAAGCCATGCAAGGTACCAACCAGCACATCGGGAGCAATTTGGGGTTCAGTGTCTTGCTCAAGGACACTTCGACATGTAGCCAGGAGGAGCCGGGATTCGAACCGCCGACCCATGGATCATTGGACGACCTGCTCTACCTCCTGAGCCACAGCCGCCCCCATTGCATTGCACTCTGCTCTTGCTGAGAGATTATAGGCCATCCTCCACCGTGTGTATTAAGGACTTAATCTGACAATCTATTCACAATCTAGTTATCACATATTCTTTTGATGCTATAGGTTGACACTGGCCAGATTTAGTCTGAACATAAATAGAATAGACCGACATGGAGCTCTATCTGTGCAGCTTATAAAGACTATAATGGAATGGGTGGAGAGAGCAGTCTCAGGGGCAAGCAGCACTATCACAATGCGCGCTCACGCACGCACGCATCACACGTTCACAGTCTACACATGCATGCACGCACGCACGCACACACATCCAATTGTCTAATACTCTCCCTAACCCCAGCCTGGATCTTTTCCTAATCATACGTTAACTCCCCAAATATGTGTAGAACCATAAAACAATGGTTTATCTTGTGAGGACCAGAAACAAATTGTCTCCACAGTGTCTATGTCTAAAAATCTACTTGTGGGAACAATCTGCCATCACAAATATAGTAACACGCCACACACGCACACTGCACATACCATTGGCGTACAGGCAAGCAGCATGACGCCCACACTTGCAAAAAACAAAGCTAGGATGAATTATGGCAATAATTGAACACTATACCGTATATGAATACATTAGTCCATATCAATCATGTGGATGTAGCCTGTGGTGATACAACAGCTATAATGACTTGAACCACATTGTGGCAATCACAGCCTTTGTCATATGATTGGTCTTTGAAACAAAGACACAATGTACTTTGTCTGACTAACACTGAATTTGCAGATACGTGAAAGAAGTACTCGGTAAAAGTATCAATACCATATTAACGCAGAAATATATTAAGTAAAAGTACAGAATTCAAAATTTTACTTGAGTAAAAGTACAAAAGTTACTGGCTTTACAATATTCCTCATTTTGATATGTAGTCTATACTGGATTTTAGATCTTGCACTCCACTGAGAAAACCCATTGTTGACGTGCAACCTCTTTTTCTTATTTAAAAAGTACAATATTTGCCACTGAGAGATATAGTGGAGTAGAAGTATCGTACTTCAAAATTGTACTTAGTTAGTAGACAGAAATTTCTACTCAGGAATCTTATAATGAGCATTAGTGAGGACCAATTATATGAAGATAAGGTTTAAAATGGGTGAAGTGGTCCTTTAAGTGCAGTACTTGAGTAAATCAAGTCCATTTACTCCAATAGGCCTACTGCACTTAAAGCTGACTTGCCCCCACAAGCCCCGGCAGCAATCAAAGCCCTTGTCATTGGCCTTAGAAAGGAACACGCAATTGACTTTGTCTGAAAACTGAATTTGCCAATATGACCTCGTCTGCTAATCAGCGGAACCCAGAGCAATAATTTTGGAGCGCCGCTCCAATGACTGACCATGTGTGTATGTCTGTAATCTCTGTATGTCTGTCTGTCTGTCTGTCTGTTTGGAGTATGAACAGCTGCAATCCCACTGGGTGACGAAACATGGCCAAAAGGGCTATTCACACTGAGCACTGTAACTATAGGCCTAACTACTGCAGCCAGCCAGCTGATTCCGTTTATACCGGCATTGTTGCCAGATTTTGCCATGGAAACAAGCAAGCAGGTCTGTGAAAACAAGCCCCAAAATAATAAGCGACTATACTTAGTCAAACGTTAGCAGTGGCTCTGAGTGGTGCTCAAATATTTCTATTAAAAATGCAGAAGCGTTAATGTCATCAGCTTGCAAAAAAAATCAAATACTCCAAAAATGTACTTAACTAAAGTACTGAAATGTACTCAAGTACTCAAATAAATGTACATTTATTTGTTACGTTACTGTCCACCACTTCAGCTGCATCGACAACAACTACACAGACCGCAACACATCTGCAACAACAACAACAGTGACAACAACAAACGTGGCGGCAATTAAAAATAACCGCCACTGTTCCTCTGCTGGCACTAGCACTGAGAAATCTGTGCAACATCGGTCACACACACACACACACACACACACGTAAGTCAACAAGTGGCATTCTGCGGCCCCCCACCCTGTGCACGGGGGGCGATCGGGCAAAGTGCCAACCTTACAGAATTCTTTGGCACATGCCACCCGTTGCCAACTGCAGGGGTCTGGCAGGCTGGTGGTGTGTGTGTGTGTGTGTGTGTGTGTGTGTGTGTGTGTGTGTGTGTGTGTGTGTGTGTGTGTGTGTGTGTAGGGGGAGGGGGGGTCCTGCCCGCTTTGTTACACGGCAGCTGCGGGCAGCCTACAAGCCCGCCCCTCTCCTTTTAACATCCTCAGCTCTCGCTCATAAAATACCCCCGCCCAACACGCACACGCACACGCACACGCACACACACGCACACGCACACACACACACACACACACTTGCTGTCTTATGTTTTGACCTTTTACGTTTTGTTCTTTTAGTTTTGTAAATGAATGCCATACTTTCGTCACACGAGTGTCACACAAAAGCAGTGAAAATTGCAGTTCTACAAGCATTGCGATGCATTGTCAATTCTTTGTTTTTATAATGGCAAAAAAGGAACAGTTTTGGAGATACAGGGTTTCCACCCGACAGCGACGATATTCACGCATGCCAGCATAAACACACATGCACACGCAGTCACGCACACACAAACACACACACACACACACACAACACCCCTGGCCTTGTCTTGTTTTTTCCAACTCCTGGGCCAATTGCAGGGTGTTGAAAGAGACTGTTGCTCCATTGTGTGTGTGCGTGCGTGCGTGCGTGCGTGCGTGCGTGCGTGCGTGCGTGCGTGCGTGTCAAAGCTGTGGTTTCTCAACCATTTTCATTCCATGGTCCCCCGGATTGAGATGCCTCAGGTCACGGAGCCCCCAGTTGATACCATTGTTTTAATCTCCAGGACCACAAGCTAGTTAATTTAAAGGCAGAGGGCTCTATTTTCGTCCACGCTAAACCCCTTATCCCTAAACTTTTTTTCCTTTTTTTTCACTATTTTGAAAAACATTTTTGAATAGTTAAAATAGCCAAGCTCACAACATGTCGATGTAGATTGGCTATATTACTCAAAAATGTTTTTCAAAATAGTAAAAAAGGCAAAGTAGTTTAGGGATAAGGGGTTTAGCGTGGACGAAAATAGAGCCCAGACGTATGTAACTTTGAGTCCGAGTCAAGACTGAGTGTGGGAGGAGGTCGAGTCAAGACCAAGACCGACGGGAGGCGAGACCGTTACTTAACAAGATAAAACGTCTATAATAAGCGCCAGACAGCTATCTTATAATGTCAATGTGAATGGGCTCCTCATAATATATTAATTTCATTGCATTGTAGTGACTCGTGCGTTGAGTGGACTTAGTGGGAGAAGAGTCCTGAGTCCCTTGGTCCGAGACAGAGTCAAGTCCAAGTCAAATTAAGGGCGAGATCGAGACGAGACTGAGTAAATGAAAATGAAAATAGTTTATCTACAAGCTCACAACCTGTTGCACTGCGATGCGTGGAAACCTCATATTTCAAAAAACGTTATTTTTCAGGATTAAAAAAGAATAATAATAATAGCAAACATTAAGCTGCAGATCTACAAGCTCAAAGCTTGTAGATCTGCATTTTCGGATACTGTAGTATACACTGACACCACGGCGCGTAAACAGCGCCTCAAACTGTGACTCCGCCCACAACCGGGGGAAGTTGTGATTTGCGCTCGTTCACTGCAATGCAATTTGCGGCATTTTCAAAACAATATTGAGCAGAGTAGCGATTATCAAACGTATTTGCAATGCCATACGTTGAAAGATCTGTTGCCCGTGGACAAGGCACGCTACCTCCGCAAGTTAGATAGCATCGGCATATATGTTTGTCCGTATGTGATTAAGGATTGGACCAAGTTGCATTGGCAGCCATAGAAAATTCTTACTCCAGGCTAAAACCGGATGTGACGTTTTTGGGCGTTCCTGTCTAGCGTGGTGTCAGTGTATATGATCAAGCAGGGCATTCATTTACGACAAAATAATAAAAATAAATTAACAATTAAAGGAGTTAAGAGGTTTCTGCCCGATAGCAGCAGCATATACAGTATGTACTGTATGTAGGCTACATGTACTGGTGTTTTAGATGTGTAGTGAGGGGAGCGTTGCTTTAAGAGGACAACATACTCAGCGTAGCAGATAAGGGAGCAGGGAGTGGACCCTCGACACGTGCAATAACACACTAAACACAGCGCTCCCCCTGAACACCATTCCCCTGTCGGGCATGCTGGAATACATTACACACTGAGACGATGACAACGTGCGCGTACACGCACGCGCTCCCGCACGCACGCACGCACGCATGCACGCACGCACGCACGCACGCACACACACTGTACACACACACACACAGTAAACAACACAGTCACAAGCATTCCACACACAGCCATCCCCTCTCCATAAAAACAGCTCTCTCTTTCTCTCTCTCTCTCTCTATATAGTGCAGACTGACTCCACACACACACTGCAGACAGACAGAGAGCATCATGTGACATCAAAAAGGCCTGCGACTTGGAAGCGAAGGCAATTAGGTCATTCCTTGGAGAAGGACCACAAAGTCATCATCACCCCGACAAAAACAAACGGCGGTCTGCCATCTCCCGCCGTGCATGCACCAAGCTGCGGTCCTCTAGTACAGGGGTTCTCAACCAGTGGTGCTTGAGAGTGCAAAATGAACCAAATGGGTCCCCCCCCTTCCCCCCCCCCCCCAACACTATAATTTAAAAAAATAATGAATCAAGATCCATGTGTGCACTGTAAAGCGATTAAGCGATCATTCTTAACTCAAATCCTCTTGCTTCTTGGGTGTCCCTGGAAATAAAATATCTTGAGATGGAGTCCAGCAGCTGATACATTTTGGGAGTCCTTGACGTGAAAGAGTTTTGAGCACCACTTACATAGCAACTTTCTTTTTTTTCAGAATTTAGACGACGTTTGTAGAGTTGGTCTCACGTCTTAATGGGTTAATAGTAAACATGGATATACAGATAAATAAGAACTTACGGTATGCTACGTTATTTGCATCGATCCAAGGTGGCTCGTTTGATTGATCGTTAAAATGCATGCGGCCCGCCCATTTAACGCAGCTGCCGTGTTAACACACGTGCCATGGACGGAGATCTCCGTCTTTCAATGTTTTATATTGATTCAGTATGAGATCGCTCTCTACTGTCTATCAGTGTCTCCCATAGAGTATATAAAAGGATAGAGACTGATCTGGCGCGAAGCTCCCCCCCCCCCCCCCCCCCCGCTATTCATGTCAGTGGAAGTTGCTCAGTGGCGTTTTGAAGCACCCGGAAGGACCGTCTACTTCCGCCTTTTTTCGATTTGGGCACCAAAATTTGGTGCCCAAAATGCGGAAGTGCAAACACGCTTAACGTTAAAGCCCAGCTGCACGGGGTTTCCTCGTCATACTTCCACGGGTCCGCCTGCAGTCCCTCCTCTTACCGCTAGGGCCGAGCGCCTCAACGTTGGAAAGCCCCTTGGTGTCTCCATTGCTAGGAGATAAACCGGAAGTGGTCCCTCCGTCCGTCAGTAATTAGGTTCCCCCTCGTGGATTTCAAAGATAGCCGAAATCTTAAAACCCTTTTGTCTCAGATTATATAATCCCAGATTCCGATTCTAATCAAAACAAGCTTTATTTGCATCCGATTGCGGCCGCGTCGCTGGTCGCGGTTACAGAATTGATGCCTCAGGTGGTCCGCCATTGTCCCGCGATAAGATTGCATAGCCTTTAGCTGACTTCCGGGCCCTGGTCATTTTTGCCCCACCTCACTGAAAATTCCTTCTGCACTGGAATGGACACTGGACTGAAACAATGCTGGCAGTGAATGTGTTGAGTGGGCAGAAGGGTGGGCCACATGTGCTTTGGATATTTTTCAAGTGGGCCACTGATAGGCTACATTATGGAAACAGCTGTGGTACCCTCTTTGGACCACTGGTTAAATGAGACCCCTCAAAGTGGGGTCCAGGGATCCCCCCAGGGGTCCTTGAGGGGTTTCCCGGCCCGAGGGTCCTGCAGAAAACATTGGAACAGTTTATGTAAGCCCTGTTTTATTTTTCGGCTATTTGGAAGTACAGCCGATGTACAAGCTCACAACACGTTGTAGATTGACAATTTCATAAATGTTGACAAATCTCGTAACGGGGGTCCCTGTGGCCAAAATACATACACAATATGGAGGCTTGTGACACGAACATGTTTGAGAAAACAAGTCACTGCTCTATCGACATGAAAGGTTTAATAAAAACATCAACGTTCAATCAGCGCCCACTTTGGGGGGGTACGAAAGAAGACCCCTCTTTAGACATCAAGCAGCCCAAACACCGCAGTCAGAGAGAGTGTGTGTGTGTGTGTGTTCGGCTCGCGCGCGCGCGTGCGTGCATGTGTGTGTTTGCCTCTGCTACAGGCGGTGCACCCACCCACCCAACCTATAAAGCCAGTGCAGCAGAGGAGGAGGGAGGCCCTATCAAATGAATCCGAGCCCTTTGTCCCGTATCTGATGAAGCCACCGAGGGTGTCATTGCTGGTGACAGTGGCTTGTTTTGGTCGCGGCCGTGGCGTGCACACAGGATGCCTCATGAATGCGGCATTCTGCAACACGGAGCTCTCTTATAATGTATAGCCTATATATGCACATGATCACACAGAGGAGGGAGCATTATTGCACACACACAATCGCAAGAGGAGGGTGTCGTTTGCCGGTACGCACGCACGCACGCACACGCTGCACATGCACACACACAAGCTGACAATTCTGCAATGACAAGCCTGCAGTGCATTGCACACGTCAACACAGACGGGGAGCAACGCTACACGCACACACAGTCACACACACACACACACACACACGCGCGCGCGCACACACACACACACACACACGCACACACGCACACAACCGTTGCTTGCAGGGGGGGAAAAGCAGATCTACAAGCTGACATTGTCAGTTTGTAGAACTGCTGTTTTTTTGTTGTTGTTTTTTCTCGGCAACAACAACCCCTCTATGCACAAAAACAATAATATATAGGCTACAGTCCAGTGCCAGAGGGAGTCGCTTGCCGAAATATATCTCCTCCAAGCCATGTCAGCTTGTAGATGTGTTATTTTCCGGCAAGCAACGCCGACATTTGTATTATTACACATGTTTGTATAATAGGGCTAACACAGGCGTTATTACACAATTATTATTACCCACCTTCATCATGCCGGGGGCCAGCGGGGCCCCTGATGATGATCCGTCCCGGCTGTCCGGCGGCATGCCGTTCCCCGGCAGTCCCGGCGCGCCGTCCGCCGCTACCGGCGACACGCCGGGCGCGTAGACGCGGCTCCCGAGGATCGAGCGTTTCACCAAACGTCTCGAATGCATGGCTTTTTCCAACGACAAAAACAAAAAAACAAACACGCACAAAAAGCTATGTCAAAACGCAAAAAACCCGACTCGCCTATGTTTATTTATTTACAGCCTGTCGTGTTTGTTTACGTCGCGGGGTTATATTTTACTGTTGGTAAACAACCGGAGCTGCTGCGGCAGCGGGCGCTCCTCCTCCCACAGCCCCGCTGACAGAACGCTGGCGAGCGGCGACATCACGGCACGGACGATCCGACACGAAAGCACCTTCCAATCCAACCGTCCGGGAAGCGCGACCCCGTGTTGTATCCGGAAAAACAGCCGTCAAATGAAGGCAGGGATAGGTTTGGGTTCCCCGTGTACTAACGGCCTGTCCATCCAGCCACACACATATACACACACACAGTGACACACACATACACACACAAGCCCCGGTACGGTAGAGCTGTCCGACAGTCCTGTTTGTTTTCCAACCACTGCTGCCCTGCTCTGCTAGGCTGCTTGGCTGGAAGACACGGAACGGAGTACAGACCACCACGGCTTCGGAACGGGAATGGCATGTAAGCCTAGTGATGGAAGAAGCACTATACTCTATATACGGTATTGCTGCCGGGCGCCGCTGCACTAATTACTTTGGGGCAGGCCCGTCTAGAGTTTGAATGTACAGATTTCGCTCCTATGCCACCAAAATGTGGAACGCCCTACCAACTGTCATTAAGACATGCGAATCCCTTGACTCCTTCAAAACCGCTCTCAAAGGGCACCTACGGATGGCAATTCGAAACTGGCCCCCGTAAAATCTGAATCCCCCCCCACCGCCCCCCCCTTTTTCCCCTCACTGTATATGTTTCTTTTCCCTTTTTACCTCCTTTATGATGAATTCCTGTTCTGTCTATAGAAGTGTCAATTTGTACGTCTCTAAATGTTTTGATGATTTGAACATGGTGGACCCTATTGGAAACAAGTGTAATGCTTAATTGGGTCGTCCACTCACAGTTAACAGCCTTTGTATTGAGTTTGTGCTTGAAATGTACTGTAATTCTGCAAACTGTTAATAAATTCTTCAATCAATCAATCAATTTCAAAAGGGAGACATCGAAAAGGAAGGATGGATGGGGAAGGATAAACATATGGAATGTCAGAACATATCCATATATGGAGATCTAAGCGTTTGAGGTCAGATGTAGAGTTTCTATGGCCTTTGTGGCGTTTCTGGACAACTGTGGGACGGGTCTGACAGACTCGACACCTGGCACTGCACTCCCAGTGGAGGTGTGGAACTTGTGCGTCGAATTTGAAGTCGGTGGGGAGAATGGTTCTCGGGTTATGTGGATTACAGACGTATACGTACTATACATATGGAGTTCTGTGTCAGGTACGGTAACGATCCATGTACCCGTGTCAGAGTACCCGTTCCACCCATCTGTGTCCCTTTTATGCCCAATATGGAGATGTCTGAATCTGACTCTCTGTCCCTTTATTCCTATATATATGGAGTTCTGTGTTAGGCATGCCCTGCAAATATGAAGTGTTGTGATGTCAGAACAGGCCAGCTCCATATATGGAGATATAATTGTTAAGGGCACTTTATTTTATTTTGTGAAAAAATTAATTAAAAAAAGAAACATTACAAACATTCAAATATTCTGATCTGCTGGTCTATATAGGTAGAGCTATTTCTAGCAGAATTGTTTTTCACAATTTTCAAATTAGTTTCATAATGCAATGTGACAAAGCTATAGGCTATCTTTATTTCCTTTTTAAATAGGTAGGCCTACCTTTTTGTTTGTTTGTTTGTTTGGATTGTTTTATTTAACATTTATGGGCAATGTTTTCTCATTTCTCAATAAAGTCCCTGAAAACGGAATTAAAATGTAATGTGGAGTCCGGATCCAGTGTGCTGGGCTAATCCAGTCCGGTAATGTGTGTGCTCTCCAGAGCCCGGCCTGTGCCGGCGGAAAGCTGCCTGCTGTAAACATGTGCGGTCTGGCTGCAGAGCAGCGCTCTGATTGGTCCATGTGCTGCAGAACAGCGCCCCAATTGGTTCACGGAGCACACGCCTCCACGAGCCCCACGCTACACCCCCACGTAGGTGGACTATACATCCCATAGCCCGGAGGGACGGGCGCGCCTACTGGCTGTTTGGCTTGTGGGATCATGGTGGTGGTGGTGGTGATAATAATAATGTTATTAATATTATTTATAACCATATTCTTCCATGGACAGCTGTCCATTTGAAATCATACAGTGTAATTTCATTTTAAAGTATTTTTGTACATTGTGTGTGTGTGTGTGTGTGTGTGTGTGTGTGTGTGTGTGTGTGTGTGTGTGTGTGTGTGTGTGTGTGTGTGCGTTATTGTTGTAATTTTATTTTATTTTTTGTATTAGATTTTTATGTCCCACATAATGGTAATAATAGCATATTATTGTCTTGTCTCCAGAGTCAAACCTTTCATTGGTTCATTCTTTATAATAATTGATTGATCGATCGATCGATCGATTGATTGATTGATTGATTGATTGTATTCACATAGTAGAATGGGAAAATGTCAAACAAAAGCACAAGTCAATACAAAAATCATACAAAAACTGCTACGAGGATGGAACCAGAAAAGTAGGCTACTATGACTTGTTCACATCAGGATCCTCCAAAGAAGGTTTCACTTGACTGGCAGCTTACCGGCCGTCCCTTCGGGCTATGGAATCCAAACTCTAGCTAGCTTCATTTTCCTTTCCTGTCACAGTTTTCCTTCCAACTATAGATTAGAAGAAGGGAAGGGAATGTATAGGCCTATTCCAACCAGATTTCAAAACAATGACACAATGAGAGAGAGAAAGAAAGAAAGAAAGAAAGAAAGAAAGAAAGAAAAAGTGTGTGTGTGTGTGTGTGTGTGTGTGCGCATGTGTGTGTGTGCGTGTGTGCGCATGTGCGTGCGTACGTGTGGACTGACAGACTTAAAGAACCTTGAACTTGATGGATCCAGTGGTTTGCGAGCTTAGTCCCAAAGGCCCAAAACAGACATACAGAGTTACAGACAGACTGCTACAAGGTTCACCTCCTACAGAGCAGTTGTGGAAGTCTAGTAATCTTATAGTCTTACTTAGACTTAGTTCCTCCCGTTCCTATTGGAACATTGGGCGACGAGTCCCCTCCATTTGCTCCGGTCTCTGGCGACCCTTCTTGCTCCGTGCCAGCTGACACCCATCTGGCTTAGGTCTTCCTTGGCTGTCTGTCTCCATGTCTTCTTTGGCCTCCCTCTCTTCCTCTTTCCACCTTCTGGCATCCAGTCCATTGCCACACTTGCCGGTCTCTCTCTTGGCAGACGAAGTACGTGCCCAGCCAATCTTCATGATTACAGTCATAATTCACTGCGTTCTTGCCCATGTTTATAATAGTTGTTCCACTTACCATAACCAGTATTTCCTTTAATGCAATGCATATAGTGTGTTATTTTAAGAGTTAAGAAACACACATCTGAGGTGTTGACATAATTACCTCTGCGACAAGTCTTGTGTTCATTATTCTCTTGGGAGTGCCATCATCGTTGGCTCTTCAAAGAGGAATACATCTCCTTCATTTCTCCGCCTACACCTGCACTCCTACTGTAGACTACTAAAGGAAAATAATTAATCTTTCAGAAATAATAGATCTACAAGTTCACAACAAGTCCTATCGCAGCTTTTAGAGGAGCTCTTAGATCGGCTAGTATAAAATAGTGCTCGGTTAATGTATGTTTTGTAATAGCAATCTCTACAAAGTAACTTGTAACTCTAAATCTACAAAGTAACTTGTAACTCTAAATCTACAAAGCAACTTGTAACTAAAACTGTCAAATAATTGCGGAGTAAAAAGTACATTTGCCTCTCAGATGTAGTGGAGTAGAAGTATAAAGGTATTGAAACCTTGAAATGAGTAATGAGAATACACTATACTTGTATAGATGTATTGTACATACCGGTAGATACCGGTAGTTACTTTCCACCACTGCTGCAGCGCCACACCGTAAATGGATCAGATTTGTCCGATTTTTTGTTCTCCTTTTTAATAAATTAGTTGCTACACCGATAGCAGACCACAGCAATGTATGTCTGAAAGTTAATATAAATTGACTGCTGGTTGCTAATACTAATGCTATTCAGCATCCATCATGCATCATCAGCAATTAACTAGTAGGCCTACTGTACTTAAGTACAATTTTGATATTTACTTTACTTGAGTATTTCCAATTTCCAATACCTTTACTTCATTGTACAAATCACTGTACTTTTACTTCACTGCATTTATTTGAAAACTTTAGTTATTTAAGTTCAGTCAGACAACTCACGAATAGATTTACCAAAATGTATTACAGAATGAGTAATGAGTGTGCATATGATATTTGACTTGGCGTTCGGCTCTGCTGGATTTCTCCCTGCTCGGCAAGATTAAGCAACAACATAAAACATTAAGAGCAGGGAGATAGATATACAATAACCCCCCATGGGGAACATAAATAGCAGAGCCCACCGGTGGTGCTGGGGTGGAGGTGGGAATAAACATCACATACAACCAGGGACCATATGCAGAGGAAGGCAGGAAGAGCATGCAGACTGGTGAGCTTAAGTAGCCCGCCCAATTGGTCAGCTGACTGCCGCATCGGCGAATGACGTGAGGGACTTGCACACACTGTACACACACTGACACCGGTCTTAAGCTGCGCACTTCTTAAGCTCTGCGCAGCTTAAATTCCGAGTTTTTAGACAGCTGGTGGATGGAAAAGAAGCTCCACCTCCGCGGACTTTTTGCGCGGAGGAGAGCGTTTCCGGGAATCTGGCCGTCGCGCAAAAAGTCCGCGGAGGTGGAGCTTCTTTTCCATCCACCAGCTGTCTAAAAACTCGGAATTTAAGCTGTGCGCAGCCGAGAACGTGCGCAGCTCTTTCGATAGTGTGGCAGCACCTATAGTAATGCAGCATGTTAACCCCTTGAGTATAGTATGCGCCTTTGAGCATGGCATGAACCCCCTTGAGGTTGTCTGAATGAACTAACTCCGCAAGCTACGTCTCATTTGTAGATTTTGATTATTCTTACAAAACATGCCTCTTCAGTCCTATACATTTTGGCCATTTGAAAATAGCGTCGCATTGTGAGCTTGTAGATTTTAGAGCTATTTTCAAATGAGTTTTAATACATTTGAACCTTGTGAAATGGTACATTCTGCAGAATGAGTACTTTCTACTTTTGGTACTTTAATTACATTTTGATAGCTATACTTTTGTACTTTTACTCAAGTCAATTTTGAATAACGGACTTTTACTTAACTTACGTAACGGAGTACTTCTACATTGCAGTATTGATACTTTTACATAAGTAAACAAATTGAGTACATTTTCCACCACTGCTGGTTCAGCACCACTAGCTGCCAATGGACAGCGAGTCAGTGACAGACACTGATGGAGCACCATGCCTCATTTACATGGAGATAAAAGCCAAATTCCAATACCCAAAATCTCAACGATTTGCATTCGGACACTGACATGTGATTGTCTACAGTGTACACGATTGTCAAATATTTCAGCAGGTCACCAATTTCACCGTAACAGCACCATGTGGGTGTGACCGCGTGTGAGTGAGCGAGCGGCCAAGATTTTGGGTATTGGAATTTGGCTAAAGAGAGAGCACAGTAGAGATACCACCTGACTCTCTCACATCTGTATTTAAAGGGATAGTTCACCCAAAACAAATCAAACGATTATCCAGTGAGCCTCTGGTAGGAGACACACTAGAGACTCTTTGAGACCTCTGGAATGTGATAAAAACAAAGTAATCCAGGAAGGTACCCGATGACCTGCCCTATCTTGCGTGTCTGTCAATTTGGCAATCAACAGGCCTCAGTCCCCACCTCTCACCAACTCTCCCTCAGAACACTGGAAACAATACAGAAAAATAGAAAATATCATAGTTAATACAACAACCCAATACTGATGCGGCTGGCAGTAACAGGGGATTATTCACCCTCTATTTGGGAATCACTGCCCCAGAATGTACCCAGGAATGTTGTTGACCACTTACTGTAACCCTAGAACACTAACGTTTCACCCGAACAATTGTAATGATGTGGTTTTCATAATGTTGCCCCCATCCCTGTTTTTGAGGGGTGCTAGCGTTCTTTGACTTTGAGGATATTACAATGTTTGTTTTGAGGACTTATGGCGTAAATCGTTTGCCAGCCAAGTCTATGGACTTTAATGTTTGTCTAGGGCATTAAATGGCGACTTACGTCATGTGGCGGTCTTTAAATACAGTGGCCGTCCCTCACTTCACACACGTGCAATGTTTTTCTACAGGCAGGTCTTTGGGTGATTTTCATTTTTCACCCATCGTTATCGATAGAGGGCAGAAAAATCATACCCGTGTGAAGTGAGGGGTGATCTTATCATCTCATGTTTTCTCAATGTTTGTGTTTACACAAACACTCAACATTGGCCATTCATTGTCAAGGACCAAAGGAGTTCCCACTAGCTCCATTATTTCTTTTTTAGGAATACTTGTAAAACAGTACACACGTATTTCACTGAGTTTGTGACATTGTATGTTGATATATTAAAAAATGTACCTCAAATTGCCATGTATTGTTGTACATTAATATGTTTTGATAAGAAATATTTATTTAGTGATGGTGTGACAATTTTCCACGTTAGTGTTTTAATCTACTACATACTATAGTACCCTATAGATAAGTATGTACTGTAGTTGCCCTGAGTCTTCCTAGGGCTCTATACTAGGCCCCTCCTGTTTTCATCCCAACACTAAACATTTTACACTTAAAACCAATCTATAAGCTCACAACTTGGCATTTTCATCAAAATGTTCTCCCCAAAATAGGGACAGCTAGGGTTCATGATGTGCTTAATAGCGTCATCAATATCACGCATAACGTCTCGGCTAGACATTAAAAAAGACACGGCACAGAGCGACTTTGTTATATATCTTTTAATAGAGTCATCCGCGTAGTAAAATATTTACATGCGCACACAGATAGTCAGGCGGAGCGCGCTAGCTGTATGACATGATGTGACACTAACTGCCCCGCCATCAGAGACGGGTGTCACTGGTGGTACTTCATGGTCTCATTGGCACCCTACCCCACCCCAGAGAGAGAGAGAGAGAGAGCAGATAGTAATATTTCTATTTTCAAAACAATACAAAAACTGGTGTTTGTGCATGTCTGGGAGAGAGGTAAGGAATGTGTGTGTGTGTGTGTGTGTGTGTGTGTGTGTGTGTGTGTGTGTGTGTGTGTGTGTGTGCGTGCGTATATGTGCTTAGGGGTAAAAACAAAACAGCAAAATGATCAGTGTGTAAGTATAAGTAATTAGTGTGAGTGACGTGCTGATTGGATTTGGCAATAAAGCGTTCCCATCCAACGATTCCTTTGTTGGCTAAAATAAGTCACTAATAAAGCCACTTGTTCGGCAACTATGTCTGGGATTTTATTTTAAAAGATATGTTTGGGATTTAAAAAAAATGAATATTGTTCTGAAAAAAATAATTTCTGAGACTTTTATTGTTTTAAAACTATGTCTGAGGCTTTTATTGTTGTATTGTATTGTATTTAGCAAAGCTGTGCGTGGGTAGGCTACTGAATATCTGCAGTATACAGTAAGTACCAAACTGATGTGTTTTTCCATAATGACAATGACTCTCACACGCGTTGTGTGTTAAAATGCCATGCGCTTCTTATAGTGCTTGCTGGCCTTATAACTCTGTCTCATTTACTTTCAATAGAGGCGGGGAGCGTGTCGCATCTCAAATGCACGTTTAATGCAGCAACGCATGGAAAATGTAATAGGATTTCATGACGCTGATAACATTTAGCTGTGTGTGTGTGTGTGTGTGTGAGTGCGTGCGTGCGTGCGTGCGTATGTGTGTAAGTGTGGCTAATGAAACATGAACCTACTCTGCATACGATATTTAGATAACGGAGGCTAGAAATAGAGTGTGTGTCTGTGTATATTTGTATTATTATACTTGCGAATGGGTTAATGTCCCTACACATATATTAGAATTTGAGAAATAGACATCGTGAGGACAATGTTCATGGTAGTTATAAGATAAATGGTTGTTTTATGGAAAAGAAAACAATTGTGTAGCTTATAGGAAAATATTTAGGTTCTTAATCGGTTAAGACCTGAGGCCGATTCTACAAGACTACAAATGCTATATCAGTAGTTCTCACACTCTCTCAAAAATAGCAGATGTACAAGCTTGCAGTGCGGCATGATGTGACAGTGCTGTGAGCTTGTACATCTGCTATATTTTGAATAGCCAACGCAAAAATCTTAAACGACACAGATGCTTTCCTGGATTTAATGGGTTAAGATGAGACATTTAGAGTTTGGTGTAAGGGTTAAGAGTCAGAATTATGTCAGATTTATACCTAGTTGCACACCGAAAATAGCACTAGATCACTTGTAGATCATCTATTTTCAGCTATAAAGAAAATGAAGAAAGAAATTATAATGGTATTCATGAAATTGCCGTCCTAAATGTTGACGTCCAAGCATGTATAGTAATATAAATGTGTGTGTGTGTGTGTGTGTGTGTGTGTGTGTGTGTGTGTGTGTGTGTGTGTGTGTGTGTGTGTGCACGTGCGTGCGACAGGGGGGGGGTTGGAATTCTGCAAAAGGGAGATATCGCTGAAACAGATATTTACACAAAGCCTGGATAATTTCTCTTTTGAAAATAAATAAAGCGTTTTGCAGAGCAGAGGTGAATTCTCTCTTTTTAAATAAAAGTACCAAACCTCACGGTTAGTTCATGTACCAACACATTGTACCATTTCCTTCTTTTCATCAGTAATTGGTCGCTATATTTAGCCCCAAAGCGGCGAAAAGGGCAAACGTACAAGCTCCTGTACGAGCTTGTAGATTGGCGTTTTTCACAGTTTTCTTTATAATTTTATAAAGAAATGATAATTAAGACCCATGAGGTCAACTCAGAATAACTATAGAGGCAGAGCCCAGTGATTCTCAACATTCTTCATTTCAAGGACCCCCAGTTCGATATGCATTAGACCACGGAGCCTTATTTGAAATATTCTTTTTTTAAATCTCTGGGACCTGATCTATACTGTGAAATCTATTGATCTGCATTATAGCACAAATAGCTTAGCTGAAGCTCTTCAAGGGTCCATTTGGGTCCTAACTATAAATCATTAAGCTGAGGACCCCCTCAAGGACCCCTGGGGGTCTCTGAACACTATGTCGAGGACCACTGGTATATATAGATAACATTCATTCAATAAAAGTTTTCCCTTATAACAAACGTATCAGCACTTTCATATTACAAAAACTATACTTTTCCCACTCGGGCACATATAGTACAATTAAGTAAAATGGTACATAAAAAGTCATGGCTGCGTAACAACGGGTTAAAATAGTACTCTAACTATTTACAGGCCTTGCTTGGCGTGTCGTCAAGTGCGAGCTACAGGTTTTGCCAAGAGTGCTTGGATTACGTTCAAAAGCATTGCGATATCTAACAGACAACGACACACTTTGGGAGAGGTTTGGGTTGTGTAGTTGGTTTGTCATGTCGTAACTCAAAACTATCTATTCTGCAATAGTTTCACTCTTGATTAGAAATTGATATTCCAAATTGTCAGCCGATTTACGTACATTGCACTGGTTTAGCATAAAAAACAATGTGGATTTGGGCCATATGTAGAATATATATTTTTTTACCCGAGGCGGGGTTGGCAAATGGGCCTTTCTGTGTGGAGTTTGCATGTTCTCCCTGTGTCCCCTAGGGTAGGTACCCTCACAAAAAACATGCAGTAATCCTGGTCTCTAAACTACCTCCCCCTGGCCAGCCGGGGCGCCTGATGGAGGGGAAAGGAACTGGATGGAATAACGTGTTCCTTCCACTCGCTACGTCCGGTCGGGGAAACTCCCCCAGGTGAAAAGAAGCAGCTTGGACTCCTCATGCATAGAAGGAAGCATGAGGTCGGTCCACTGCCCCCCAGGTTGGCAGAGGAAGTGTAGCACCCAGGATTACATTAGATAACTGACACTGGGTGAAAAAATGGGTTGCAAAATCGTGGGATAAAAATTATATATATATTTAAAAAATATCAATATCAGAATATCAATTTCTAATCAACGGAGCAACTATTGACGATATCCCACCAATATTTGGGGTTCCATCATGGCAAGGCGACAACACAACTCAAGCCTCTAACCAAAGTGTCATGCTGCTTTAATTTGTGCACGGTTGGTAGTGGATAAAGAGGATGAGAGGTTCTGTACAAATGCAGGTA
The DNA here is from genome assembly GCF_951216825.1 of Electrona antarctica. Classification (NCBI taxonomy): domain Eukaryota; kingdom Metazoa; phylum Chordata; class Actinopteri; order Myctophiformes; family Myctophidae; genus Electrona; species Electrona antarctica. The sequence goes on along the minus strand of NC_136796.1, from coordinate 20,149,655 downwards.
CCATAACACCGAACCATTGTGCTTAAAAATGCTGAGGGGGTGGCAAGTGGATTACAGAGTGTACTGTATGCGTACCTACAACAGGAAAAGCATGAACTAAAACACGTCAAACAAAAGAAACAAAACAAGAAAAAAGAAATACAAATCAACCAATACATCCACAATAACTCTGTTATTGTGGATGTATATATAGTTGCTGCACTTCTTTTTTCCTGTAAGTATTTCGAAAGCGTGTCCATTCTGTGCCTGACCAAATCATTTCCAAGGAAAGCAGTCTCAGTTGAATACTTCATCACGAGAATAAGAAATCACAATAAAATGTGTGGTCTCACCACATGTGTCCATTGCGATATTGAGTTCCACACCTGAGTGGAAAACGTACCTTGACAAGTCACATATCCTTCACAAGCTATGTTCACATAGAATTCTATTGAATTTTTTTTTACCTTGCTTTCACAGACGTTACTCATCATTTCACAATTGCACACGATAATGCATGTTCAAATAAATACAAAATTGATTCAAAATACGTCCAAAAGAAAATGCATTTAGAAATGCATTACGGACACCGCTGTCGTTGTGTACAACGTGCAACCATCTCTTCAGTCCTGCTTGCTATTTTGGTTTTACACATGACTGACATTCCAGATATTTCATCTTACAATATTTAGAGGAGCCCATTTGTTTGCGCGGACAGCCTCCCTGGAAAACAACTGCGTTCAGTCAGCCGTAGTTTTGCTTGTCGCCACGGTCTGTCGACCGTAATTGTCGTCTGTGGAAACTGTTTGGTCATTGTTTAAGACGGGGGACAGATGTGTTGTCACTGAATCTGCCATATGCTGTGGCATGCACACACAAAAAAAAACCTTTCCCACAGAACGTCTGAGTGCAACGGCAGGGGGAATCTGCCTGGCTAGAAATAGCCCCTCCCAAAAAATGCATGCCACCTCGGCCCCCTTGAATAAACCATGACCCTGACTGACCTGATATAAGCTACAAAGACACTGGTTCACTGGCATCATGCCATTCTGCTGATATTACCTTCATAAGTGCATTAAAGAAGAGAACATATGGCACAGAATTCTAAGTATTGATAGGATGTGCTGTCATGCGTATCGCACTGTCATGTGTGTGCTGCGACTGGGTGTCAATCCGATAGAGGCATGACAGTGAATTTTAATCAGTCCGTTTAGTCCAATGTTTTATCCATCTGTGACCCTCCGCGGTGAAACCTACTCAATTCATAATATGTGCTACTGAGAGATATGTCAGTAGAGGTTAATGCCTGATTTAAACTTGGTTGTACAACACCAGCGCACAACCAAGAATAAATCAACCTTAACACTGACACGGGAAGCTCAGCACTCAGTACTCCGTACCATCGAAGCTCAGCACTCAGTACTCCGTACCATCGAGCGATTTCACTCACTAGTACCGTTATTGTTACCATCATCACTGTTAACGTCCACCCTCACTGGATGACTGGATTAAAGGGGCCCAGGGCAGATATAACAAAGTGTACCCAAGCTGATGAAGAGGCCACTGATTCGATCAAAAATGCCATGGTGCCGCCATACCCCCTAAGTCATGCAGCAAAGGCATTCGAGGCATTAGAGACCTATGGCCGTAAGGTAGTACTCAAATAAGATCTATGAGGAGAAAGCGTCCCTCTTAATAAAACGTCTGACAAGCTGTGATGGACGGGGCGATAAAGACGAGAAAGGGATCGGGTGGTGTCAGAAGTGGGATCGGGTGGTGTCAGAAGTGGGATCGGGTGCGTATCAGAAGAGAGGGATTGGGGGGAAGGGAGTCAGAGGCGGGACATATCGCGACTGAGGCCCATTTCCCCGAAATTCTCGTAGTCGGGCTCGGGCATGCTGCCGTTCGAGTCCTCCTCCGTCCTGTGGTCAACTCCGTTGGCAGTGCCCGTCTTGGGTATGCAGATGGTTTCGTACCCGGGGTCGGCACCGTCCGAGGCGGCGGGCTCTCCTCGGGCTCCGTCCAGCGTCGGCGGGGGAGTGCCGTCGGCCTGCGGGTAGATGTCCCGGACGGTGGCGTAGAGGTCGCTGGAGGACGAGGCGGGGACCAGGCCTTTGAGCTCCCCGATGCTGCTGTAGTCATGCTCCTTGTCGTCCTCGCTGGTGGCGTCGCCACCACAGTGTGGCACCGTGGAGTACACCGCCGACTGGAGGGAACACGCACGCGCACACACACACGCACACACACACACACACACACACATAATTGGTTATTC
>NC_136796.1:20124901-20142401 GCF_951216825.1 Electrona antarctica | reverse complement strand
ATTCTTCCCCTGCACTCTGCCGTGAATGTTGAAAAAAGGCAGAACATCCATCCATCCATCCATCCATCCATCCATCCATCCATCCACATCCTCTCACCTCGCCATTGTACACGCCGTTCATCTTGGGCGCGGTCGGCTGGTTGTCGTTCTCGTCCAGGACTTTCTCCGGCACGGGAGGCGGCACCTCCTCGTCCTCCTCTGGCTCCTCCCCCATGGGCCGGCCCCCTGGGTGGGGTGCGGCGGCCGCCATGGCGTTGTCCGAGCGCCGGCGGGCCTCCATGTCGGCGCTGTAGCGGCTCTTCTTGTTCAGGTCCACCGAGGCGTACTCCACGCCCGCGCACAGCGGCACCCGCTCCGTAGGGCTGTTAGTCATCCGACACAACCTTTTAGTCCACGGTTCATTGTCAGACAAACGCAGACATGACATCTGACCCCCACCCACCACCCAATTGTCGTGCCCGATTTGACAGGCGTGAAATGAGGCCAATTCACACACCGGGCATTATTTCACACCTGGCAAATGCCCCCCTTTCTCTGTGACAAGGCTTGGACTATATGCACTGATGTTCAACTGAAGGCTTGGACTATATGCACTGATGTTCAACTGAAGTGCAAATGGCAAAAAAAAATGGTGCATTTATATAGCTCTTTACATGTGCAATACATTGTGCATTACATTCATCCACCTCTTCACACACACATTCATACACCGATGGCGGAGGAGACCATGCAAGGCACCAACCTCAGCAACCATCAGGAGCAATAGAGGGTGCCGTGTCGTTAGTCAGAAGGTTCCTTGTTCCGAAATTACTATCCCTATCTCTAATCCTAACCTAAACATAACCGCAAGCACGGGAGCAGTGCATGTTCGGACTAACGGGACTTCGGATCTATGGGCAGTTCCCCAATAGAGCACCGAAGTCTGACGCCAATATCGGTAGAGGGCGCAAATCCACGGGTTCATGCACTTTTTTATTTGCATTGTAATCCCCATAGGGGGATTTTAGATCGCCTCATATAAGAACTGTGTTTGAAAAATAAACATGTCATCACAGCCGTTTCACATGGATATGAAGAATCAACTGACTGTGAGAAAACACTAATGTTACTGCTACTGAATTAGTTAAATTATCGCTAGAAACAGACTGTATGACTGACTGACATCGTAAACCATACAGAGACACCTCCCTGACAATAACGCTGAGACAGTTTGTTTATTTTTGGACCACAATGCTTATATGAGACGGTTTTAAGAGGACCCCATGTTATTCTCCATAGAGAAATTACTTCCGTGAACCAGGGGATGAGCGAGTGACGTCAGGACTTCGGTGCTCTATTAGGCACTTCGATGGGAACCTCACAGTTTTTCCCATCCGGCCATTCTACATATCTGTAATCACGATTAATGGCCAATTTATCATCGCTGTCAGGCAGAAACCAGCCAACTCCATTTTTCTGTCTATCTGTCCATCCATCCATCCATCCATCCATCCATCCATCCATCCATCCATCCATCCAAATCAACACTAGTGAACCCCCTTTAAGTGTGCGTGATGTTTATTAATTCTTTCTCTGCGAGGTACGAATATATTCGTACCCCCAAGCTATGGCCTCATATACTCCGTGTATGAGCCCCAGGGCAGCTGTTAACATTGATCCGGTTGCTATGCAAAGCAGGATGATCCCCAAGGAGCGCTGTCCTTGGGGATCATCAGCCATCCAAAGTTCGGATGTCATTTCTGACTTTATCTCGCATCGCTCCCGACATGTAAACGTTTCTGGCAACAGGTAAACAGTGTGCGCTATTGCTAATAATAGCAAATGGTTGTAGTGAGTGTGTGCATGGGGCTACAGCTGGGCGGAAACTGATTATCTTAAAGTGGACGCAAGCGGTGGCACAACTTAACTACAATTATGCCACCCGCTAGCAGCAAAAAAATATTATGTCCAAGCTTAAGCTTGTAGATCTGCTGCTACTGTAAAATATGTAATAATTGCGCTAGTGCTTACCGCTCGGGGGTCCCCGTGACGCAGGGCGCTCCGTCGAGGTGTCCGTTGAGGCCGGGGGTCTCGTCCGGGGAGGAGGAGGGGCTGGGGGACAGCGGGGAGGTACCGTTGGGGAGGAGAGAGGCGGCGGCGTTCTGGGCCTTCATCTCCTTCACAGACTCGTACAGCGAGTCCTCTGTGCTGACGTCACGAGACCTCGCCGCCATGTGCTTCACCACCTGACAGGAGAGAGAGAGAGAGAGAGAGAGACAGAGAGAGAGAGAGAGAGAGAGACGTTTACTGTCTGTCTGTCTGTCTGTCTGTCTGTCTGTCTGTCTGACTGCTTTATTGTCACATCGCAGGTTTACAAAAAAAGGGTTAGTTGGATAAAGGTGCCAGAAAAAATAAATAAATAATAAAAAACACAAAAAATACATAAGTCAGTGTGGTGGCTGTCCGTCCATCAGAATGTGAACATGTAAAGTGTGGGAGAATGATTCAGAGTGTTAGAACATGTTAAGTGTGGGACCATGCATCTATTAGTGTTAGAACATGTTAAGTGTGGGACCATGCATCTATTAGTGTTAGAACATGTTAAGTGTGGGACCATGCATCTATTAGTGTTAGAACATGTAAAGTGTGGGACCATGCATCAATTAGAACATGTTTCAGAGTGTTAGAACATGTAAAGTGTGGGACCATGCATCAATTAGAACATGTTTCAGAGTGTTAGAACATGTAAAGTGTGGGACCATGCATCAATTAGAACATGTTTCAGAGTGTTAGAACATGTAAAGTGTGGGACCATGCATCAATTAGAACATGTTTCAGAGTGTTAGAACATGTAAAGTGTGGGACCATGCATCAATTAGAACATGTTTCAGAGTGTTAGAACATGTAAAGTGTGGGACCAGGCATCAATTAGAACATGTTTCAGAGTGTTAGAACATGTAAAGTGTGGGACCATGCATCAATTAGAACATGTTTCAGAGTGTTAGAACATGTAAAGTGTGGGACCATGCATCAATTAGAACATGTTTCAGAGTGTTAGAACATGTAAAGTGTGGGACCATGCATCAATTAGAACATGTTTCAGAGTGTTAGAACATGTAAAGTGTGGGACCATGCATCAATTAGAACATGTTTCAGAGTGTTAGAACATGTAAAGTGTGGGACCAGGCATCAATTAGAACATGTTTCAGAGTGTTAGAACATGTAAAGTGTGGGACCATGCATCAATTAGAACATGTTTCAGAGTGTTAGAACATGTAAAGTGTGGGACCATGCATCAATTAGAACATGTTTCAGAGTGTTAGAACATATAAAGTGTGGGACCATGCATCAATTGGAACATGTTTCAGAGTGTTAGAACATGTAAAGTGTGGGACCATGCATCAATTCGAACATGTTTCAGAGTGTTAGAACATGTAAAGTGTGGGACCATGCATCAATTGGAACATGTTTCAGAGTGTTAGAACATGTAAAGTGTGGGACCATGCATCAATTGGAACATGTTTCAGAGTGTTAGAACATGTAAAGTGTGGGACCATGCATCAATTAGAACATGTTTCAGAGTGTTAGAACATGTAAAGTGTGGGACCATGCATCAATTGGAACATGTTTCAGAGTGTTAGAACATGTAAAGTGTGGGACCAGGCATGCCATGCAGGCGGTGTACATACCTCGTAGGTGCCGTCTCCAGAGGCCGGTGGGGTCTGGCTGCTCATCAGGGCTCTGTTGGGGGGGATGCTGGGCAGCTGGCGGTCCTGGGGACACTTGGAGGAGCGCAGCTCCGACTGGCTGGACACCAGCTCCTCTGAGGGCTGGGGACTGCTGTCCTGGGTGTCTGTCAGGACTGACCGGTGCAATGAAATGGAGGGGGGAAACAATCCAGGTTAAACAATCAATTATTGAAAATAAACCTTCTGTCGTCTCTGTCGATTGACATTTCAAAAAGAAATGTCTTGTGGGTCAATGCATCATCATCAGACATAACATATGATGATGATTCATCACCATTCGTCATCATCAAGGCACCGCTCACTTCACACTGGGTGTGATTTATGTTGGTATTGGCAGTCATGGCTGCTAGTTCCCACCTGATGTTGTGTGGGAGTTCCGACTGCTCCAGACCGTACTGAATAACTACCAGCTTGCATAATGTCTTTAGACTAGGGCTTAAGTCTAAGATGTACAAGTCATCGGGTCCAATAAAGATGACACGATCCCCCACCATGCAACTCGCTATCCCACACATCACCCAGCCAGTGTGTGGGCTTTTGCCCTTGGGCCAAAGCTTCTTCCAGGAGAAGGTCTCTGGACTGAATTTCCACATGTCATTTAAGTACCGGTTATTTAAGTACAGCTCTCCATTGTAGGCAAATGCTGAAATAGCGTCGTGTCCCATTGGAAAAATCGGTGTACGAGGCGTGCTCAGCCAGGAGTTGGTCTCTGTGTCAAACACTCTGGTGTCGTAGTCCAAAACAAACACCTTTGTCCCGATAATGATGGCAGCTTCACCATGACATTCCAAACTCCGAGTAATACATATTGGGTTAATTAAAGACCACACCATTGTGCTGGTGTCTAACTTGTAGACGCCATCAATCCACCGGTTCCAGGCGTATCTTCCATGTACATTCCGGGTTATTCCTCCATGGACATACATGGCCTTTCCCAGCACACAGGCTGAGTGGTAGCGTCCGCGTTTTGGAACATTCCCGGACACCTTTGGCTTGGACCATCTGTGGGTGTCGACATCAAATGCATAAAGCACGTTGAAGTCGAGGTTAAAAATATTCCCCCAGATATAGATGCTACGTTCAATCAGGACAGCTGTAATTGCCCCCACGGTGCACACAATATCTTCAATCGGCACAGTTGTGACGCCATAGCGCCTGGAGGGAACCTCAGCACGACGTCGTATTCTGGTCGTCACTGGGCGCAAATTCATCCAACGCAAAGACACCGTGTTGAAGACCTGTACACCAATCCGTTTCCGGTTGAGCTCGTCACTGCTGCGTCTGTATACTCCAAAGGCATAAACCTCATGTCCCACTGCTACCGTAGCATGATATAACCCGTTGGGTCTATCATTGAGATGCACAGCCCAGCAAAGCATTCCCCACACCTCTACCAGCTTGGATTCAAGGGAATTATTATATATTGCTGTGTAACGGAAAACAGAGAGCTTTGGTGCACTGTCATGTATATTGCTCAGTGGCACTAATGTCACACAAAGTTTGGCCAATGTGTCGGGTTGGCCAAATCAACAAAGCCAAAGCCACTTGATTTCGCTAACATGGCATATTGTCAATAGCACAACTGCAGCCTTGACAGGCTTTGGAAATCGCCTGTGCTTGCAGCAACGAGTCTGTTCAGAATTGTTGTACAGGGAAAGGCTCCAGAAGCAGGTGGGATTATTGCAAATATAGGTACTACATTTAGTTTTTTCTTATTTGACATAAGACGTGATGACAACATTGTGTTGTCTCTGTGTGATGATGTCATTGCGTAGAACAGGGGTTTCCCAACCACCGGTACTTGTACCACTAGTGGTACTTGAGCCCCCTCTGGTGGTACACAGTGGAGTCGCCCAAAAAAGGAGAAAAAAGACAAAAGTGGATTGAAATATAACTACAGGTAGTTCTTCTGACCAAGCAATTGGTTGAAATAGTCTATCCAGCCGTGCTGAAATGGGCATGACAACACATCTAGCTGTTAATAGAAGATTTGAGAACGGATTAATCACATTAGAAATATCATCAGTTGTGCTGATTAGTGATTAGACTGAGTTTTGTCAGAGCAGCAGCATTATTTGCTTATAGGAATGGAACAAAAAGAGCAGGTATACGCTCCTGTATTTTAAATAAATAAATACATAATAAGGTGGTACATGGAGAGCCAAATATTTCTTAGGTGGCACTTCAGTATAAAAAGGTTGGGAACCAATGGCGTAGTACACACAATAGCATTACTCACACGGACAGGCTATATCGGCAAAAGTATATGAGGGGGGTTATCATATAGAATTGCATACGGAAAAAAAACGCATTCGCATTCCTAAGCCTGATGACCAGACAGTGGTTCACTATGGAGACACAAAGAGTCTCCTTTAATTTTTGGCTTAGGAATATGACAAAAACAAACAAAAGATATCCATGAATTCAAGTCTCCATGGGGTGAGCAATCGATAGAAAAAAGTATTTTTGGGGCGTGAACTATCCGTTTAATGAAATACATTACCTCACCTTTCAAGGTGAGGTAATGCTCTACATTCTGATTACAGACTATTTGTTCAGTAACAGTCTCCCTGTCTCTCCAGTCAAACAGAAAATACATTTTCAAGTTGGGTATCAACTTTATCCAATCAGAGTAAGGGCATGAGACACAGATGTTGTGTTGTTAGTTATTGTTGATTAAATTAAATGTTGTGATTGTGGATTTGAAAGTTTCTTCCCACAACACTCGCCGACTACTGCCCCCAACATCAATACCTGTTTTCTTATTTTAATGATGCTTTCTCTCTCCTTTTTTGTTTTAATGTCTTTTGCTTTTTAACGTGTGTGTTGTTTTTAACGTGACAAGTGCCATGATTTACGGCGGAGAATTGTGTTTCACGGAGAACTGTATTTTGCTCCCAATGTAAATGTGGTTCATGGAAGTGACAATTCATGTATTATGATTGTGGAAAATGTCTTACTTGTACCGCTGGTGAGAGGGCCGTTGTGAGAGGTACTGATGTTCAGGTCTGTCGCTGGACTGTCCGCAGACTGGCTGTTCGTGTCTCTCTCCGACACCTACACAACACAACACAACACAACACATCAACCAGAGGTGGAAGAAGAACTCACATGTGTTACTACCAGAGTTAAAACATCGTCTGCAGCTGCCCTTGACAATGATTTCAAGAGTTTTTAACTAACCATTGAAAATCTAGGCTATAGAATAATATACAATCCACCCACCGATCATCTGAAAAGATGCCAAAAAGCGGCAGAAAGCCAAGACATTTTTATTTGTACAACTCCTTTAACATTATGCTAAACAACCGGCATGAAAAACTTGTGATCACGTGATTTCTGGGTGTAATCTGCTTTGTCACTCCTTGGATCATTCACAGTTTGCAGAAGAGCGCCCTCTATCGTAAACCACTGAAAACCCTACATGACGAGTGACTCGTCAATGGCGGTGTGAGCCTTGGATTGAAATGACCAGTATAGGCTACTCCTCAATGGCAGTCCATGAGTCACCCAATAAAAGGGGCGTCTGTGGCTTAGGAGGTAGAGCAGGTCGTCCAATGATCCTCGGTTTGGTGGCTTGAATCCCGGGTCCTCCTGTCAACATGTCCAAATGTCTTTGGACAAGACAGTAAGACACTGAACCCCACATTGCCTCCAATGAGTCGGTCGGTGCTAGCTCGCAGCCATTGGTGTGTGAATCTGGGAAGTGAAGTCTGCTGTCACCCATGCGGATATGTTGGCCCGAAAGATCTTACCCCCCATTCCAAAGCGCCAGCGCTCGCCCAGCAGTCTGCTGTCACCCAGACGGATGTGTGCATGCAGGTCGCTTCTCGCCCTCAGGCGTTTTACTGGTATTATTAGTTACCGCAAAAAGTTGTTTATTTAGAAAACCCTGTGGGGTTTATAAGGTTAATCTCACCTCATTTTACAACAAAAATACAAAGAAATCATAAGAAAACAAACATTTGCAAATAGCAGATCATGAAAATAATAAAAAGCAGATCTACAAGCGTTGTGAGCTTGTAGATCTGCTATTGTCACTAGTTTGGGTTCCGGGCAAATGCTTATAATTTCTCTCGAGTCTTGAGCTAAAAAGTTTGTGAAGCCCTGCTCTATATTGTTTATTTAGTAACAAAAAGCACTGAGTACTTCTTCCACTGCCTGAGAGGATCAAAGGCTCAGCCTCGCACGTGCACGTGTGCACGCTTCCCTGAGGAATACCCAGGGTACTTTTTGAATGTTTAATTAGGGTTGTGTGACGGCCAGAGTTAATCACATGTTTTTTCTTGTTGGACATGGAAGGTCTGGTTCAGGAAACCTTTGAACGACGGGACAGAGGGACGCAGGTTGCAGACGGACACGGTAGTTAAGTATTGTAATGTAAACAACATGTTACGGTAGGCTACTGCAATCACACATCAAGCCACACACGCAAGCACACACGCATGCACGCTAGATTGGTACACCAACATTTTAATGCCAAGGACCCCCAAATGAATATGGATTTGGCCGTGGAGCCCCATTTGAAAATACCTTCTGCCAGGGATTTGACAAAGAGAAGAATTGTCAAGTCTCCTCTTATGGGGATCAACCTTCTTTTTTTTTTTCTTCTTTTTTTTTTACAATTCTAAAATAGCTGGTCTAACAACTCACAACACATCACATCACAATGTGAGCTTGTAGATTGTCTATTTCCGAAAAGCCCAACAAATACAGTGTTTAAACGGCTCCTCATTTTGCCGGGGACCCCCTGGAACCCCCTCAAGGACTCCATGGGGGTCACCGGACCGCCCTTTGAGAACCAGTGGTGTATCGAAGCCAGATCTTATGAGACATTGTTGGCCCACATTTTACATAAAAAGAAAGGCTCCACAGCCCCACCCAGTGGCATTCTATTGTCATAACAACATGTTATTGTCAACTGGACTCTTGGTGAGAATCCTCAATCCTAAAAAATACCTTTTTTTTAGATCTTTTAAAAAGAGGTGCATAGAAGCTGAAACATGATTATTTGTTAGCCGCAGTTGGATAATAATTTGTTACTTTTACTCAATTTCATTCACTTACAAGTGAAAAGTTAGAAATAACCTTTTGAATAATTTATAAGGAAGAAATTCGGAATGCACGGCCTTGGGCTAAGGGCTCTGTTGTCATGGTTACGTCCCCGCAGGCTATGGGATCAGTAGCCACTGGGTGAACTTAGCTTCGGGGCTATAGTACACACTCGCGCACACACGCATGCACGCACACACGCATGCACACACACACGCACGCATGCACACACACACGCACGCACACACGCACGCACACACAAACACAGAAGGGCAACAGTCCATCGCTACAAAGTCATAAAGGAGTTTGATTTAGCGCCCTCGTCCACAGACATCCTTTTATAAGCTGAGGGCCACTTTGGATATCATGTCCACAGCACTCACTACCCCGGGTCGTAACTAATCACTGAATTAGAATCCTGAAGTGAAAAGTAATAGTTTTGGACATATGAGTAACCATAAGTACATTTACTCAAGTACTGTACTTACGTACAATTCTGAGGTACTTTTACTTTACTGGAGCATTTCCAATTTTCAATATTACTTCTACTCCACTACATATCTGAGGAAAATATTGTACTTTTACTCCATTACAATATGAACTTTAGTTACTAGTTACTTTGTAGATTTTGATTATTGTTACAAACAAAACACACTAACCACTTCAGCGTGCCCAGAAATATCCATCACATAAAAAGACGACCAGAGGAATTCATACCCGTAGAAGGTAGCACTTTGTGTGTACGAGCAGTCAAGCACACACACAAACACACGTCCATGTGTCCCAGTGTGTATAAGCACACACGTCTTATGGATGTCGTTTAGTGTATGAAAGTGGGGCCATTTGTCACACGTTATGGCAGACGAAGAGCATCCTGGAAGACACGGCAGCGCTCCGTCCAACCAGACGGAAGGGGAAAAGGTGTTGTGTGAATATGATGGCTTGATAAAGGTCACGCCTCAACCAATAAGAGCTCAACAGTGACATGCTATCATGGGTCATCAATATGTACACAGACAAAATGTGTCTGTGGAAAGACTTGGCCTTAATTATTGTCCGTGGCAAATGTTTGATTTTATTTTTTTCACAGCATTGTTGTTCTTATTTCGATCAGTTACTGAATGTCTAGTCTCCAGGTTTTCAGTGTATGACACTTTTTTACGACATTATGGCACAAGTCCACTAGTACTAGTGGTTCTCAAATGTTTTATTTGCAAGGACCCCCTTAACTCTGAGAGGGTACAAATGGAACAGGTCCATTTGGTTTCATTTTAATATTCTCCGAGTTACAGTTACAGTTACTGTTATGTTCAGTCAGGCTAGCTACTACAGTATGTGTTCTGGTGATATTGTCCATGGCAAAAATCATGGAATCTCCAAAGAGGAATTGTACTATCAGCTGTCATGTCACAACAATCTAATGCAGTGGTCTGCAACCTTTTTCACATGAAGTGCCATATATAATTATGACACCACATCAAAATTAAATATTCCCAATTGATTTTGATTGTCCATATAGGTATAGGTTATAGGATATACATAACAAGCTTAGAAATATTTTTGTAATGATCATTAAACTCACCCACCTAATCCCTCCCCAGTCATGAGTTAGAAGTTTGAATGAATGTACAATTATGTGCATGATGTAAATTATCATGTAATTTGTAGATGTGAATATACTTAATTAATAATAATACTTAATTTAACTGACTACACTTTTTTGGAATATTTAATTTTAAAAGAAAAACCTTCTCTCTCTCACACTAATGCCAGTGTGCCAGTGATCACCCTCCCCTGTGCCAATGTTGGCACCCGTGCCTAAGGTTGCCTACGCCTGATCTAATGTACACTCACCATTGAACCGAATGGACCATAGCGCTAGAAGGACTTCTCCTTAACGCTATGGGACTTTCGAGCCTTTGCACACATCTGCAGAGACTTTCTCGTCTTCAGTAAAAAATAAAAAAGTACACTTTTGCTACTCCCCAAAACAAAGATGTGTAGTTGAATGCCTACTTTCCTTAATGTTCCACGAAGGCCCCTTTTCCACCGGGGTTGAACCGGTTCGGTAGAACCAAAGTTCTTTTGGTGGAAAATAATGTGTCTGAGCCCCCAACCTCATGTCTAAAATAAACCTTTTGGCTAAAATAAATAAATTAGCCTATTATAAAATAAGTAATAACTGTATTACTGGTCAGTCAGTGTGCTGATATTGATTTTGTGCATGTTGCCCTCACTGGAAACACTACACTAGTGGGTCTCAAGTGTGGTTCAAGGATCCTAATGGTTTGAGGGGATTCCAAATGGCCCTCTGAGAGCGTAAAAGGGCACTTCTGGCCATGATAATAGCTGATCAACGCTCTCAGGGCAGTTTTTTACAGATGTTTAAAGTGGCAGGAGCTGAAACCCCCTTTGATGTCTGTGTGCACATGGCTGCTCAGTGTTATGGGAGTCCTTGAAATTAAAAAGTTTGAAGAACCACACAGCCTTCTGGTTTTGTGGTTCTCAAACTGGGGTCCAGGGACCCCAAGGGATCCTTGAGGAGTTATGGGACTGTATCTCAGAGAGTGTACAGGTGTATAAATAGATTGGGGGTCCCCAGAGATAAGAGACAATGGTATCAAATGGGGGTCTGTGGTTTAATGCGTAATAAAACTGGGGGTCCTTGAAATCAAAACGTTTGAGAACTACATGCCGGATGTAATCGGTAAGCCCAGTGGAAGGAACTAAAGAAGAGGTACAATTTCTCTCCAATAATAGCTGCTGTGCATAGAGCCTCTCAGAATTAGGGGGGTCCGTGGCCTAATGCATACAGTATGGGTGGGGGTGCTTTGTACCCCCCACCAGCACCACCACCATGGCTCATTCCAAGCTGCTCTGGAGGACAGTGTCACCCATGGGACCAAAAAACAATGATCCATGTGAACGCTCATGTCTTTTGTCTCCCTCTGCTGACAGAGACAGGTCACAGCTACGGTGGCCTAACTGCAATAGAGTGCTGCATCTAGTGCACGTGCGTGCGTGTGCATGTATGTGTATGTGTCGGAGACCTGCCTGTCAATCACGTAACCAGTCAAGCTGGAAGCCTCATTTAACCTAATTATCTGCACGACACCCTCACACTGTGTGTGTGTGTGTGTGTGTGTGTGTGTGTGTGTGTGTGTGTGTGTGTGTATGCGTGGCTGGGTAAATGTTTTCCCAGAATTCCTCAGGTTATGCTAATGTCATTTTCCACCCCGGGAGTCGATTACAAATGTCTTCCAGACATTTTCCCACAATCCCTTGATAGTGCTGAACTTTGACCTCTTGACCTGATGACCTCTACCTCAGGAAGTCTCTCTGGTGTGTGTGTGTGTGTGTGTGTGTGTGTGTGTGTGTGTGTGTGTGTTTGTGTGTGTGTGTGTGTGCGTACGTGCGTGTGTGTCATTACTTATGCTAATGAGCATGAAATACACTAACTGAATGATTTTAAACACACAGCTGCTCTCTCTCTCTCACTCAGTCACACTCACATGCACACACCAACCTGGCTGCCGTGGGTAAGTGGTCACTGGTCAGATCATCATAATATGGTACGCGTATTTATCTGAATCACAATGGCCTGGCCTAGCCTTATTGTTTGCAACAAAATATTCTGTGGGTCTTGAAAGATTAGTATAAACGCTGGCAAATTGTTCTAGAGTAGAGAAACTCTGGCAGTTAATGACTTGAAAAGAAAAGAAAAGAAAGTCCAACTCACTCCGTTCATGAGGTTTTCATGGTCTGCTCCGGGATGAGCGCTGGTTGATTTCTTCTGCCTGGAACGGAGGAGAAATACAGTATTTTTGATTAATTTTTTCGTATTCCTGTGTGAATTTCTCTCTCCAGATTGGATATATAATAAGTAGGCCTATCCCAACTTGATTTACTAAAGAGCTGGAGAGACAGGGAGACTGCCTGTCACTGAACAAACACTCAATACTTATAGCAATGATTACTATCAGAATATAGAGCTATTTAACATTTATATTAACCCTAGGTTTGTCAGAATTGCTCATTTTAATATGGCACCATTTTTGTCTCCCCCCGTCTGTGTCTCATAGGGCCTAAGCACACTTTAGATTCCATGCGCGGACAGAAGAAGCTGTATTTTACGTCATTTCCGAGTTTTTAGACAGCTGGTGGATGGAAAAGAAGCTCCACCCCTGCGGCTGACTGCCGCGGAGGAGAGCGTTTCCGGGAATCTGTCCGTCGCGGCAGTCAGCCGCGGGGGTGAAGTTTCTTTTCCATCCACCAGCTGTCTAAAAACTCGGAATGACGTCGGGCGTCAGCTTCCTTTGTCCGCGTCTGTCCGCTAAAGTGTGCCCATGATGATAGGAGGACAGCTCAGAATTCAGTTTTCTTGCCCTGAAGTGGGCGTGTCACTATTCAGATTCAGAAAGATGCGGATGTGATTATAAACCATCATGAAAAATAAAGAACGAAACCAGTTCTAGAACCAACGTTGTAGAGAGTGTTGCTGTAAGTAAGGCGCTCACCCGTGGCAGCTGGCACAGAGCAGCAGCAGCAGCAGCGACAGCAGCAGGAGGGCAGCGGTGGCGCTCAGTACGCCCACCAGGGCCACGTGGCCCGCCCCCCCGCCGCCGCCGCCGCCCAGCCACCACGCCAGGCCCCCGGGGGCCGCGGCGCCCGCGGCCCCCGAGCCCGCCAGGCCCGCCTCGGGGCCCCACCACGCAGAGGCCAGCACCGGAGCCATCGCACATCACAGCCCGCAGGGGGCGCACATCGACACTGCTGCTACACCTGCTGAGAGAGAGAGAGAGAGAGATGGAGAGAGAGGGAGGGAGAGAGAAGAGAGACAGACGTTTAACAACAGTATATCAAACCAGTGTTCATTTTGACAGCAAGATTTAGTAATAGTCATTTGAATAAAATTCCATTCAGTTTTAGCCCCATTTGAGTCATCTGAAATGTTTTAGTTTTAGTCTAGTTTTAATTTACAAAACAGATTTTAGTCAACGACATCTATAGTTGATTTAGACGACTAATAACTTTAGTTTTTATTTGTTTTTTTGGTGGCTTTTTGTACACCTTTATTATTGAAAGGCCAGTGGGCTATTCTCGACGCCCTTCACGAAAATGAAGATACGATGGGAGAATGGACCGAAGGTATATGACAACGCGCTGGAAGCAGCCCGAGACATGAGAACGAGAGGATTGGACGTCCAGGTGAGGGAGCCAGAGGCCACGGTGGAGGAAAGAATTAGAGGAGCGGCAGCTTCACAGTGGCAACGCGCTGGAAGGAAGGAGGGACTGGAGATGGGGGGGAGTGACGTGCTCTCGCCAGAAAATCGAGCCAGGGCTCTGAGGCGAGCGAAGCAGAGACTGCAGGAGTTCCGAAAATAAGATAACCAAATAAAATACCTCTCGTTTTAAATACAAATTGTCATGACGGGGGTAAGGGTTTGTGAGTGAATGTTGATTATGTTGGACTTTTTCTAGTAGGATGGAAAGATCCTTTGTAGGACCTTTCTATCGCTAGAGAGGGGCCCTCCAACTAGTGGAGGCTATACCCCTCTCCCACCAACAGGGGTTTGGGGCAAGGGGAAGGAGCCCCTTTTGTTTTGGGAGTCTTTTTTTATTTATTTTATTTGTCTTGTTTTGTAAAGTTGTGATTGTTGTATTTGCAGTGTGAGGGGGATACAAATGAGGGGAAAGAAAACCCAAGATGCAACGTAACGATTTAAGGGAGATGTCGTTAAATATTAAGGGGTTAAATAGTCTAATTAAAAGATTTGTAATGAAGAAATTAACATACATTGAGATTGCAAGAGGATATATTCACAGAAGATGGGAGAAATGGACTGAGTATAGATTTCAACAGGTCGACACTGATGATAATGGACATTCATGAATGGACTGGAATATCTAGGTTGCTTGTTAAAGTTGCTAATGATGAACAAGAACCCTTACAGTGTGTCTGCAATTCTATGTTTTTCTGCAAATAAAAATTAAGTTACAAAAAAGAAAGGCCAGTGGGCTGACAGGAAATGGGGAGAGAGAGATGGAGAGTGACATGCAGCAAAGGTGGTCGGGATCGGGACTCGAACGCGTCTATTTTTGGAGCATGACACCTGTGCAGGGACGTGCACACATAGCCCTTTTACCTGTCTGCCCTTTCCAGACCATGAATCCAGCATTTACTATGGTGGAAGAAATGCAAATGCCACTTATTTCCATGCCATACCGGAAGGCAGCATTCAGCATAATTGCTTTATTTCTCCGAACTTGAATGCAGCATTTTGCGTTGAATTAATTTGTTTCTAAAGCCATGTCGTACACCGCATCTCCAGTAGATAAAGAGTGCTGGGTTGCGCCCTGAAAATAGCTGATCTTCAAGCTCACAACGAGCTTGTAGATCAGCTATTTTCGCTATTTTTGTCCAAAAGTGCCCTTTTACGAGAGTTCAGCCCCTGCCTCTCTGCACGTCTCTGCACCTGTGCACAACAAAGCATACAATGACTTGTCTTTTGGGGCATTGTAGTTTTCAAATAATTGTATTGGAGTAAAAGTACAATTAATTGCCTCTGAGTCTGAAATGTAGTGGGGTTGAAGTAAAATATTTAGAAACTAGTCCTAAAAGTTATTTTCCACCACTGATTGAAACCCACCGCCAGGTGGCAGGGCAGAGCAAATTTCTGCTGCAGCGCCAGACAGTGCTGTTTGCTGTGGTGCGGTGTGGTGCAGTGCAGCGCCTTGGCCAGCAGGGGCCAGTGTTTGGCAGGGATTGACTGCAGTCAGTGCAGTGCTGCCGTTGTACTGCAGTGCTCCACAGCTCTGCATAGCAAAGCTGCTCACACAACACTGCAGTCTGAACGCTAAAGTTTACACGAACACTGAGAGAGAGAGAGAGAGAGAGAGAGGACAGACAGACAGACAGACAGACAGACAGACAGACAGACAGACAGACAGACAGACAGACAGACAGACAGACAGACAGACAGACAGACAGACAGACAGACAGACAGACAGACGAAGGAGAAAGCGAGGGAGAGAGCATCTGTCTGTCTACCTGTCTCTCCTTGTCATTAGAGCAGAGACACAGACACCACACCCAGCGAGCACAGCGACCGAGTGACAAAACACCACAATCCATCTTCTCTTTTCGTACGTGTGCGTGCGTGCGTGCGTGCTAGAGCTATGTCCCCAGAGCCAAACTCCTGTCCGGAGGGAAGGGTGTGTATCGTATTCCTGTGTGTTCCATTGTTTTCGGCTGCGCTGTGTGTGTGTGTGTGTGTGTGTGTGTGTGTGTGTGTCTGTGTGTGTGTGTGTGTGTGTGTGTCTGTGTGTGTGTCTGTGTGTGTGGCTGTGCGTGCGTGCGTGCGTGCGTGCGTGTGTGCGTGCGTGCGTGTGTGCGTGCAAGCCTTGCATACGTGCCAACTTCTTGTGGCACAGAAGAATGACAAGGAGTTAATAGACTTATGCACCACAATGCGGTGCGTTGAGAGCTTGTTGATCGGCTATTTACGCAATGATTCAAATACTTTTTTCCAAAACACTGCATCCTCAATTGTTTTGGGGGCATTTCTAGACAGCTTTAGAGGAATATCTCAAATTAACACTAAGATTATTACTTGACATGAGAAATAAGTCCAGTAGAGTTAGGCTAATGTTCATCATTATCATCAGTTGCAATTAAGACTGTGTTCTCAGGCCTTGTACACACATGTCGGACGGACATGCTCGGTTCCATCCGTGTTTCATAGCCGCCTCAATGCTTTTCCAATGGAAGTCACGTTGTTTGTGGCTTCATACACACATATCAGACGAACATGCTCTGTGCTGTCCGTGTTTCATGGCCGCCTCAATGCTTTTCCAATGGAAGTCACGTGGTTTGACCAAACAGTTGTGTGTGATGGGGGAGGGGGGCAATCAAACACAAGTGTTTGGTCAAACCACGTGACTTCCATTGGAAAAGCATTTGGGCGGCCATGAAACCCAGGCAGAGCACAGCACAGTTGTCCTTTATGTACGAAGCCTGAGGCTTCAAACACAAGTGTTTGGTCAAACAGCAGTAGGCCAAAGGGAGAGGAGGGGGGTCAGGTGACCCTCCCCACGCCACTCCCTCTTTACACCCCTTTTCTTTTTTCTCCAGTCTTGATAAGTTACCTACTGGTTGATATCGGTTGATTTTCATTCGAATCCGCTAGATCTACTAGTGTGTGGGCTTATGATCCTGCCAGTCGCACCTGGACAGGTCAGACGGTGATTGTGGTGGGCGTGGTCTAGAAGACGTTTCTGGTGCAGGCTATCACCTGGAAGAGAGCACATAACGAGAGGAAAGGAACGATTAGGGATGACGGAGAGTGTGTGTGTGTGTGTGTGTGTGTGTGTGTGTGTGTGTGTGTGTGTGTCATTAAATCAATCACCCAACCCTTTTTCACTGCAGCCGCACGTACACGCACGCACGCACGCACGCACAACCACAGAGAGAGTAAATAGAAAGTCAATTTCATGTAGCAGAGCGGTGACATCATCCATAGTAGATCATATCAAGTGACATGGGACTTCATCACACTGTATACCAGTCTCAGTCATTACAAACAGTGGTCTGACCCAGAGCCCTGCAGTATTCAAACAGTGGTCTGACCCAGAGCCCTGCAGTATTCAAGTAAATGTAGATACATATTATATATAGAACAATAATCCATAAATCACATTAACACCGAATCACCCATTAC
>NC_136796.1:20112401-20114901 GCF_951216825.1 Electrona antarctica | reverse complement strand
CTGGTTGACATGGGGCCCTAAGTCCAACATTAACCCATTGGTTGACTAGGGGCCCTAAGTCTAACATTAACCCACTGGTTGACATGGGGCCCTAAGTCTAACATTAACCCACTGGTTGACTAGGGGCCCTAAGTCTAACATTAACCCACTGGTTGACTAGGGGCCCCAAGTCTAACATTAACCCATTGGTTGACTAGGGGCCTCAAGTCTAACATTAACCCATTGGTTGACTAGGGGCCTCAAGTCTAACATTAACCCACTGGTTGACATGGGGCCTCAAGTCTAACATTAACCCACTGGTTGACATGGGGCCCTAAGTCTAACATTAACCCACTGGTTGACTAGGGGCCTCAAGTCTAACATTAACCCACTGGTTGACATGGGGCCCTAAGTCTAACATTAACCCATTAGTTGACATGGGGCCCTAAGTCTAACATTAACCCACTGGTTGACATGGGGCCCTAAGTCTAACATTAACCCATTGGTTGACTAGGGGCCCTAAGTCTAACATTAACCCATTGGTTGACATGGGGCCCTAAGTCTAACATTAACCCATTGGTTGACTAGGGGCCCTAAGTCTAACATTAACCCATTGGTTGACATGGGGCCCTAAGTCTAACATTAACCCATTGGTTGACTAGGGGCCCTAAGTCTAACATTAACCCACTGGTTGACATGGGGCCCTAAGTCTAACATTAACCCATTGGTTGACATGGGGCCCTAAGTCTAACATTAACCCATTGGTTGACTAGGCTTCATCCAGTGTGTTGTAAATACTGTGAGACAGACACACACACTCATATGGTTGTACTTTCTGTACCATGCGCTGTTACAATGACAGCTGTGTCCTTCCATGACCCCAAATACTGATTGAGTGTGTGTGTGTGTGTGTGTGTGTGTGTGTGTGTGTGTGTGTGTGTGTGTGTGTGTGTGTGTGTGTGTGTGTGTGTGTGTGTGTGTGTGCGTGTGCATGCGTGCAGCCTACAGTTAATGTCACATGGCCCCATGGGAAATAACTATTTCCTGCTCTCTCTCTCTCTCTCTCTCTCTCTCTCTCTTACAGACGACTAGGAAACCATGCAAGGTACTGATTGCCCACCAGGAGCAGTTAGGGCAGGGGTGCCCACACTTTTTTGACTTGAGAGCTACTTTCAAAATGACCAGCTGAACAAGATCTACCCACCGAAATAATGTATTATACCATCGCTGAAAATAGTTTAAATATGTACCTGAGGGGGCTTTGGAATAGCGGAGCTGGTGTTACATATAAGACAAATGCATTTGAATGGGAAATAGAGGGGGTATTTTTTGTATTTAATTTGTAATGCCGCACAGACGGCAACACTCATCAAGCAATCAAGTCACCTTAATTCATTTTTTAATATTTAAATTAAATATTATAGGGGCATGTCGTGTGATCTACCTTTTGGGCAGGGGTTCAGTGTCTTGCTCAAGGACACTTCGACACTAACCCGGGGCGAGCCGGGAACCTTCCTTTTCCCAAGCAGCTGCTCTACCTCTCGAGCCACACACACACACACACCACACACACACACACACACACACACACACACACACACACACACACACACACACACACACACACACACACACACACACACACACACACACACACACACACACACACACACACACACACACACACACACACACACACACACACACACACACACACACACACACACACACACACACACACACACGGGCATGTAACCTAATCCAGGCGTAATGTTCACTTAACTGAGTAAGTTGCTGTTCAGTAGATTTGATTCCTTAACGCTGCTCAGTAGATTTGGCTCCACAGCTTGTTTGTTTAGAAATGAAAGGGAAATTGAAGTGTCATGTGATCACTAAAGGCAACAAGCTAAAATAGGCCCAGATGAGATTTGTGCTTGGCACCGTCTGAGCCGGTTAGCCTCGATTCCTTTTTACATCAGACACTTCCTGGTTTCCAAACTGACATCACATGTGGTACACAGAAGAAGGAAAAGACAGAGTCTTATACTGTAGACCATACGGTTGTCGGTTGAGAGGAGTCGATCGAGAGGACAGGCCTAAATAATGTGCTAATAAAACCAGTCAAAGTCCCACGTAACTCCAGAAGGTGACAACAACCTTTTGCGCGCTAAGCATTCCACCATGCTTTGACATTCTCTGCAGACGACGGCAAAATAAACTCTGTCGTCTCATACAACATTGATTATCCATCTCTGCACTAATGACAGGTGACGCCACAACAATAGCTGTACCCAGAGAGAGAGAGAGAGAGAGAGAGAGAGAGAGAGAGAGAGAGAGAGAATTGATGGCATGTTTATCTGATTCGAGGGAGTGTCACTCACGGCCTGAAAAACCTCCTCAGCAGTTTGGGTGTGTGTCTGTGTTACACACGCACGCACGCACGCACGCACGCACGCACGCACACACACACACACGCGCGCGCGCGCACACACACACACACGCACACACACACACAGGTGTG
>NC_136796.1:20102401-20107401 GCF_951216825.1 Electrona antarctica | reverse complement strand
ATGGCCTCCTTACTGAGAGCAACCGGATGACACACACATTCCACCACTACTGTAAGCACTTCCTGTCAACACACACACACACACACACACACACACACACACACACACACACACACACACACACACACACACACACACACACACACACACACACACACACACACACACACACACACACACACACACACACACACACACACACACACACACACACACACACACACACACACACACACACACACACACACACACACACACACACACACACACACCCCCGATGGACTCTTTGACCTTGAAGGGACTCTGTGTGTGTGTGCCTGTGCGCTTGTGTGTGTGTCTGAACACAGCTGCCGACAGCCTCCGAGCCCCCCACCACCGCGAAAATATCCTTAAGTAAACACACACACACACACACATATGGATGCAACTAGTGGGAATCCCTGAGGGAATCATGGGAATGTACCCCCCCCCCCCCCCCCCCCAACACACACACACACACACACACACACACACACACACACACACACACACACACACACACACACACACACACACACACACACACACACACACACACACACACACACACACACACACACACACACACACACACACACACACACACACACACACACACACTTCCATGAGATCTCGGTCCCAGAGACGTCCCCACATTTCACTGGGGACGTCCCCTCCTGCCTCACAGGCTCTCCAGAGCTCCCCCTAGAGGCCGGAGGAATGCAACGCAACACGCTCGCTGGTCTTTCATGGTGAATATCAACTCTCCCACGGCCTACATTAACCCTTTAAACCCATTCGGGGGCAAACATTCAGTGAAAATAGCCGATCTGCAAGCACAAGATCATCTAATTTTGACGGAAAAAGGAAGGGGCCTAGTATAGTGCCCTGGGGCACCCCGGTCAACAAAGTATATAGGGTTTACGTGATTGAGAGTAATTTACGCTTAGCAGCAACAAGGCGACCGGGGCTTTGAATAGTGAGATGATACAGGCCACATTATCAAACTAAGTATAATTCAGGCTTTGAATAGTAAGATGATA
Source organism: Electrona antarctica (assembly GCF_951216825.1). NCBI lineage: Eukaryota > Metazoa > Chordata > Actinopteri > Myctophiformes > Myctophidae > Electrona > Electrona antarctica. The sequence continues at coordinate 20,106,340 of NC_136796.1, read as the reverse complement.
CAGGCCACATTATCAAACTAAGTATAATTCAGGCATTGAATAGTAAGATGATACAGGCCACATTATCATTTAGACAGGCTAAGCATGCTTAAGCTACACCCCCCGGGAATTTAGAATTAATGAAAGAAAAGTCAGACTCTATCATCCTCATTATCCCTTGCCTCTGGAATATGGTTTCGCCTAAGTGTGTGTGTGTGTACGTGCGTGCGTGCGTGCGTGCGTGCGTGCGTGCGTGCGTGCGTGCGTGCGTGCGTGCGTGCACGCACACACACAGAATATTTTATTCTTAATCTCATGCATGGGTGGCTAAAGTGAATGACATCGGATCCCAGCATGTTAAAAGCCCCTACCAGCTACGAACTGTCATTTCCCTACGTGCGTGCGTGCGTGCGTGCGTGCGTGCGTGTGTGCGTGTGTGAACTTGGACAAAACGTTCCTACAGTATACAGTAGAATTATGATAAATGGACAAAATGTTGATGTCCTTCGAAGTATTGTAGCCTATGCAAACCTGTGTGTGTGTGTGTGTACGTGTGCACTGTGTGCAGTGTGTGTGTATCACTCAAGCATACAGCATGCAGTGGCCAACTTGGCAGCGTGCCAGACCACTCAGACGTGTGTGTGTGAGTGTAGCATACACACACTCTCACACAGTGCGGTTAATAATGTAAACACAATAAAGTGTGTGTGTGCGCACACACACACACGTGCACACACACTCTCACACTGTGTTTAATAATGTAAACGGCGGATGCCACCCCCCCCCCCTGCTGGGCCTAACGCCTCCTGAGCCATACATCTTCACATCGCCACTGTCGGGCAGAATACTCGCATCTCCACGCTTCAACTTTTCATTGAAACTGCCCTACATCATCATACCAGAATGCCGCGCAAAAGTAGCAGAAATAGCTGATCTACAAGCTCACAATGTGTTGCCGTATTTTACCGTGTTTTTTTACAAATAAAATAAGGAATGGTTTTGGACATACAAGGTTTCCACCTGACAGCATCAATATGATTGTTGTTATTCGGCCTAATAGCCAGTGAATAGTAAGTAATGTACTCAGGTACTGTACTTAGGGACACTTTTGAGGTATTCTGTACTTGACCTGAATCATGTTACCGTTTCTCAATACTTTATACTTCTACTCCACCATTACATCTCAGAGGCTAATTTTGTACTTTTTACTTGCCTATTTGACAGTTTTGGTTACTAGTTACTTTGGAGATTCTGATTATTCATACAAAACATACATTAAGCCATCATTTCTAATTTGGCTATTTGAAAATACAGTAGATAATCTAATAAGAAGGACAATATCAGTCACCAGAACATAGCCTGTAGCAGCCCGTCCCTATGACCACCTCCTCACCACTGCAGCAGCCCACCCCATCCCTAACCTTGCGCTACTCAAAAGGCTTTCACCTCGGACGAAAGCCTGGTCTGTGTTACTAAAATGCCGTGTGATCCGATCGGGAGCAGATGATATCGTTAGGTCATGTAACCCGCTCAAACCCGATTTCTAAAATATGAATGTGAGTGTACTTTCCAGAGACTATTTAGCGTCTGTATACCTTTGTTATCGCAGGCTACGAGAGAGCGAGTCACGCTTTATTGGGAAGGTATTAAGGCCTATTCATAGGTGGTGAGGTGACCACCACTCCGGTGGTGAGGTGACCACCGGAAAAACAGAGAGAAGGGCTGGGGAGAGCGGTGGTTTGCTCTTCACCGCGGCTCAGTGACGTCATGTTGTAGTTCGGTGGTCACCTCACCACCGAAAAGAATAACGCTATATTCTTCCGGTTTGAGGGAAACAAAGTTCCGGTTTAACCGCTCCGGCCTGATGACTACAATACAATGACGTAACGATATCATCTGCTCCCGACCGGATCATAAGCCCGAAAAGGAATGCTAGCCCGTCCCTATGACCACCTGCTCAGACCACTAAAGGAATGCTAGCCCGTCCCTATGACCACCTGCTCAGACCACTAAAGGAATGCTAGCCCGTCCCTATGACCACCTGCTCAGACCACTAAAGGAATGCTAGCCCGTCCCTATGACCACCTGCTCAGACCACTAAAGGAATGCTAGCCCGTCCCTATGACCACCTGCTCAGACCACTAAAGGAATGCTAGCCCGTCCCTATGACCACCTGCTCAGACCACTAAATGGCTTCCTAGACTGCACGGGGGGGGGGGGGGGGTTATTCCGTGGCGGTCCTCCTCATTTTCTTTAGGGGCCGACCCGACACGTTTGGGTCAAATTTGGGGGAGCAGCAAACAATTAAGGAAGCTTTGAATGAACAGAAATCCACTGAAAATTCACTGTGTGCGTGTGTCAATCAGTGGTGGAAGAAGTACTCAGGTAAAAGCAGAAATCCCACAATGTAGAAATACTCTGTTACAAGTAAAAGTCCCATATTAAAAACTATACTTTTGAATTAGGCTACATGCATAATGAACCATTTCACAGTTTTTCAAAATGTGAAAAATGTATGCTGGTCATAGGAGGGGCTAGCTATAGCGCCCCTCAATAAATCTAAAACAATACATAAACACTCAGATAAACTACAAGTAGCCTATAGGAACTAAAAAATATTACAAGTACAGTATACTTGACTAATTGTACTTTAGTGTACTAAAGTTACTTTCTACCACTGCGTTTAATTAGCAGAGACAAGTCTAGACGAGGCAGTAAGTAAACAGCCAGTTAATTTCCTGTGTTTTGGCTTCGTCATGTGGTCAGCCTAGCGCCGGGGACTTAGCATTAGCATTCCTTTCAGCTTGTGGCTACCCACGGTATTGTGTTGTTTACCGACGGCAAATAAAAGGTCTGAACTCACAGCCACAGGACCTTTTTTTAGCTACGGTATTGCTTGTCGGGCCATAAAGAAAACATTAACAGGCGTTTGAAGCTGTCGGCAGCAGCGTATTAAAAAGTTTGGGAGCTATTTTCCTCCTCCATTGTTTGAGGTCGGAGACTTTTGAGGCCATGCTAGCCAAGCCCAGTTTCCTTGAGCGGACAGACATTGTTTTCACGTAGGGGAAAGTAACTAAGTATATATACTCAATTTCTGTAATTAAGTATGAATATGAGGTTACTTTATGTGTGTAGTTCCTTTTTACATATTGTACTTTAGTCCACTACAATTAGTAGGCTATTAGTTACTCTGCAGATTTTGACAACTGTAACTATGACGAAAAATGGTCATCGACTACCTTTTTTTATTATATAAAAATATTGACAAAAATGTTAGGGAGAGACTAGAATAATTGGTTGCGCTCGTCGCTCTGAGAATAGCAGATCTACAAGCTCACAACGTGCCACGCCACGTGCCACGCCCGTGGCTTCCGACATGAGTTGCCGGTTAAGACACATGTGGCCGGTTAAGACTCACCCGTGGCTCCCGACATGCGTTGCCGGTTAAGACACATGTAGACGGTTAAGACTCACCCTGTGGGGTTGAGGTTAGTTTAGGGTTTGGGGTAGGGTGTCAGACCAAACATATGCACTCAATAACAAGAGATATATTAACTAAAGCCCTATAGTTTAACCATGTGTGCTGGCATATTTTACTGTGTTTTACTGTGTTAACCTTAACCTTGCTACTGTGTTTTTGGTTGTATACTTGCTGTGAAGTGCACAGAGAGTGCAACCCTAACCCTTGGGTTAGGGTTAGCACCACTGGGTCGAGAGTGACACAACAAAACGGTTGTTTGTTGCAGCGGTTTGATATGTCCTGTTGCACAAAGTAATGTTGCACAAAACGAGTCGTTGACTCGTTGCTTGCCACTGAATGTGTCTTACATGCGTCTACTCGCAACCGTTTGGTTGCAAGGAGTTGCATGGAGACCCATTGTTGTGGTTTGAGCTTTAGAGAAGTGAGACTCTCGAGTTGAGTGTTGTTTTGTTAAAAACATAAATAAATGTCATCTATAC
>NC_136796.1:20012401-20097401 GCF_951216825.1 Electrona antarctica | reverse complement strand
ATGACACGTTAACAACTTAAAACCCTATTACACACACACACACACACACACACACACACACACACACACACACACACACACACACACACACACACACACACACACACACACACACACACACACACACACACACACACACACACACACACACACACACACACACACACACACACACACACACACACACACACACACACACACACACACACACACACCTGACCATATCCATGTCTTAAAATCCTATATATGTGCTGACTGGTAGGTCTTGATTCTACGTCCCTGGAATGGAGACTTCCTGGAAACGCATAAGAGAAAGGAGAAGGGGTGTGACCTCAACGACCTCAAGTGTGTTACTTTAAAATGCACTGACGGCATAAATCCATAGCTTATAGGGGGGAGACCGAGAGGCAGAGGGAGAGAGACAGACAGACAGAGAGAGAGAGAGAGACAGAGAGGGAGGCATTGGGAGAGAGACAGACAGACAGAGAGAGAGAGAGAGAGAGACAGAGAGGGAGGCATTGGGAGAGAGACAGACAGACAGACAGAGAGAGAAAAGGGGGGGGGGGGGGGGTACATCCGTCTGGTACCCAGGGTTCCCCACCACTTTTGGTCATCCATCACCTAGCAACCCCGTAACCCAGGGCGACAGGGCCTCCGCTACCAACTGCCAGAGAAGAAGTCGGCTTCTCGCCGAGCGCCCGTTGCCAAGTGCCATTATGCACACACGTGCACAGACACACACACACACACACACACACACACACACACACACACACACACACACACAAACCTGGGTGCTATTATGTGAGCGATAGAGTTACTGCGCCAGTGGATACGTTACCTCATATATGGACAAGGGGAAATCAATGCTGTCACAGTATACGTGCATTCTATTCATAAACACACAGGAATGAGGCGAAAAGACACAGTGGCACTGGATGTACAGACGTCCCACCCACAGGAAGAGGAAAGCGATGGGTACGAAGATGAAGCCAGATATGAACTCAGTTGCGGCCGTGTACCAGAAACACACTCCCATCTGCAAGCTTGTAGATCTTGTACAGATCAGCTTTCAGAAGATCGTGCTGAAATGTTCATAAGGATCTTAACTGCCGTCATTTTCAAGATAAGATCTATGCATGTGTTGCATGTGTGGTATTCGAGCCAGACCGCATTGAACATACAAGCAACACTCTCACGCAAACGTTAGTTGTATCCTTGACACAACTAATAATCAATGAATTATACACACAGGACGTAGCGTACAATGTTTTAAAACGTCCATGCAGCAGTTATTTTCTCCATATATTCTAAGATCATTCATTATCTATATAGGAAAATAGCCAATCTACAAGCTCACAACGTGTCACATTACGACACGTTGTGAGCTTGCAGATCGGCAATTTCGGTTCGGTTCGGGGGGTGAGGCCAAGTAGGAGCCTGACCAGTTTGTTTTGGGAGGTCTGGAGCCATGTTTTAAGGGCCTTTGAGGTGCTGTGGTACCAAGAGGTGCATGCATAGTCGAAGAAACCTTGTACGAGGGCTCCTGTTAAGGTCTTCAAGGTGTTTTTGTTGACCAGTGAGGAGATCCTGTAAAGGAATCTTGTTCTTTGATTTACTTTTTTGATTACGTTGGTAGCCATTTTATCACCGGAAAGATTAGCCGCCCTCCAGGATGGAACCTAGGTAGGTAATTTCATCTTTTTGTGTGATAATATTGTCACCCACTCTAACCAAGAAGCCATCTGCCTTGCTGAGATTACTATTTGATCCGAAGAGAATGGATTCAGTTTTTCCCAGGTGTAAGGATAGTTTGTTATCAGCGAGCCAGGTGCAGATTCTACCGAGTTCAGAGCTGAGGGTCTTTTCAACCTGCAGTTTGTTCCTGTCCGAGACCAGCAGTGCTGAGTCATCTGCGAACAGGAACAAGTTGCAACTGTGGTCATTTTCAAGATAAGATCTATGCATGTGTTGCATGTGTAACGGAAATCTTTTCGCCACCATTTTGAGTGTGAGATAGGCATGGGAGCCAGACCGCATTGAACATACAAGCAACACTCTCATGCAAACGTTAGTTGTATCCTTGACGCAACTAATAATCAATGAGTGCGTCACTGGCACACACCAACGTACAAATCAGTCTTCCCTGCTCACTGTAAGAGCCTAATTCCATTCTTATCGCATCTGATCGTAGATTCTTTAACAACCGATATTCGTGTCAGTGACTGTGATCTGGAAAACTATAGTGGCTGGGGTTCCCCCCTGGGGTTCCACACCAGATCAGCACACGCCTGGCCGACTAACATCATGTTAGTCAATCTGAAACGAAGCAGAAATAGCATGCATGTGCAATGAGCTGGGCTGTATGCAATAATGCAACACACTTTTAACTTCTACTCCATCTGTTTACTACTTAAGGGGAAAACCACCCATTTTCAACTGTCATGCTGTCATTAATATACCTTAGAGCTGTTGTGTGGAAATAATAAAAAGTCCCCCCATTCTGTGTTCCCTAGAACTGTAAGTATGAAAATCATTAACATGGTGAAACACATCTTGATGACATCATCAAGATGTGTTTCACCATGTTAATGATTTTTTTCAGACCTCTAGTTCTAGTAAACACAGAATGGGGGGACTTTTTTATTATTTCCACACAACAGCTCTAAGGTATATTAATGACATAGTAAAATGTTGAAAATGAGTGGAATGCCCCTTTAACTACATAATAAGTTAGTTTAGTTTGCAGATATTGATTATTAACACAAAACACACATTAACCAGTTGAAGACGATTGTATATTTCCTATAGGCCTACTATATTTATGGGGGCTAAATGTTGGACACATTTAATTCAGTAGGCTACTTGTACTTGTATAAGGTAACTGTATTTTTGATGCCTGTACTTTGGTGTGTAACATTTTCAATACAGTTTTTTTGTTTTACTTGTAACAGAGCATTTTCACATTGTGGTATTAGTGCTATAAATCTCTTCCACCACTCCGCCCAAACCATCAGACAATAGGACAGGACAGGTAGTTGATAAGGTAACTGTATTTTTGATGCCTGTACTTTGGTGTGTAACATTTTCAATACAGTTTTTGTGTTTTACTTGTAACAGAGCATTTTTACATTGTGGTATTAGTGCTATAAATCTCTTCCACCACTCCGCCCAAACCATCAGACAATAGGACAGGACAAGTAGTTGTTAAACAGCTCGGGGCTACGCGGCGTCTCCACCACGAGAGCAGAATGGGATGTGAGGTTCTGGGAGCAGCGTCTGTCTAGTTGGTCTGAGCGCAGACGAGTCACCACAGATCCATTAGTCAGTCAGTGGTAGAAGAAGTGTTGTAACCCGTTATAAAACCTAGCCTGGCGTGGCCAGACTCATATCATCGTCACATATTATTTTTTTGGCACTGGCAGATTCGTCTGGTTTCCAAATCTCTTCAGATGGTGTGGTGGAGTAGAAGAATAAATTAACGGCAGAAAAAGTACCTTGAGATGGTACTTTAAGTAGGGGATATTTCATCTTCAAATAAAATAAACGTTAAAATAATATTTTAAAAAAAGAAATGAAAAAAAGTAATGGAAAAATCACTAACTATAGAACTGAGGATGGGTATTTTCAATGAATTTGTCATGGTAAAAATGGAGTTTGAAGTGACAAACAGTGAAATATCCCTTTCAGTAAATATACTTTCCGCCACTGGTTTGCCAGCCAAATTTAGGAAACCACAAGGTGATTTACTGGCGTGCGAGCAGCACATGCAAACGTCAGGACCAATGTGCAACAAACAGGCAAAGTCAAGTGTGTGCGCACACGCACATAACACGACGCATGCACGCACACAGACACACACACACACACACACACACACACACAGACACACAGAGACACACACACACGGCTGTGTTACCATGGACAACAGCCTCTCTCATGGGACACACACACACTCTCTCTCCACTACTTTTCCTGTTCATTCATCGACTAAAAGCTAGGCACTGGCTCCAACAGCTGGCCAGCCGCACGCGTGTGTGTGTCCTCTATGAATACCTCCGAATTTGAGAGAGAGAGAGAGAGAGAGAGAGAGAGAGCATCCTTAAATAACCTCCTCTCAGTTTCCTACACAGTACAGAATCAATACTCGCACATGGCTCACTAGAGAGACACATCTCATCTGAACTGACTTACACTAACGAGCTCATTACGGCATCAAAGCACCACGCCGCATGAGGTCGATCCTAAAGCCAAATCCCAATAACAAAAATCTCGTCCACTCGCTCACTCACACTCGGTCACTCCAGGATGGCGGGGTTACAGTGAAATTGGTGACATCATGAAATATGTGACAAATCGTGTAGACATAACGTCAGTGTCCGAATGTAAATCATTGAAATTTGTTTATTAGCAGAGATCAAGTATTTAGTATTTAGGCCACGTATTTAAAAACCTCCATGTACATTATGTGAATTCCCCGTAATACCGCCATGCTGTAGTGACCAAGTGTGAGTGAGCGAGTGGACGAAATTTTGGGTATTGGAATTTGGCTTAAGCCTGTGTAAGGTTCACAAAGTGAGCCTGAATAAGGTCTGTATAGTACTGAGCCTGCATAAGGTTCACATTGAGCACACACTGAGCCTGCATGGGTCTGGGACATGTGGAGCGTTGTCCCGAATGTTTTAGGGAAGGTTCTGACAGCTTCCCTGTGTTAGCTGCAGGTCTGAGTCTTGATCAGGCTTTGGAGAGAATGGGGGTGTGATAACTTTGGTTGGTTTGTAGGTCAACATCAGTGTTTTGTTCAAGCGTGCCGCGAAATTCTGGATTATTCAGAAGGGCTTAAGTGCACAAGCCGGGAGGCCATTAAGGAGTCAGTTACAGTAGTAAGGCTGACTCCAGGGTGAGGAATGGGTCTGATCCTTCAAATGCTATCGAGTGTAAACCTACAGGATCAAATGGCCACTGCAGCGATGTGTGCCTTGAGTGAGAGCTGAATCTATCCAGGACCGTTGTCACCGGGCATTGTCCTATGGAAATAGTTAGATCCCCATGCAGGACTTACCCGGTAAGAAGAGTAGCCCGGTCTTGTCTGTGTTCAGCTTGAGGTGGTGAGAAGACATCCACTGTGAGATGTGCGCTTTTCCACCTGAGAAGCAGATGGGGGGGGAACCGTTTGAGTGTCATTGGCATAGCAGTGATAAGATAGACAGAGATGACAGAGCCAAGAGATTTAGTGTACAAGGAGCCTACATAGTGTTCACACTGAGCCTGCATAAGGTCTACTACAGCAGTGGTTCCCAAACCTTTTCATGTCAAGGACCCCCAAATTGACACTCATTAGCCTGCAGACCCCCATTTGAAGAGACCCCCATAACTGCCATAAGAGAAGATTTGTATTGCTCTAGCAGTGATTCTCAACCATTTTAATTTCAAGGGCCCAGCAATTTTACCTGAATCAGGCTACGGACCCCCATATAATGGTATTTCTATCTCTGGGACCCCCAATTTATATTGTAAAATCACTGTTAATTTAACACTGAGTGTGTACAATCCACAAAGTCCACAAAGTGGGGTCCCCGGACCCCACTTTGGAAACCACTGAACTACAGTGTCAGAGCAGTGAGCAGACTGAAAAAGTCTCATGGCATCTATAATCCACTGGCTTCCATTGTTCCTCCAAGCTGAGCATTCATTTACCACCTTATCATCGCTGTTTGGTGGAAACCTTGCATGTCTAAAACTCTTACAATACTTACAAAACAGGAAATATGGACAATACTAACCTGTATTTCAATGGAGTTAGTTAGTTATTATTTTTAGTCACGCTTTTCATTTTGGGGGTCCTTGACATGAACATGTCTGAGAGCCACTACTGCTCTGCGTTACTGCAGTCTGTGTCTTACAACAGAAGTGCATTAAAAGAAACCTTCAGTTCTATCAGGCAACAGGTTGCTCAGAGAGAGAGAGATTTTTAGAATTTGCTTTTCTTCTTGACCACAGAAGCTAGGTTTGATGTTTCTTTGAAGCAAATTGTTTCTTGACGAGAGTTCATGCTCGATTTGATTACGCTGCCGCCCAGGATAAAAGCATCTGCTAAATGCCTAAATTTGTAAATTGTAGAGAGAGAGAGAGAGAGAGAGAGAGAGAGAGAGAGAGAGAGAGAGAGAGAGAGAGAGAGAGAGAGAGAGCTCTGAGTCATCCTCCACAGACATAAAAGAGAGGCTTCATAAGAGAAGGAAAAACAAAGCATTTAAATGTGTTCACAGTGATTTTCTCTTGAGAGGCCCTTGCTGATTCATTTTGGTGACTCTTCACAGGGTTGTGGCTTAAATAAAAGGTTATGTTGAGGCGTTCAGGGACCACAACCAGTGATATGGTGTTTGTTGTACTTCTGTACTTTCTGTGCGACACGGCGAAGTATAGGAGTGTATAGTAGGCCTACAGGATAATTGCGACTGTAGGTCGCAGATTACTATGAAAGTTGTTCCGTCAGTTGTTCGGTCACACCACCATATATGGCCGTCAGTCCCTCACGCCTCGGGACACGTCACGCCACCATATATAGCCGTCAGTACGTCACGCCTCGTGACACGCTCCATATATGGCCGTTTCCATATACTGTATGAAGATCACTGACCTCATCAAACCCTGGCTAGCCATACATGGAGAAGACTGGATCATCGCCTAAATCTTCATATATATGGAGCCGGCCAGCAACTCTACATCTGACCTCAAACCTCAAATCCTTAGATCTGACATTCCATATGTTGATCCTACCCCACCCGTCCTTCGATGTCTTCAATGTCTCCCTTTTGACTGATACCTGTCCATTCAACCTTTAAATGTATTTTTTTGTGGCTTTCACCTTTATTTTATATTTTTTATGGAGGGACAGACAGTAGGCTGACAGGAAATGAGTGCAGCTAAATTGAATTCTTTTTTTTGTTTTTTAAAACCCCAGCAGCGTGACGAGGGTGTTTATTTTGCGGTGTAGCACGTTCACACGTTTCTATCTGCTTGCTGAGAGCTGAAATATTTGGAACTATGGACTTTGGAAGAGTATTTAGGTGAGTGCCTTGGCCTTTTTCAGCAGGGGAGGAGAAACAGAAAAGGGCCCCTTAAGACATTCCTTCGCTTAAGGATGGAAGGTTTGGACACCGCTGGGAAAGGAGTGAACTTGGGACACGTCTTGGGAAGGAATGTAAGAGTGGAAATGTGGAATCTAAGGACAGAGGGAGAGAGAGGAGGAGGAGGGAGAGAGAGGAGGAGGAGGGAGAGAGAGGAGGAGGCGGTGGTGGGAGATCTGGCAGAGAGCCCGTAAGACCTCTCAGACGAAGCAGGATGTGACAGCAGGAAACCCCAGTTTGTGATCCAACGGCAAGGATAGAGAACGACTAGTCACAACAGAGCCAAGTTCTCAGCACTGTGTGTGTGTGTGTGTGTGTGTGTGTGTGTGTGTGTGTGTGTGTGTGTGTGTGTGTGTGTGTGTGTGTGCGTGCGTGCGTGCGAACTTGACTTTCAAACGTCGTCTCCTCTCATTATCAGAGGACATGTATACTGGTAGATGCGTTGTGAGGACATACTGGTAGATGCGTTGTGAGGACATACTGGTAGATGCGTTGTGAGGACATACTGGTAGATGCGTTGTGAGGACATACTGGTAGATGCGTTGTGAGGACATACTGGTAGATGCGTTGTGAGCTTTCAGTTCTGCCATGTCTGTCAAATGTCATTTTGACCCTGAAGAAGCACTGTGTAAAAACGTTAGTCGCCGTACGTATGTTTGTGCCTAATTAAACTTGTGAATCTTTCGCGCAGATAAATTGATTCATTCTTGGGGTTCAGTCGTTCGAAGGGGACCAATTAAAGAATGTTCAATTCAACGTATTGTTGTTGGCTTTAATTTTGTTATTTGTTTTGTACGTTACCGTGTCTCTAGTCATTAAAACAACTAAACTCACCTGAACAATGGAGTCAGTGTTGACTAAACATAATTTAACAATCCATGCAATGTGAAAATTCTATCTTTTCTCCCAGGATGGTTTCTGGCTAGACTATTCAAATCAATCTGCACTTTAAAATGCATGAAATGCAATGATAACATAACCTTGGCAAAAAATAATGTTGGCACCGAGAAATTGGATTGGATTACCTGTCTCAACTCAACAAAAAAAATGTTTTCATACTGAAATTAATGGAATTTGAGGTGACTTCTTGGAAAATCAAACGTACCGCAAAGTAAAATCGACGGTGTATCCATTTGTAACTCTGAGAGTGTATAAATTTGAATGAGAACTGGCAGAACCCCTTTAAGCATAAGCAGATTGGGCTGTCAGCCCCCCCTCCCAGCACCCCACCCACCACACATTTATTTTGGGTCTGCTGAAGGGAAAGTTTGCCGTTTTGGCGTTCCCTATATGCAGAAGATACCTGCGGTTGAATGCAGTGGAAAGCACACGACAAAAGCATCAACCAGTACCCATACTCCATACTCCATACCATTATATCGTTGCTGTCGGACATAAACCTTGTATCTTGATCATTTCATCTTTAACCCATTAAAACGTGTCATTTCGTCTGCGGCCAAATACAGTACATATCATTTTGGAGGGGTTGGCACAAAAAGGTTTGAGAAGAACTACTGGTATAGAAGGAATTATTTTGTAGAACCGGCCTAATGGCATTGCAACAAAAAAGTAGTATGACATTGAAAGTAAAATTACAAAATAAAAGCAGAATCATTGAAAAATGTTGGCCTGCAATGACATGCTCAAAATGGGGAGGCCAGTTTCTGGGTTTTACAAATATTGAACCTATGAAAAGTATAAACAAGAGCTTGTGACTTAATAACTAACTACATTGGATCCATGAATACAGGTTATTTTTTCCATTTCCTGAAAAGTAAGTAGTAAAGTGGTCTGTACCCGACAGCAACAATATACAGTCAAATCTGGAGTAAAAAGAAAAAAAAGAAATAGTGTCTGGGTCTAATGTTTACACTCTGCGTCCGATCAACCTCATTATTTATATAGGCCTATGCCAGGATCGGGCCTCAAAAGCAGGGGCCTCAACTCTTTTTAAGACTTGTAAAACAGGGGGGGACATTTTTTGCAATATAAAAGGGGGTCTGCTTTCTGTTTTATTTGTACAATGTAATGTATATCAGATGGCGCTGGCCTAACCATAAGAATTACTAATGTTCCATGTCTCTGAAAGGACTGTAGTTGTCTCCACCAGGCCGAAGGCATGGGGAGAGAGTATGTTTTGCACTCCGCCCGTGTGTGTGTGTGTGTGTGTGTGTGTGTGTGTGTGTGTGTGTGTGTGTGTGTGTGTGTGTGTGTGTGTGTGTGTGTGTGTGTGTGTGTGTCCGTCCATCCGTCTGTCTTTGCAACTCTGCCCCAAAAATGTTTTGATATTACTCCTACATATTTTGTCCAAAAATCCCACAAATAGTTACACACTATCTCTATAGTCATGTGCTCAAGACAGATCTGTCCGATATTTCATATTCCATCCTGATTGGCTAACATTGGCTTTAAAAATTTGCAGGATTGGCACGTTTTGAACAAAAAGCCTCAAATCATGAACGCAGCATGCAATTTACGTGAAATCTTTCACAGACGTTCCTACTCAAATCATCCAATTGCCATCCAAGGTGTAAGAAGAAATGGCACCCTTTTCACATTGGCTTATTATAGCGCCACCAGGAGGCCACAACCTGACCTGCCCTGGTAGAGACCTGTCCCCCAAGGGGCACTTTTACTAGTTCATTAATTTTTTTGTCAAAAGGGGAGCATAAAAAACTAGATAAAGTGCCCCTCGGAGCACAGGTCTCCAGAGGACAGATCCGGCGAGGAGTAATAGAAAAATGTTTTTCAAAAGTCTGCCTCCTGGTGGCGCTGTAAAAATTTGGGGTAGAGGTTCATCGTTGGAATCTAGGGAGTGTGTGTGCAAAATTTGGCATCGACCGGGTTAACGGTGCCGGAGATTAGCTGTACAGTGTACCCAGACGGACGGACAGATGGATGGATGGACGGACACACACACAGACAAACAGACACACGGACGGAGTGCACAACATACTCTCTCCCCATGCCTTCGGCCTGGTGGAGACAATGAGGGGGCATTAGCATAACAATTGAGTCCCAGAGCTGCAACCATTTCAGTTCAACCACTTCCGTCTTTCCATTGTTTACTCACCTTGTGATGTCTTGAATACAAAGACATTTTTTGTTTGTATATCTGGTGAACGAAGAACCCAAAATACTTCATGTATTAAACTAAATTGAGGGATTCAAGGAATGTTACACAAGCAAAAATTGGGTGAGTAAACAATAGAAATGCAAGTACAAAGTGTTTTGTTGTACGACAAATGGTGAAAATATTTTCACTATTTTCGTGCCATTTTGAAAACGTGCTCAAAATAAGGACAAAATCTCACAATAAAGGTCCTTAAACTGAATAAATTGTCTGTGTCATGACTAACATCCACGCGGAGCGTGAGGATAGATACATTTTTCACCATGAATAAAAGCATCAACCTGTATGAATGAGGCAATGAAGTATAAGTTATGAATATGTCACATATTCGGCAGTGCATTCCGTATTTTCTATTCGTCACAGCCAGTGTGGAAAGAACTTTAATGTGGCTACATTATATTTGTGGGAACCAACAGAACTTTTTCTCCTTTCATTTCCCCATCTGCTGTGCTTGCCTCTCATCTTCTCTGCTACTTTCATTTTTCCTTGCCTGACATTCTCTTCACTTCCCCTTTCCCCCCTCCCCTCTCTCTCTCTCTGCCCATCCGTCTCTCTCTGTCTCTCGCACTCTCTCTGTCTCTCTCTACTGTTCATCAGTGGTTTAGAAAAGAAAAATCATCCCGTGTGAGCTGAGTGGTGCAACTCCATGTGGGGGTCCCCAGGGGGTCCCCGGAACTAACAGACCAGGGTGCTGGCCCGGTTCCGGCGAGCCGCCCGCGTCCAAAACGGTCGAGAAATGACAGAGTTACTGTGTGGGGGAATTAGCAGACAACACTCTCTCTCTCTCTCTCTCTCTCTCTGTTTCTAGCACAACAGCGACACTTTTGCCCCTATTGGTACCCTAAACATAGGGACATACGGACGGATGGACATAGGGATGGACATTGGGAGGGACGGACATTGCTGTTCCTTGGAGTGGTTGCACCACTAAAAAACTAATTTTCTTGTCAGCATGCACCGCAGCATGGTGCGGCTCCCCACGGTGACGAATTCCTCCATTTCCTCTCTGAAGATGTTCCACTCTCTGCCTCCCTCCCTCCCTTTTTTTCAGGGAAACTGCAAAAGCTGGCCCCGCTGTGACTGGCCAGTAGGACAGCTCAAAAGCTGGGTTGATAACACAGAGGTGAAGTCAGTGACGTATCACAGCCGCATAGTCGGACTTGACCAACCGAACTGGGCACAAAGCCTTGTGCGCGTTCAAACACGCCAACACAAACACAACGTCTAACACAATGTCAGTGACGTATCACGGCCACAAAGCACACGCGTCAACGGCACTTCTGCATGCTCAGCATACATCACGGTCTAGGACGAACCACGGACAAAGATGTGCGCGCGCAAACTGTGCTCTTCTCAATTGTATATACAGTATAGTAGAGGGTACAACTCTCAGAGGTAAATGGACAGAGAAGAAACTCAGCCAAACAGCAGGGAGAGGGCTCTGTCTAGGAACTGAAAGGGCCATGGCATCTTCCAAACAATCCAGCCTTTATTCCAACTGTTGGACCAAAACATCTTTGCTCCCATAGTATTTACTCATTCATTCACTGACCTCTCTCTCTCTCTCTCTTTATCTAAGCATGTCATTGTGCAGCATATTTACCAATAGACCATCTTGGCAAAGCACCAGCTTATTCAATGAGACCAGTGACAGAGAGAGAAAAATTCCCTGGGTGCCTTGCGGATGTCAGTAAACAGTTTCTAAGATGGACACACACACACACACACAGTCCTAATGGCATAATTCCCCTGCAAGCTTGCCCTTGCGTCTAATATTACAACTGCATTCAGACAGAAAAAAAAATGAACACACACACACACACACACACACACACACACACACACACACACACACACACACACACACACACACACACACACACACACACACACACACACACACACACACACACACACACACACACACACACACACACACACACACACACACACACACACACACACACACACACGGTGACATAATGATCTAGTCCATTATGTCCACTTATGTGGACAGCATTTGGCAGAAGCTTCATAGCTGCCATATCTGCTGGCATTCTAGGCTTTATTTTGAAGAATTTACAATATAAATTGGGGGTCCCAGAGATAGAAATGCCATTAAATGGGGGTCCATAGACTAATGCATGTAAAACTGGGGGTCCTTGAAATTAAATGGGCTGAGAATCACTGCTAGAGTCGTAAAAATCTTCTCTTGTGGGGGTCCCTGGCATATATTTTCAAATGGGGGTCCGCATGCTAATTAGTGTCAATTTGGGGGTCCTTGGCATGAAATAGTTTGTGAATCATTGGCGTATATAACACCAGCAGAAGATCATCTGACCTCATGATACCGCTCAAAAATGCATTCTAATATACCAGTGGTTCTGAAAGGTTTGAGAACCACTGAATTATACTGCCACCAAAATGTGTAACGACCTACAAAAAGACTCCCTACCCAAACTCAAAACTACCCTAAAAGAATGTCTGACTTTAAAATACAAGTCAACAAAATGCATTACTGGTGATGAATTGAGTACAATGGACCACAACAGAAACAAGCCCCCTGGGGCCTTTTGCGTTGTTCTTTTAGCATAACCTTTGACTGTACTGCCTGTACTGTTAACACATTTGTTAATAAAGTATACCCAATCAATGATAACATACTGTGTGCAAAGTTCACAATGGAAACAAGCCCCTCGGGAAGTTTTGTGGCATCCTTTTAGTGGACTTTTTTTTTGTACTGCTGTCCTGTTAATAAACATATAATACAATATTCAATCAATCAATTAAGCAGATTGCCCGGAGAGAAAAGTGCAACTGTATGCAATTGAAAAGTCACTCAACCTCAAAGCGTGCAGCTTGCTCGATGTACAAGCAGCTCAGAATGGGTTTTGTGCCAGGGACAACTCAGGAGAAGATTTATAGGCTATAGAAAAATGCTAAATTTTGATATTTTTCAAAACCTTTTCAAAAGTAGCAGATGTACAAGCTCGTACAGCTGCTATATTTGAATAACCAATTTATAAATGGATGAAGTACTTTTGCTGAGGACCGCTGAGGACCCCTGGGACCCCCCCCCCCTCCACACACACACACACACACACACACACACACACACACACACACACACACACACACACACACACACACACACACACACACACACACACACACACACACACACACACACACACACACACACACACACACACACACACACACACACTCTTTGAGAACCACTGATTTGGTTTCCATTCGCACACTCTGAGTAATCGGCGTCCTTGAAATTAAAACATTTGAGAAGCACTTTAGAGTTCTAGTAGTTTTACATAAATTTAAAATTAGTCATAAAAGGTTTATTTGACTTTCTGACCTGAAATGCCCCATATTTGTCTCTCAGCTGTTTGTGGAGGCTCTGCGTGTACTCGTCATCGTTACTACAACCCTGAGACAGCTGCTGCGGAGGCGGAGCAATGAGCTGAGAGAGCGGCACTGTGAGTGAGTGTATGTGTGCGCGCGCGTGCGTGTGTGTGTGTGTGTGTGTTTATTAATATACTTGTGAGGACCAAACGCCTAAAAAAAAAAAAGCTGTTTTAGAGATAGGTTTATAGCTAGGAAAAGATACAGTTGGGGTTATAACCAGTGGTAGTAAAAGTAAGCTACTCAAATGTTTTATCAGTGGTTCTCAGGGTGGGGTCTGGGGACCCCCAGGGGTCCCTGAGAGAGTTCCAGGGGGTCCCCAGCTAGCTTTGTTAAATACAGAATCACAACTATTTTAACCCCTTTATCCCTGCAGTCACTTTGTGCTGTACTGCGAGTTTTTACATCTGCTATTTTTGACAAATCTCTTCTGGGGTCCCTGGCAAAAATAATCAGATGGGGGTTCGCAGCCAAATACATATCATTTTTGAGGTCCTTAAAAGCTTGAGAACTACTGAATTAGAAGGAATTTGTAGAATCTTGTTGCCTTGTTGGCACAGATGGCACAGTTCTGCGGAACAGATCCCACCTGCTTTGTAAAGTTTGTCTCCCGTGGTCAGCACCTCCCTGCTTTTGGTGTGCGCTCCTACCTTTTTGTTTGGTTTGTATGAGTGACACAACCTCATTGCGGGTCCATTTGGTTTCATTTTTAGAGTTAAAGAGAGTTAAATTATTGTTAAAGATCTGCATTACTTAATTTACAAGTACTGTAAATATTGTAGAAGAATTGTTATTTTGATCAACATTTGCCTGCTATCTCTCCAAATGGTACCACACAGCATGGAATTGTGGACAAAATCTTATCATACGATAACAAAATATTAAAAAATGTGGGTCTGAGAGGATACATTTCATTAAATGGTGCATGGTCCGTGACTCAAATGCTGAATAAATATTAAATAATGGGCCTTGAAATGAAAATTGTTGAAAACCTCTGCTCTAGAATAACTAGTCATTGAAATATTTCACTGATTTGAGGATTTTTCAGTGTAGCTTCAGTGTGGGGCAGGTCTTTTGTAGTGCAGACCCACACCTTGTTTGTTCAACTCATATTAATATGCAGCTGCCATTGGAGATAAACACACCGCTTCCTATTGTGCAATGGCTGGGGAAATGGGAAGAGGGTGGTCCCCTTACACACTGTGTGTGTGTGTGTGTGTGTGTGTGTGTGTGTGTGTGTGTGTGTGTGTGTGTGTGTGTGTGTGTGTGTGTGTGTGTGTGTCCACATCTCAGTGTGATGCATTGCAATGTCGGCGATGGAGGATCACAAACCATCATAAAACATACAGTAAAGGAAGATTCATAACTACATACATACAAAGAAAGAAAGAAAGAAAGAAAGAAAGAAAGAAAGTCTAAATAAGACAGAAAGAGAATGGAAATGAGGAGAGAGAGGAGAGATGGTGTGATTACGGATGCAGACACAACACTGCTCTTCCTATTTCTCATCTGACTGCACAGCCCCCCTGTACCAAACATCTGTGTGTGTGTGTGTGTGTGTGTGTGTGTGTGTGTGTGTGTGTGTGTGTGTGTGTGTGTGTGTGTGTGTGTCTGTGTGTGTGTGTGTGTGTGTCACACATTGTCACACACCGTCACATATCGCCTCTGTCGGGCGGAAATCTCATATGGCTCAAACAGTTTCTAGACAACTGTTCTTTTCAGGATGCAAATTAAAAGCAGCATATCGACAAGCTAGAAACTGGATCTGTGACCTTTGTGTGACGCTGTAGTGTGTACTGTAGTAGTGTATGATCAAGTAGACCAGTAGTTAAAACAATATATAAATAACATCAATAACTAGAAAAAGTGCCCTTCTGGGCACAGGTCTCCACCAGGAGGATAGGATTGTGTGTGATGTTTGGCAAAATGTTTAGGAGTAATATAAACATGTTTGTGTGTGTGTGTGTGTGTGTGTGTGTGTGTGTGTGTGTGTGTGTGTGTGTGTGCTACTCCTGAAAACTTTAGAAGCCCATCGTAGGCAATCAGCCCGATTTGCGTGAAATTTGGATAAAATCTGAAGGAGTAATATTAGAAAATGTGTTTTACATATGTCGGCCTCCTGGTGGCGCTATAAAGAGCAGATGTGAAAAATTCCAGGCAAAGGTTTTTCCTTGGCCTCTAGGGAGTGTGCATACATGGTTTTACACAGATCGGTGCAGTTAGAGGTAAAACACAAATGGGCCAGTTATAGCGCCACCATGAGGCCGAGTTGAAAATATTCAAGTGGCATTTCTTCCTCGACCTAGTGGGAATGTGCGTGCAAAATTTCACGGAAATCACACCATGTGTTCATGATTTGCAGCATTTTGTTTGAAACGGAGCACTCCTGCGAACTTTGGAAGCCAATCTTAGCCAATCAGGATGGAGTCTGAAAAATCTGAAAGACCCGTTTCGTTGAATGGCTCTAGAGAGACTGTGTACCAATTTGCGTAATGTTTGGACAAAATCTGTAGGTGTACTGTCAAAACATTTGTTTTGCACAAAGCGGCCTCCTGGTGGCGCTATAACAGGCCAATGTGAAAACTTTGGGGCAGAGGTTCAGCTCTGGCATTCAGGGAGTGTGTGTGCAGAGTATGGCTGCGATCAAGCCAACGGTGCCAGAGATTAGCTGTTCACAGACGGACACACGGACGGACACACGGACGGACACACGGACGGACGGACGGACGGACGGACGGACGGAGTGCAAAACATACTCTCTCCCCATGCCTTCGGCCTGGTGGAGACAAAAATGTTAGAATGAGGAGATGAGAGGTTTCTGCCCGACAGCGACAATACAGTATACAATGGTATGTTTGTGTTTTGCATGTGTGTGCGTGTGTGTGTGTGTGTGTGTGTGTGTGTGCGTGTGTGTGCGTGCCACATCCAGCCCTCATATGAACTGACGCTCTGTTGTTCTGCGTTCTCTGTGTGGAGACACATGATGCCACATGATGCCTAGAGAGAGATCACACACCTTTACACTGTTGTAACCCAGCGTTACTCTAACCCATACATGGGCAACTGGCGGCCCGCGGGCCACATGCGGCCTCCACCTTCACTTAATGTGGCCCTCAGATTAATTTCGGAATACTGATATGTTGATTGATTTCAGCTGTTAAAATTCCAAACATGCAAACATGACCCGCTTTAATTACTTACAGTCTAAATTAGTAGCTTGCTGAGTAGTATTACAAATAATGTTATTGTCTTTTTTTATGTCCAATATATTTGTATTTAGTTAAAATTACTTTTCAGGATTTCAATTCAAATATAGCAAAAATAGCTGATCTACAAGTTCAAAACGCGTCGCATCGCGACATGCATGCAATGTGGCCCCTCTGGAGTGAGTATGGAAATATAATGGCCCTCTCCATCGTCAAAGTTGCCCATCCCTGCTCTAACCTTTTCACGTCCAAGTACATGTAGACATGTAGGCTATATGGCTTTGAGAACCACTGGTCTAACAGTGTTTGAAGTCACAAAAGGCGTTTCATGGCTTTTTGGATTACAGTTCTCAGTCAGTTCACGGCCGGTTTCAGTCATTTGGAACCCATAGAAGTCATCCAGCCGTCTGTGGGAAGCGTCATGTACCAAAAATAGGCTGTCTACCAGCTTACAACATGTTGCGCTGTAAGCCCCCTTTTCTATTTCAACAAGCCTCATCCTATCCCATATTAAAATTGCCTAGAGCAGGAGTCTTCAACGATTTTCTCAGTCCCAATGAATGTGTGTGTGTGTGTGTGTGTGTGTGTGTGTGTGTGTGTGTGTGTGTGTGTGTGTGTGTGTGTGTGTGTGCACATGCATGCGTGCGTGCATGCTCTCTCCCTGCAGTGTATTTTAGCCAGCAGAGAGTGAGATGAGCTTCCTCCCTCTGGGCAACATTATCCAGTCGCGTCCCATCGCGCAACCCCCGCAGTGCGCGTGTGTGTGCGTGTGTGTGTGCGTACGAGAGAGCGAGTGAGCATGTGAGCACGCACGTGTGTGCGTGTGCTGCATCAGCAGTACTTTGCACCAGGGAACAAGCGACAAAGTAGAGGCTCTCACTCCTATTTGCTCTCGTCTATTCTGGTCGGTGACAGACAATGTCACCTCCAGTGCTGCCATGTCTGTATATTACATCGTTGCTGTCGGGCAGAAACCTCTGAATAAACACGGCGCGAAGCAACATGTTTCGAGCTTGTAGATCTGCTACTTATGTTGTTGAATTTGAATCCTGAAAAGTAACAGTTTTGGACATATATCCATACGACAGAGACGATAAGCAACTTTGGGCTTGTATTTTTTTTGGGGGGGGGCTTGTTGTTACCGAAGTGTAGTAGTCACCTAAACCCAACCCCCCCCCCCCCCCCCTCCCCCCCTCTCTCTCTCTCTACTACGTACGTCCCAGAACGATCTGGCTGAGTCACTTTGTCCCGGCGACTGCTTTGACTACATTACCCATCAGCCCTCGGTGCTAAGTATCCATGCATGGACCAATTGTGGTCATATAGACGCTCGACAGAGCATGATGTACCGCAGTCGATTCGAACCCCCGCTCAACGTTTAACTACTTGAAGCATATCATCCCAATTCTGGGGGGCCAATTTTCGGCAAAGTTTTCCGATCCGCAACCTCACAAGCGAGGCGCTGTGAGCTTGTAGATCGGCTTGAGATTTGGCGTATAGGGAAATAAGTAGCATACCTAATATAGGGCCCAGGGGCAAGTACATTAAGTACTTAAATGGTGAACAAGACGTGATGATCCTGACTACATGTAGCAGATTATCGGTTCATACATGCACTTGTATTTACAGTAACAGAAACCAGAAAGGCAGAAACCTTGTATCTCCATATTTCAACATTCTGTTACGGAAATTAACGTCCTACTTCGACCATACAAGAGTGTCACACAAAAGTAGTGAAAATATCAGATCTGCAAGCTCACAGCGTGTCGTGACGCGACACGTTGTGAGCTTGTAGGTCTTCTATTTTCACTATTTTAAACGGTAAAATGTCCAACGGTCTTACAGACATACAAGGTTTCCATCAAACAGCAACGTTATATTTATTTAGAGCAGATTGGATGATAGATGTCTGGCTTCACTGATGTAAATCAGTGTGGCGCAGATGGCAGATGTACAAGTTCACAACATGTCACATTGCAATGCAAAAAGACAAAGTGAATACCGTTGTATTGACGGCATCGGCGGCGAAGCGTGTTATCAACGTAACTCGAGAATCATGGATGGGCAGATTCTCATGAAACTTTTTGGGAATGACCAGTCGCCTCGCCAGAAGAGATGATTTAATTTGGGGTCAAGTAAAAAAGTAAGTAACCCCCCCCACCCACACTCACCCGACGCAATTGTTTTATTTAATTATTTCAGAGGCAGAAATGGGGTCCCATAGAATAGAGAAGTAAATAAGTGAAACATAATTATTTTTCTCTCAAAATCTGTGAAAATTCTAGACTATCTGTGAATAAAATAACAATATTGTGTTTGCGTGCAAATATATTTTGTTAAAGGCATCGGTACTGCAATATTTAGAAACAATATTGTTGCTTTTGGGCAATCTAAAAATGCCCAAAACATTCTAAAATTGTGAAAATAGCTGCTATTTTTTTTTGTATGACGAAGTAGGGCATTAATCTTTGAGAAAAGTTGAAATATGGAGATACAAGGTTTCTGCCCCCGACATCAGCGACAAGAAGCAGCGTCAGTGTCATCATCATCATCATGTCCAACTGCAGCTCCTACCTGACACACAATTCACTTCACACGGCAGTCCTTGGCGGCGACAGGCGAGAGAGTGTGTGAAGGAGGTACCTCCTCGGGGAGGAAGAGAGTCACCTCTCCTGGACTGATTCCAACATTAGAACTGCATCACAGAGCCAGAGGCAATCTGCTTCCATCCTATCTGTACGGTTTGCTCGTTTCACAATACAACACAACACCCCTCTCTATCTGTTCTGCTCTCTCTCTCTCTCTCTCTCTCTCTCTGTTTCTCTCTCTCTCTCTGTTTCTCTCTCTCTCTCTCTCTCTATCTGTTCTGCTCTCTCTCTCTCTCTGTTTCTCTCCCTCTCTCTCTCTCTCTCGGTTTCTCTCTCTCTCTCGCTCTCTCTGTTTCTCTCTCTCTCTCTCTCTCTGTCTCTCTCTGTCTGTCTCTGTCTCTCTGTCTCTCTGTCTTTCTCTCTCTCTCTCTCTGTCTCTCTCTCTCTCTCTCTCTACAACAGCACAGAGGTAATTTCTCTTTCAGCACTGCAGTGGAGACCAAAACGACAGAAATAGAGGGAGGGAGGGAGGGAGGAAGGGAGAGATGGAGACAACCCCCCCTAAAAAACAGGACCAGCAGACATGCAGTAAAACACTCTGTTAACCTTCGAGAAAACGTCCTGGGGGGGCACTACAGGTGGAAGATGACGGTGCTTATAGGGGTGTGGGCGTCTAATGGGTTAGGCCAGGCATGTGCAGGCGTGGCCCGTGTGGTCAGATCTTATATGGCCTCACAGATTCCTTCCTAAAATGTATTGTTTATGGCCTGCAAGTACAGTATGTTAAAAATGTATACTTTCAACATTTTTGGTGTTTTGATATTAACCCGGGCAGATAATAGGCTATTTCTCAGTAAATTGTGTAAGTATTCCTAACTGCTTGTTGGTGCATGGTTCATTCTCAAGATGAAAGGGCTTGTTTTGCATTTGTATGTGACTTGGTAACAAATGGTAAATGGTGCATTTACCGTATATAGCACTTTATCCAAAGTGCATTACATTCACACACCGATGACAGAGAAAACCATGCAAGGCAACGACCTGCATATCGGGAGCAATTAGGGGTTCAGTGTCTTGCTCAAGGACACTTTGACGCTCTACCGGCCACTCTACCCCTGATCCACTGCCGCGACTATGGACATATTTTCCAATATGGCCATATTGAACGTGTGATAAACCCCTTGGTTAACCACTACAAACTCACATTGTGAGCTTGTAGATTTTTTTTGGCAAAGACATAAAAACAAACAGTCAAACGGCCAGCAAAGTACATCTGACCTCAAACCCTTAGATCTCCATATATGGACCTGACCTGTTCGGACATTCCATATGTTGATCCCTCCCCATCCGTCCTGCCTGTTCTGACATTCCATGTTGATCTGACCTCATCAAACCCTGTACACTCAAGACACGCTCCATATATGGCCAGTACATAATTCATTCTATATGTTGATCTGACCCCCCATGCCAAAGTGCCAGCGCTCGCCCAGCAGTCTGCCGTCTGCCACCACCCAGGCGGATGCGTTCACTCAGGGCCGCAGGGCGTCTTACTGTTTTTAAAAACAAAATGTAAGAAACAAAAAATAAAGGGACCCATGAAAATTGGTCCTCGACCCAACCTTGGGTCCCGTCCCAGTGTTTGGGAACCAGTGCTCTAGAGGTTGTAAAGTGAAGTTATGTATGTAATGTACAGTATGCACTATCAGTGACGTACAGTAGTGTATGTGAGACACTGAAAATATGTACAATCTGATGTCTGCGAGAGTGTGCGTGGACGGGATTGACTTGGTGTGTGTGTGTGTGTGTGCAGGACCAGGCATGATTCCAGCTACATCTGGACAAACAAGTCTAGAGTTGGAGTGTGACACGCACACACGCACGCACACACGTCGCGCACGCACACACAGCTCAACATTCCAAAGTGTAGAATGCTTACATAATAATAATCTGAGGTTGCCACTTGAAATCAGACTCTCTCTCTCACACACGCACGCATGTGCACGCGCACGCGCACACGCGCACGCGCACACACACACACACACACACACACACACAAAACAGTACCCCCCCCCCCCCCCCCCCCCCCCGGCCCCCAGATAATTGAGGAAGTGAATAATAACAGGTGTGTACACAAGTGAAATCCTCAGTGTAAATGTAACTCTGAGAGTGTACGAAATAACATGCACACACTCTGAAGGCAGCGGTTCCCAAACATGTTCTTGTCAAGGACCCCCCAAATCCATCCAGATCCATTTTGGTTCCATCTCTAAGTTACATCCGTACACTTTCAGAGTCAAATTAACACGGAGGACTTTACAGTGGTATATGAGTCATTAACCCTTAGACAGATTACTACTGGAAAACACGTGGAGTTTTGCATTAGTCTTTTCTGCCCTGTACGTGATTTTCCGTAGTTCTCTTTTTTTATTAATACCAATATATTAATTCGGTCCGCACCTCTGTATATAGTATTGAGCATAAATATCAACTACATTTCCCAGAATTCCCGTGTCACGTGACACACGTGTATGCTTTCCTATTGGAAACTGACGCCCAGCCCCCAGTGAACAGGGGGGTTGGTTGACTCCTCCGAGGTGGGCACTGGAGGAAGAGTTTTTCAGCCAGGTTTGCAGTCGCCGCAAAAAAAACAATCTGAAAAATGATCCATCCGTGTCCAGTGGCATTCTCCAGTCCCAGACCGTTGGCCGGGCTGCAACATCCACCCTCGCGGATTACACGTGTGCAATGTTTTTTCTTCTCCCCACCGGAGTTACCACCAAGGCTGATGCCTTCGCTAAAAGGTAATTTTATTGTATTCGAAAATGCCCTAATATGACATGTCTAGTAAAACGATCCCTATATTTGGCCCGAGCCGACCTAGTGCTGATATCAGATAGATGTGGTAGAACCATATATGGATAGATCTAACTGGTTTAGTCATCGTGACATGCATAGTCGGAGAATATATAACAAGGGTCGGTACTATAGGTGATCGACGTAGCTAACAAAAACATCTGATCAAATGAATGTATTGTACTGTGTCTTTGTGGGCCGAATCGTGGCATCGTGGCATACAAATAGATGTTTGTATAATTAGTATCACGATAAAATAATATGGCGACGTTAGAATGACACCACCAATGAGTGATCGCGTGTAATGTAGCTGCCCAGCGTATATCCAGCACCATCACGTCACCACATTCCACTGGCTGTTGGCTAGTAGTAGTTGCTAACAAACACTGCACAAATGGTACTGGCTATTGGCCGGGCCACAAGCCCGGGCAATAGCCAGTACCAATGTTGCTGGATGATTGCGACGCAATGGTGCTGGATATACCCTGGGCAGCTAGCTACATTACCACCGATCACTCATTGGTGTTTCATTCTAACGTTGCCATATTATTTTATCGTGATACTACTTATACAAGCATCTATTTGTATTTGTCATGCCACGACTCGGCCCACAAAGACACTGCACAATAAAATCATTGATCGCCAGCAGCCGGGTAAAACGCCATGTAATAGTAGCGTGCACTGACTACAGCTAAAATGTTTATTTCTTTTTATATATTTAGAACTGGCATCAGATGAGGAGGAGGAGGAGGAGGAGGATGAAGAGTCAAGACTGCGATGGCGTTCTCCGACACTGAACCGGATTCATTCATTCATTCATTTCAGGGGGGGCAGTTTTTGGGTGGTTTTTTTATTTAGCCTACTCACACATAACCTGACTCCGCCAGATGGGGCAGCAGAGAGTACACTGGGTTCCCCCCTCCTGCTCCCATCTGGGAACTCTCAGGCAGACTTGATGCCCGGCCACAAAACGGCCTGGCCAATCAGCAGCAGCTAGAAGCGAAGTTGCTCACAAAACGGCCTGGCCAATCAGCAGCAGCTAGTAGAAGCTAGAAGCTGCTGCTAGAAGTTGCTAGAAGCTGCTGCTGATTGGCCAGGCCGTTTTGTGGCCGGGCATCAAGTCTGCCTGAGAGTTCCCAGATGGGAGCAGGAGGGGGGAACACAGTGTACACTCTGCTGCCCCATATGGCGGAGTCAGGTTAACTCACACACACACACACCGTCAAGGACTGGGTTTGGGGACATTTGGGAGGAGTAGCTCTGATCCATAGCTCTAAATGCGCATTTAGAGCTATGGATCAGAGCTAGGGGAGGAGTAACTGTTTTGTATGTAGGCCTATTTATTTTCTGTAATATTTATCATTTTATTATGTTAGTAGTCGTAAAAAATAAAAGACGCTTTTACAATGAGTTAGACCTGTCATGACTATTTTGTTCACTATTGTGAGGTTTATTGTATATGACTAAGCAAGTTTCAACTGTGATTTACTCTGTAACGGTAGATGGTAATAACTCAATTTCTTTTTTATAATACAGTATACATTCAAGTCTATATTTTGATACATATCATGGGCACCAAGTCATATCAAAACAATGTCCTTGGATGTGTTTTTTATCAAAACTGTGTTTCTTCATAACAGGTTTTTGAGATACATGCATGAATAGACAAGGTACTGGTAAGACTATGTAAACATGGTATATATCAAAATGTGCGTTAGAATGTCTAATTTTACCCCAAAAAAGAATTGAGTTTATATGATGTTCCAATTTCAGAGCTATGGGGACTTTTAGCTGGATAGGTCAGATTGATCATGACTGACCATGCTATTTATAGATGGCAAAATATCTACAGTGGTACATGTGAGAAACTTTTTATTTTATTTTAATTGAACTAGACAACTCACCCTTTAAAATGAGATATTGCATGGCTATGTATGCCCAGCAGAAAAAAAGTTATTTAGAAAATAAAACTTCAACCGGGCATAACTTTTTTTGGTTGTCCTAGAAACAGAAACAGTGTAAATGCAGGCTCTTTTAAATGGCTTCCAACACAAGAACTAAACATTTTATCAACTCAGTTCATTTTTTTCCTGGAAGCAGACAAGTCAAGCTTTCTCTGAAGGTCTTTCGTTGTCACACATTCACAACAGAGAATTTTCAATAAATCATTCAAAAACGCCATTCTGCCATAGAGAAGTCTACAAACTATATAGAAATCCTTGAAACTCTCAAAGAGTTAAATAGACCACCCTGTTAACTAGAACAGCAGGTGACTAACCCACTCGGGACATTTCCCACCCTGTTAACTAGAACAGCAGGTGACTAACCCACTCGGGACATGTCCCACCCTGTTAACTAGAACAGCAGGTGACTAACCCACTCGGGACATGTCCCACCCTGTTAACTAGAACAGCAGGTGACTAACCCACTCGGGACATGTCCCACCCTGTTAACTAGAACAGCAGGTGACTAACCCACTCGGGACATTTCCCACCCTGTTAACTAGAACAGCAGGTGACTAACCCACTCGGGACATGTCCCACCCTGTTAACTAG
Organism: Electrona antarctica; assembly: GCF_951216825.1. Lineage (NCBI taxonomy): Eukaryota > Metazoa > Chordata > Actinopteri > Myctophiformes > Myctophidae > Electrona > Electrona antarctica. The sequence goes on along the minus strand of NC_136796.1, from coordinate 20,072,519 downwards.
AACAGCAGGTGACTAACCCACTGGGGACATTTCCCACCCACAACCATGCAAAGGAGGAGGGAAATGAGTGTCGGCAGCTAATTTTAGGCTTTCTGTGGTTTTATCGCAGTAGGGAATTTACATATCTGACCTGTCAGATCAGTAATAAACAAACCATTCTTTACTTTCTTCACACAGGTCTTACCACTTACCATCTACTAATTAAGGGACTCTGAGTGCCTAATTCAAGGACTCGGAGTGGACAAATGGAACCAAACATTTGGTTCCATTTTTACACTCAGAGTTACACACACGTAAGGGGCCATTTGGAACACCCTCAAAGAACCATGAGAGTCCCTGGACCACACTTTGGGACCCATGGCATAGCAGAGTGTTACCAGTGAGCCATGTATACACAATATCAGTACCCTGACTGTGTTTGACCAGAATGGTGCATTTATATAGCACATTAAAAGCGCTTAACGGATATTGTGCATTACATTAACCCATTCACACACACATTCACACACCGATGCCGGAGAAAAACCATGCTAGTCGCCAACCTGCACATCGGGAGCAATTAGGGGTTCAGAGTCTTGCTCAAGGACACTTCGACACTAACTCTGGGGGAGCCCGGGTTTGAACTGGGAACCTTGGGGTTCCTATCCGGTCACTCTACCCCTGAGCCACTGCTGGCCAGAATGGAACAGATCCTTAATTAATGTATTGGTAAGACCTGTGAAGGAAGTAAATTAAGAGGCCCAATTTCTTTCCAATATGGCTGCTGTGCCTGTAGTGTGCCTGCAGTCTCAAATATCTCTACCATCAACAGACATTGAAGAGACAAGTCTACATATGAAGAGCTTCTTATCAAGTTGCATGGAAGGCCTTCTCAAAAACGTTTCAATCATATCTCCCTCTCTCTTTGTCTCTCTCACTCACTCGACCTTCTCTTACTGCGGCGATCTTGATCTGACCCCCCATGCCAAAGTGCCAGCGCTCGCCCAGCAGTCTGCCGTCTGCCACCACCCAGGCGGATGCGTTCACTCAGGACATCTTACTGTTTTTTAAAAACAAAATGTAAGACAAAAGAAAATAAAGGGACCCATGAAAATTGGTCCTCGACCCAACCTTGGGTCCCGTCCCAGTGTTTGGGAACCAGTGCTCTAGAGGTTGTAAAGTGAAGTATGTAATGTACACATGCACTATCAGTGACGTACAGTAGTAGGTATGTGAGACACTGAAAATATGTACAATCTGATGTCTGCGAGAGCGTGCGTGCATTCTACACATTCCAAAGTGTAGAATGCTTACATAATAATAATCTGAGGTGTTGCCACTTGAAATCAGACTCACTCACACACACACACACACACACACACACACACACACACACACACACACACACACACACACACACACACACACACACACACACACACACACACACACACACACACACACACACACACACACACACACACACACACACACACACACACACACACACACACACACACACACACACACACACACACACACACACACTCCTAATGGCATAATTAGGCCCCCAGATAATTGAGGAAGTGAAAAATAACAGGTGTGTACACAAGTGAAATCCTCAGTGTAAATGTAACTCTGAGAGTGTACGAAATAACATGCACACACTCTGAAGGCAGCGGTTCCCAAACATGTTCTTGTCAAGGACCCCCCAAATCCATCCAGATCCATTTTGGTTCCATCTCTAAGATCCGTACACTTTCAGAGTCAAATTAACACGGAGGACTTTACAGTGGTATATGAGTCATTAAATAGACCACCCTGTTAACTAGAACAGCAGGTGACTAACCCACTCGGGACATTTCCCACCCTGTTAACTAGAACAGCAGGTGACTAACCCACTCGGGACATGTCCCACCCTGTTAACTAGAACAGCAGGTGACTAACCCACTCGGGACATGTCCCACCCTGTTAACTAGAACAGCAGGTGACTAACCCACTCGGGACATTTCCCACCCTGTTAACTAGAACAGCAGGTGACTAACCCACTCGGGACATGTCCCACCCTGTTAACTAGAACAGCAGGTGACTAACCCACTCGGGACATTTCCCACCCTGTTAACTAGAACAGCAGGTGACTAACCCACTCGGGACATTTCCCACCCACAACCATGCAAAGGAGGAGGGAAATGAGTGTCGGCAGCTAATTTGAGGCTTTCTGTGTTTTTATCGCAGTAGGGAATTTACATATCTGACCTGTCAGATCAGTAATAAACAAACCATTATTTACTTTCTTCACACAGGTCTTACCACTTACCATCTACTAATTAAGGGACTCTGAGTGCCTAATTCAAGGACTCTGAGTGGACAAATGGAACCAAACATTTGGTTCCATTTTTACACTCAGAGTTACACACACGTAAGGGGCCATTTGGAACACCCTCAAAGAACCATGAGGGTCCCTGGACCACACTTTGGGACCCATGGCATAGCAGAGTGTTACCAGTGAGCCATGTATACACAATAGCAGTACCCTGACTGTGTTTGACCAGAATGGTAAATGGTGCATTTATATAGCACATTAAAAGCGCTTAACAGAGATTGTGCATTACATTAACCCATTCACACACCGATGCCGGAGGAAACTATGCAAGTCGCCAACCTGCACATCGGGAGCAATTAGAGGTTCAGAGTCTTGCTCAAGGACACCCGGGTTTGAACTGGGAACCTTGGGGTTCCTATCCGGTCACTCTACCCCTGAGCCACTGCTGGCCAAAATGGAACAGATCCTTAATTACTGTATTGGTAAGACCTGTGAAGGAAGTAAATTAAGAGGCCCAATTTCTTTCCAATATGGCTGCTGTGCCTGTAGTGTGCCTGCAGTCTCAAATATCTCTACCATCAACAGACATTGAAGAGACAACTAGACAAGTCTACATATGAAGAGCTTCTTATCAAGTTGCATGGAAGGCCTTCTCAAAAACATTTCAATCATATCTCCTCTCTCTTTGTCTCTCTCACTCACTCGACCTTCTCTTACTGCGGCGATCTTTAAGAGATTTACAAGTTGACAGGAATGTTTGCGACGGCCAGCGGTTGTTGGCGGAACTTGGCGCCAGTTTAAGATTATTTCTATTTCTCCAGTAGGGACTCGTCTCTGCCTTTTTGTGTCTAGTCTACCCGGATGACTGGATTCAAGGAAACACATTAGTATTCTCACACATACTAGGGGGCGTAACTGAATCAAAATGCCCAAGGTGGCTCTGATGAGGTTGAAAGCTTTAAATGTTTGTAATGCTGCTGAGCAGTACCTCTGTCAAGAAACATGTAGGGTTGCCTGGTGCCAGTACCTGAATTAAAAACACAATCACACTGTATGTGAGAGGGTCCGGGGAATTACAGGGGGATGCCACATTTTGTATAAACCACCCTAGTATATTCTGAGGAGAACATTTGCCAAAAATGCCTGATCTACAAGCTCACAATGCATCACGGTGTGATCTTATAGATCACCTATTTTCCGGGAAGAGGTTTGGTATAGAGGGGAAAAGGGGCTGACCGAGTATAGAGCCAAGAGTCAAGTTTACTAAGGGGCAATCCAGACGAGGACGATTTCGGTGTTTCTCGGGCAAGTAATTAGCCGATCTGCCCTTTTTGTCACACGGAGACGGCGTTTTGGGGGACTTTAACGGCTCATTTTGAAACTACCTTCCAGAGTGGGAAAGTTTGGAGACGCGACTTTCACGTCTCCGTGTGTACAGCGAATGCCGCCTAATTTGCTGAAACGGTGATGTCATAGTCCCCTCGCCCCCTCCAAACTAACCAGTGTTAATGGTTTATTTCACCATAACCACTTACATATAAGTATCACAGCTATTTTATATTTGCACATAATGTCTATAAATCTCTTCTCCAAAAATAGCCGATCTGCAGCCCGCACGCACGCAAACAATTGCGCAGGCATGCACGAGAGAGGAGTTGTGTGTGAGGAGCTGATCACAGATAGAGGGAAAGTGTTATATTTGGCCTATTATTTATGCTATATATTATTGACCGCGTCTGTGTCAGTCTCACAGTCACAACGAGAGAGAGAGAGAGATGCTGCGTGTTAAAAAATAGGCAATGATTAGCACTGTGCTGCCAGCAGGTGGAAGGAATCAAGCAATTATCTGACATTCAGAGGTGTTGCGCACCAGCGAATATATATATTTCAATCTCCAAAGTCAAACTCATAAATTCACAATGTACCATGCCGCTCCTCGTTGTGAGCTGTGTATGATGATCTGACCGAGAGAAGGGGCGCGCGCGCACGCTCTCTCTCTCTCTCTCTCACACACACTCTCTCTCTCCCTCTCTCTCTCACACTTACTTTGTGCTTGCTGCTGTTTTCAGAAGAATTAATCCAAGGTTTGTCATATATTATGGTTTAGTAGGCATACACTTTAGCTGGTCAGTCAGTGTGTGCAGACTCAGAGAGAGAAGCAGCACTGCTCTGCTCATTAAATTGATATGACGCATATGCGCATCTGATCAAGATAATTAGTTATTTGGCAACACCTGTGTGAAATACCAACGCTTTCATATAGCCTACTTTTAGAAGCTTTTTCTTTTTTTTTATGGCCATCTACAGGCCAGCCATGTGTACTGCATCTCTATCTTGAAAACGGAGCAGTTTACCGGTCTCGAGTGGACGTCGTACATAATTAACATAACCGCAATGTAGACGCAGTGAAGTTTTATATCGTTCGCAAAATTAGGCGGGGAACAGCCCGCGACGTCCTCGTGAAGGCAGCCCCTAAGTATTGAGATTTCACATTTGAATTGAGATTTGGTGTAGACAGGGTAGAGAGTAGGTTTGGTGATTAATTACCTTACTGTAAATGAGCTGATTTCACTTGTAAGATGTGTGACATCGATTGATTCCCCAAAATAAGGGACAAAGTGTGTCCCCTTATCAGTTCAATAAGGAACAGTGAGTGACATCTTTTTCGTTTCCAAATAAGGGACAAATCCAAGGGACGGTATGCCAGCCCTAGACGGAAGGCCCAGATGGATGATTGTATTGTGCAAGAGTAATTGGCACCACAGCGCCGTGAGGTGTGAACCAAGCCTTTAACCGCAGATGCCAGGGAGCTTATATGGAGGATGGTTCGCTGACGGAGCAGTCAGCCGTGGGACTTTTATGGCGCTCGCTGTGGTACAGTAGGCGTTTACGGTCAAACATTTCCCACTTCTCTGACGCTGTGAAACAGCCTTCACAGTTAAAAGTGTGGGAAAACAAACCACATTTAGAATGTGTTAAAGTATCATACCGCCACATTAGCTGGTGATTTCCATGGTGAGTGCGTGTTAATAATATGACTATTTGTGGAATTAAAGGCAGACTGACGTGACGAGTGACGCAACATTGCAGGACCAATGTGCATTATAGCTCTTGCCATTTGTCAGTCTTGACATACTGTCCGCAGGTACAGAAAATACAAGCGCGTATATATTTTTGATTTATTTGTTTGTTTTAATGCCTCAACTATTCTTTTCAATCTCTTGTGCAGTAGATGCCTTGACTGTTTATTCTTGGTCCCGTTAGTTTACTCTCTACACCAAATCTTGCGTCTTACCTGAAAATAGCCTATCTACAAGTTCACACCTATTTTCACCGCATTTTTGCCTAAATGACATGCCCAGAATAGGGACTAGGGTTCATGTATACTTAAAGGATCTCGACTCAGTTCAAAGTGATGTCATTTTCACTTCAACCAGTTCATTGACATTCACTGTGATGTCATTTTCTCTTCAACCAGTTCATTGACATTCACTGTGATGGCATTTTCACTTCAACCAGTTCATTGACATTCACTATGATGTCATTTTCACTTCAACCAGTTCATTGACATTCACTGTGATGTCATGTTCTCTTCAACCAGTTCATTGACATTCACTGTGATGTCATTTTCTCTTCAACCAGTGCATTGACATTCACTGTGATGTCATTTTCTCTTCAACCAGTGCATTGACATTCACTGTGATGTCATTTTCTCTTCAACCAGTGCATTGACATTCACTTTGATGTCATTTTCTCTTCAACCAGTGCATTGACATTCACTGTGATGTCATTTTCTCTTCAACCAGTTCATTGACATTCACTGTGATGTCCTTTTCTCTTCAACCAGTGCATTGACATTCACTGTGATGTCATTTTCTCTTCAACCAGTGCATTGACATTCACTGTGATGTAGTGTTGTAGTCGAGACCACCTAAAGCGAGACCAAGACAAGACCAAGACCTAGCAGGTCGAGACCGATACCGAGACCAAGACCGCTGCGAGCCTAGGGGGCCGAGACCAAGACCAAGACCAAGACCTAGCAGGTCGAGACCGATACCGAGACCAAGACCGCTGCGAGCCTAGGGGGCCGAGACCAAGACCAAGACCTAGCAGGTCGAGACCGAGACCGAGACCAAGACCATTTTTCCCTCTTATTTGATAGGCACAGAAAACAATCTTGATCTGAAACACTGCAGTGCAAATAGATTTTACAAAATTAGGTATAGGCCTACTACAGCATGATTCATTCAAATATTTATTTTAAATATCAATTAATGAATAACAATGAGGCATGCACATCAGAGCCGCCTGGGAGAAACATTTTTGTGTTAATTAATGAATCAATATCCAAAACTATACAAAATCTATAAGGCCAAACCTTATTAGAAAAAAATATTAATATATGAAAGCCTTTTCAAATGTCCTATTGGAATTGCAGGTGCTGCCAAATAAGTAATTACCCTCATGCCAGTCAGTTGCGCAAATATATAGGTCAGATCAATTAGCAGAGCGGACCAGCTTCTCACTGACTGCAGCACAATGACCAGCGCTTCTTAAAGTTTACTTACTTTAATAATATGACATAGCGTTTATACGACAGGATCTCCAGACAAACAAACCTTGGATTATATAATTATTGGATTATAAAATTCTTCAAATGACTAGCATGAGCCACAAGGTAAGAAACTAGAATGATTCACTGTTCACAGTCAAACCCTGCAGCGGTTGTTCTTCAACCCGTCGCATTCCCATCAAAGTAGCCTGCTGATACCCACACTAACTTTGTGATCAACCTTAATTTGCTTATTTTATTTGTAAAAAGCAACACTGTATTAAGACATGGTAGTATAATATTGGTGCAAAATGGAAATATGTAATTAAATAGTTAATAGAGAGAGAGAGAGAGAGAGAGAGAGAGAGAGGCAGACGGAGAGAGAGGCAGAGAGAGAGAGAGAGAGAGAGAGAGAGAGAGAGACACAGACAGACAGACACACAGACGGAGAGAGAGAGAGAGAGAGAGAGAGAGACACAGACGGAGAGAGAGAGAGAGAGAGACACAGACAGGCAGACAGAGAGAGAGAGAGAGAGAGACACAGACAGACAGACACACAGACGGGGGGAGCGAGAGAGCTAGCCCCGTTCCCATTTCAAAGAATAAAAAAAAGCTGTCTAGCGCGAGGCCTCGCAAGCCGCACCGACGCCGTTCGCACTATACCAAAAAAGTCAGGCTGTGGCGCTGTGTAACTCTCCGCCACCTGGCCGACACTTTATTTATGCCAGCCTGATATCATTTCATACAATCAGAACATGTTCTAACCCAATTTCAATAGATTTAAGATTACGTGTGCTCTAATTCAGCGCTGCGCTGCGCTCCTACAGCTGTCTTTAATGTTAATATGAATGGGATCAGTCCTTGCGATCGGGTTGATAGAACGTTTTGCATTGTCTCGTCTCGAGTGGTCTCGGTGGGGGAAGAGACCCGAGACAATTGGTCCGAGACCGAGACGAGACCAAGACAAATGAAGGGCGAGACCAAGACGAGACCGCAAGACAAAAAAGGTGTGAAGCGCGAGACCGAGACAAGACCAAGACAAATGAGGGGCGAGACCAAGACGAGACCGCAAGACAAAAAAGGCGAGAGGCGCGAGACCGAGACAAGACCGAGACAACGAAAATGTGGTCTCGAGACCGGTCTCGAGACGAGACCATGTCTCGAGAACTACAACACTACTGTGATGTCATTTTCTCTTCAACCAGTGCATTGACATTCACTGTGATGTCATTTTCCCTTCAACCAGTGCATTGATATTCACTGTGATGTCATTTTCTCTTCAACCAGTTCATTGACATTCACTGTGATGTCATTTTCTCTTCAACCAGTTCATTGACATTCACTGTGATGTCATTGTCTCTTCAACCAGTTCATTGACATTCACTGTGATGTCATTTTCACTTCAACCAGTTCATTGACATTCACTGTGATGTCATTTTCACTTCAACCAGTGCATTGACATTCACTGTGATGTAATTTTCTCTTCAACCAGTTCATTGACATTCACTGTGATGTCATTTTCTCTTCAACCAGTTCATTGACATTCACTGTGATGTCATTTTCTCTTCAACCAGTTCATTGACATTCACTGTGATGTCATTTTCTCTTCAACCAGTTCATTGACATTCACTGTGATGTCATTTTCTCTTCAACCAGTTCATTGACATTCACTGTGATGTCATTTTCTCTTCAACCAGTGCATTGACATTCACTGCCGCGCAGGCTGCCACCGCACTCATAGCACAGCCTGAGTCCCAGAGGAGCTTGTCCTCTGGTGACACACATGTCAAAAACCAGGACTTATATTGCTATAGAGTGTTTGTTCAGTAACCGGAGTGCCCCCGTCTCTCCAGCTCTTTAGTAAACAGAACATATATTTGTGAGTAGTAGGAGTAAGTATTCAAAATTGGAAATCAAACACTAAGATTTAAGCTGATGAATGGGTTCCCTGTCCTCATTGGTTGAAATTGGTAATCCACTGGAAAATGACAGCTGGAGAGATGGGGAGACCCCTCTGTTGCTGAACAAATGGCAATGATCACCATATCACGATATGGAGTTAAAATAAAAATAAAACTTGGCTGTAAACAATGTATACTTCCACTACCTTTAACATGCTTTCGTTTTGCCTCACTAATGACGACAGCAGTGCCTCTTGCTAGGATAGGGTTTAAGCCAGTGTTGCACAAGGAATAAGCAACCAGGTGAAATCAAGCCCAGAAGAAACGACTAGGCCAAATGAGCAATTTAAATCAGCAATTTCAAAATAGCCGATCTAAAAGCTCACAATGTGTCGGAATGTGACACGTTGTGAACCTGTAGATCTGCTATGTTCACAAATAAACCTGCAGCCACCAATATTTACAAGCAACTTTCCAGAACACAACAACTTTCAAAGCCCAAAGTCACTTATAATAAGCAGACATGGCAACGGTGGTTTAAGTGAGTGTGAGAACAGGGTGTAGTCTGCTAGATGGCATCTCGACACACTGTGCTGAAGCTCACTGCTGTCACAGCACATTATCTTCATCCAGTTGCACCCTGCGTCAATAACATCACTGCGTTTACATCTGAAATACATCTCTGAGACCCCAATCAATGTACAGTAACTGTACAGTAAGTGTGCCCACACAGTAGAGTCACGAAGATGCAAGATGCAGCTTAGAGCAGGCGTCTCTTCCGGGTTTTAACCGCTGGTGGATGGAAATGACGCTCGCGCACGGCTTCAACGTCTCCGTTTTATTTGCCGGCGAGTCAAGTTGCAGCCCTAAATCCCTATCTGCTATTTTCACCATTTATAAAATCCTGTGAAACCTTTTGCTTAATAATGGCATGGGCTGGGAGTGGCTCAGGGGTAGAGTGGACGGATCAGCCAGATGGGAACCATGAGGTTACCAGTTCGATCCCGGGCTCCCCCAGAGTTAGTGTCGTAGTGTCCTTGAGCAAGGCTCTGAGTCTGAACCCCTAATTGCTCACGATGTGCAGGTTGGTGCCTTGCATGGTTTCCTCCGCCGTCGGTGTATGAATGGGTGAATGTAATGCGCTATATAAATGCACCATTTACCATTTATGCCCAACATATGGACGGATAAATTGATTATTTAATTTATTTCACTACATTTGATCAATTATCGCTTGTTTTTATAATGGATTAACTGTTGCAGCCCTAGGATGGTGTAAGCTCGGGGGTTTCATACAGTATGAGGACCGTCACCTGGGGGAAGACTTCCTTCACTCGGCACAATCATTCTCTTGGCCATTAATCATGGCTGGCAGAGTTGTTGGGTGTGACATAACATGCAGGGGACAGCTGCCACATCCTAGGGATATAATAGGGCTCTGTCTTGTGTGCCGCCTTACCCCTTACGCCTAAACTTTTCTGGCATGTTTTACTATTAAAAAAAAAGTATTGAACATAGTGGAAAATAGCCGATTTACATTGGCATGTTGTGAACTCGTTGATTGGCTATTTGAGCTATTTTAATCTGTCTGTATCTGCATCATTTTAGATTTTTGCGTTGGCTATTCAAAGACAGCAGATGTAAAGTTTGCAAGGTTCTACATCTGCTGTTTTCTTTTTAGTGAGAACTACTGATTTAGACGGTATTTGTCTTAATGGGTTCAAATGGCCAAATCATTGTGGGGGTCCCCAGCCAAAAAGGTTGAACCCCTGTTATAGACCCTGTAGGGATATAATCCCCAGTGCTACAGTAATGGTTATTGGCAGCAGTCTCAGCTTGCTCCATGTTGGCCATTGGCTGACAGAATACATTTCTACCAATCACACAGCATGACAACAGGCCATGCAGTTCTGTGTTTTATTCGTGCAATAAGCAATTATGACAACAAACTCACTCAAGATCTCTACAGTGGTCACATCACAATGGAACAAAAATAAGTCAAATGCATCATGAAAACATTTCAGCATGCTTGTTCCCGTCACTCACACAAGACAAAAGGTTATGCCATTTCATGAACTCCTATCTCTCACACACACACACACACACACACACACACACACACACACACACACACACACACACACACACACACACACACACACACACACACACACACACACACACACACACACACACACACACACACACACACACACACACACACACACACACACACACACACACACACACACACACACAGTCCCTGACAATGATTAAAACGGCACGATGCATCTATTAGTCGTCAACTAACAGAGTGGAAGATTTGAAACAAATGTCACAAACAAGCAGAGAGCAAAGACTGCATTTTGTTACCGTGTCGGAAACCTATTGTCATGTCTGTAATGTCATAGCTTATATCTCTGATGTCGGGAAGAAACCACCTAACTCCAAAATGTACATTATTCAGGAAATTAAAACCGTATATTTTTAAAACAATGTGATACTGCCTCATCAAAGTTGGTATTGTGACTTTACACAATTACCTTCATGAGAGGTAAATGGTGCATTTATATAGCGCCTTTATCCAAGGCGCTTTACATAGATTGTGCATTACATTCACCCACACATGCAAGGCACCAACCAACACATCAGGAGCAATAAGGGGTTCAGTGTCTTGCTCAAGGACACTTCGACACTAACTCTGGGGGAGCCTGTGAAAGTGCATACGGCCAACGCAACATCCTTGTCCTCTCTGTCGGGTGGAAACTCCACAGGTCCAAACTGTTACTTTTCAACATTCAAATAAAAGAAAATAGCAAAAGTAGCAGATCTACAAGCTCAAAATGCATCACTTCACACCATGTTTTGAGCTTGTACATCCGATACTTTTGATAGTTTTGTGTGATGCTGTAGTAGTATGGTCAAGTAGGGTGTTAATTTACAGAAAGAAAAACAGAGTTAGAATATGGAGATAAGAGGTTTATATATTATGCTATATGTTTCTGTTGTACGTCTGACTACAGAGAGCGCAGAGGGAAGCTGTCCCCGCCAGCTGATGGGTCTATGGCCCCGAACAAACAAAGTGCACTTTGTCAGTTCGGTCACACAGCCAACGTCTTCTGTGCTGCAGGGGAGATGGGCCTTGCCAACGGGCCCATCAAGAACTGTGTGTGTGTGTGTGTGTGTGTGTGTGTGTGTGTGTGTGTGTGTGTGTGTGTGTGTGTGTGTGTGTGTGTGTGTGTGTGTGTGTTGGGGCTTTCTTTTGGCAGAAGCATTCACAGACTGTGTGTGTGTGTGTGTGCGTGCGTACCACTTGAGCCTGCGAGCTCGTGACAAGCTTGCAGACATGCACTTTTTGAATATTTTGAACATATTCTGAACATATTTATTTTTTAATAGGGGTGCCATGTTAAAAATGGTTATGCCTTGACATGTTTTGTTTTCACGATAAAAGCCTCAGACAATGTTTTTCTCTCAGATAAAAGCTGCAGACGTGGGTTTTCAATTTTGTTTCTAAATAAAAGCACAAGAGAGTTAGTGAGCTGTATGCCGGCACAATACATTCTCTCTTGAATGTTCTTTTCTAGTTCATATTGTCCAGGGTGAGGGTCCCTCACATGACAATGTTTGAGAGCCTGATGCAAACGGACAGGTGAGCAAATAGGAAGCTGGTATTTGCCATGACCTCTGCTTGAAGGCAAGAAAAACAGAGCGAGAGTGGGAGAGAGACGGTGAGTGACACCGAGAGAGAGAAACAGAGATTATAGTGCTGTATGTCTAGCATTTGTATACCCTGCAGGCAACATTCACATAACAGCCCACACATGTTTATCCGTGTGTGTAGGTGTGTGTGTGTGTGTGTGTGTGTGTGTGTGTGTGTGTGTGTGCCAGCTGCCAGCCACGGCGCAGAAGGCCCCCACCCATTCCAACTTGTCAGAGTCAATAAAGACAATATGTGTAAATGCACAATGTGAACATATATGTAAGTACTACATGCAGTCTGACCCCAATCTGCTGCCTCCGTGCGTGATTATCAACAGCCGTGTGGACAAAGTAGGCTATATATCATCGCTGTCGGGCAGGATCCTCTTATCTCCATATTTTAACGCCCTAGTACTTGATCACACAAACGCTTCACAAGTAGCAGATCTACAAGCTCAAAACGCGGCTTTAGGACGTATGTGGTTTCCACCCGACAGAGATGATATACTCGAGTGAATACTCAAGTATTCAGAAAGTACAAATTACTATGTATATTTTCAGAAATAAGAAATTGTGATACTAGCCTACTCAAGTACAGTTAGCCTACTCAAGAAAATGTAGTTACTGTCCACGGCGGATTGCCCACATGTAAACTAAAGATGCATGATGATAGCCTAGTAGTGTGTGTGTGTGTGTGTGTGTGTACGCACGTGCATGTGCTCCTGCATGCGTGTGTGCGTATGGGTTGGGTTTGCATGTGTACTTCTGTTTTTTTTTTATAGCTTTCGCCTTTATTTTATATTTTTTATAGAGGGACAGACAGAGGCTGACAGGAAGTGGGGAGAGAGATGGGGGGGTGACATGCAGTAAAGGCCGTCGGGATCGGGAGTCGAACCCGCGGCACACTGCCAGGCTTGGACTACCGGCCAGTGCCTGGACCGCTGAGCCACAGCCCAGGCCTGCATGTGTACTTCTGACAGCAAATGCACAATTCTTATGGTTTTGTAAAGATTGAATGTGGAATTGTGGATTGTGTTTATTTGACAGAAGACACTTTGCTTTGGAAATGTGTAAACATACCTTGAAATGTAATGTAATTGCATGAGAGAGAGAGAGAGAGAGAGAGAGAGAGAGCAGCCCATCAGCCTATGTTCTGTTCTCGCACTCTCTCCTCTCACTATATGCATGGGGGATGTTGACTTGCATGCATCCCAAACACGTGTCAAATGTTTACAAAAACAGAACAATTGGCCTATTCCTTATTACAGCATAGTATAGGTTTTCAAATGCCTTATAAGTTTGTGTATTACTCTACTTCAGTAGCCGCCTGATACATACGATCAACAGATTGGCCCGCTAGTAGTTACATTTACAACGTCATTTCAAGTAGGCCAACAACGTTATTACAACTGTACTGTACTGGCACCGGGGGCTTTCATAAATTCAGCATTTCGGGGGAGTGGCGCCGTGCCCGTGTGGCGGAGATATAATACCAAGATATGGAAGCTCGCGGGGCAGCGATTCGAATACTCTCTCCTACAGTCAAACTGGGACTGGGAGCATGTTCCGAATGCGAGTATGCTGCTGCATGTGAATGTGATGATGTGCCCCCGGCCTCCGAATGTCCAAATCGAACCAAAATTGACCCTTTTAGACTACAGGCTATAGTTAGTAACTCTGAGAGTTAAATATGTAACACTGAGTGAGGACTCGAGGAGCAACGCACGATCTCCTCCTGGCGAGGCAACAAGTCAAAGCATCTCGAATCGTTCTTATTCTGCGACGGTTGCACTGGCAGTGACACGGTGGTCCGGATCTCTCCCCCCTTAAAACACTGCACAATTCAACACGCCACAACAAGACCCCCTGCTAAAGACATCTAGCAAGTTTCACAACGCTTCCATCCGATCCATAGTCTACATGCATGCGCATTGCGCACAGTACACACGCCACGGTCGAAATAAACCAGAGCCACGGTCTCGCGAGTCGCATAATGTAACTTTCAAGCATCACCATAGGTTATTAATTATACTGAGATGTGGAGAGAATTGCACTTACCAGACAACGGTGCTGTGTCTTGTGTTGTGTTGTGTGTGCGTGCCCCTCCGCAGCCAGCAGCAGCCTTCACTGGGCAGGCAAGAATGAAAGTGGTCCGTGAAAAGTGGAACCTGTGGTTCAGCCACAAGAAGAGAAACACGCTTATAAAATCCTTAAAATCTATAGTGCGACATTAAAACCTAGAGTATGAGAGTGGAGACTACACTACATAAACACTAGAGAGCAGGCTGTGCTGTGTTTGTGGGCACGGTAAGAGTAGAGTATGTCTGTGGAGCTATGCTCCTCTCTCTCTCTCTGTGTGTGTGTGTGTGTGTGTGTGTGTGTGCGTGTCTCTATCTCTCTCTCTCTCTCTCTCCCTCTCCCTCTCAGCCTCGGCACACACACACACATACACATACACACACACACACACACACACACACACACAAGAAAGCTGCTGGGAGGAGGGCCAAGGAGGAGGAGGAGTGGGACAGATTGTCATAGCAGCCTAGCGCTATGATTCTTGGGATATGTAGTCCACTGACTCCACTCCGCAAATTAACCGGCTTTTCCAGCAACAGTGATGTAACAGATCTACAAGCTGACCGGCGTCATATATTGCAAGGTTTTATGAGCAGTGTATGGGGTTGAAGGGGTTAGTTAGACTAATCTTGATATGCTATGTTGACCAATTTTGCTGGGGACCCCCTGGAACTATGTAAATGACCCTGGCCTGGGGGTCCCTGGACTGCACTTTGAGATTGAGAACCACTGACTTCATGTAGGCTAGTAGTTGCAGTATGGTACACTAATGAGATAATATGCAGGATGATGAATGAAGCAGGCTGCTGTGTACACATGTGTTCTCAACCAGTGGTCTGGTCCAGGGACCACCAGGGGTCATTGAGAGGGTTCCAGGTGGTCCCCAGAGTTGGTAACCAAAGGACCCTAATAGGTCTCTCTTGAGAGTGTAAAATAAAACCAAATCATTTTGCACTCTCAAGATTTAAATTATTGTTAAACATATATGTATTATAGTTTACAAGAAGTCTACACACTTACAGAATGCGGAAGAATTGTTATTTTTGATCAACGTTTGCCCGATATCTCTCCTAATGGTATACAATTTACAATTTACAATTTAGGCATTTAGCAGACGCTCTTAATCCAGAGCGATTTACATTAAGCAATAACAAAAAGCATGGAATACATCACATATATAAAAAGTAGTTATCATGAATCATGCGTAAACTAAGAACGTAACAGTGGAGTATCTATGTAAACTATACATACTATACTATATAATATATTATACATGTGTACTATAAAGTGCTATGACTACATAAAGTGCAATTCTAGAGCTGTCTACGTAACAAGCTATATATAAGTCTGTTTAAAATACTATCGAAGTCTACATAATGTGCTATCTAAGGGGCTAGGCTAGGGCAAGTGCTACGGGCCATGGTGGAGTCTGAAGAGGTGGGTTTTCAGACTACGGCGGAAGATTGGGAGTGAGGCTGCAGTTCTGACTGCGATGGGAAGTGCATTCCATAGTTTTGGAGCCAGAAGGGAGAAGAGTTTGGGACGTGTGGAGTATAACAGCAATACAGCATGGAATTGTGGACAACTAAATATTCGGTAGAAGTCATGGGTCTGAGAGGCAATGTGTAAAATATGCTGGGGAGTGTTGCCTTATGTGTGCACTCAGTGCGACTTGCATAATATGGATTACGCATAAAATGCTGGTGTTATGACTTAATTATGTCATATACACCTGGACTTACAACGCACATAATAGGGGCCTAAATGTGGCTCAAATGCTGAAAAAATAATGGACCTTGATATGAAAAGGGTTGAAAACCACTGTAGTACAGCAACAAATTAATTGATTCTCTGACACATCCAACATAACCCAATTAACTGCATCCTGATACTGTGACAAATATTTTCAAGATTTTCTAACTCTTCAAAAATAGCTACAATACTTGGTAAAGTAAATACATTTAAATGTATTTACTTTATTTAGTCAACTTTTCATAATAGTCATATGAAAGGTTTTAGTCTAGTTGTAGTGAACTAAACATCAGAAGATTTTTAGTCGACTAATGTATACAGTTTTTGTCGACACAAATGTTTTAAGTTTCCGTCAGTGTAACAAGTGGATCGGACGGACACACACACACACACACACACACACACACACACACACACACACACACACACACACACACACACACACACACACACACACACACACACACACACACACACACACACACACACACACACACACACACACACACACACACACACACACACACACACACACACACACACACACACACACACACACACACACACACACACACAGTATCAACACTACACCCCAAACCAAACCAACGCCCTTTGAAATGGAAAAAAAAGAAAAAAGGAAGACAAACACCACGTCACAAGTTATTTATTATTATTTCATCCCTTTGATGAGTGGGCAAGAACCAAGCCAAAAAAAAGGGGAAAAAAAGTCCCGGGGACAATAGCCAGTACTCGTCGGCCGAGCTAAGCGCGGAGCGAAAAAAAGACCTTGAGTTAATAAATGGGTTTCCTGCCTGTGCTCCATTACATGGCCGGTGAATGAGTGATTCAGCAAGGCAGAATATTTTTAGACCAGTGAGTGGTCAAACGTTAGCCTTGACCTGCTTCTCTTAGGGGTCAGCGGGCCCCTCCAGAGGGTTGCAGGGGCATTGTTTCCAGAGGCCCCTCTCTCTCCTCGCTGCAGTCTGGATCCAGGACAATAATACTGGAGCACTTGCTAATTGTGTGCAATGAATGGAGCACACAATAATGTCCAGACGGAGTGATAAGCACATGAAGGCGAGTGTTGAATGGGCAAAAATAGACAATCTACAGATTATTTGCAGCAGAGATTTGGTGTGGAAGGAAACAGTGTACAGAAGTAGTGTTTAATAAGTTCTAAAAGTGTTACACACGTGTGCAGTGGTGGTATCAAGTATCACTTGAGTACTGTACTCGAACCCCATTTACTTTGCAGATTTAAATTACTAGAGGTTCGGGAACTGTGTCCTTTTTATGTCCATACAATACATGGAGATATCTGTAGGCCTATCTGTCAGTCCTTGTCAGATCTGTGTCTCTGGATAACCATATGTCTGTATCTGTCGGTTCTTGGCCCCTTTATGCTTATTGATATCTTTAGTTACAAGTTACTTTGTAGAAATAATATTAAAAAATCAGCCCCGTCTGAACTGAGCCATGCAACTATTCTTTCTCTGTGCGTGCGTGCGTGCGTGCGTGCGTGCGTGCGTGCGTGCGTGCGTACGTGCATGTGTGTCAATCAGGAGTCAAGCACAGTTGTTCCTGAGGGTTGTAGTGACCCTTCCAAACCCTGTCAGCATGCTGCATGCAGGGGTCAAAGGTCCTACTCTAAACACCCATAGGGACAGACAGACGGACACAGGGAGGAGGGACAAAGGACTTACTCTAAACGGACAGATGGACACAGGGACACACATGGTCATGTAAAGAATCAAAACATGTCTTGAGACAGTGATAAAAAATGATGGTTAATCTATCAGCACAGTCATAAAAATCACCCATCAAGCAACATTAAACTGTCTTGGCCAAAGCCAAGCATTCCGCAAGGGGGGGAAAAGGGTCAGACTAGGTTATTGTACCGACCCTTCCGGTTACCAGGCCGTACAGGCTGGGGCGTCCTCCCGGAGGGGCTCCTCACTGGCAGAGGAGTGAACAGCATGCAGTGACAACACACAGATGTGTGTGGGGAGGAATTCATTGACAACTAACAACTAAATTGGGGAGAAAAAGGGGTAAAAGAAAACAACCCCAAAGAATTGTAGTTTTGTGCGTTTGCGTGTGTGCATGCGTGCATGTCAAAGTACAAGTTTGTGTATGTCTAGTGCTGATGGTGTAGAAAAGAAAGGAAATGTTTGTGTCTATATTTAGACCCTGTGGTCCTGTACTGTGAAAGCATGCCAGGCTGTGATGTTGTTCATATGAAGCCCAACAACACAGCCTGTATTGTTGTCAGTGGTAGACCGAGTACGAGTACTTCACCACCGCAGTACATGAGTAAAAGTATAGATACTCCTGGTTACATTTGCTCACTTACATTTATACTTGAGCAAGTACTGGAGTACTATTCCAAATTCATGCTTTTAAAAATACTTAAGTATTAAAAAGTACAAATAAAGGATGGAGTAAAAGTACAATATTTGTACAATATTTGTCTTTGAAATGTAGTGGAGTGAAAGTCACAGCTGGATGTTGTGCGGTGGCTTCATGTTAGGACGAGGGTCTAAGTTTAGGGCACTAGACGGGCGTGGCGACCTCAGAACTTTTGTTCTCCGGCGCTACTAAAAATATCTCACTAATACTGGCCACAGGTCACAAACAGCTGAAAAAGGGTTTGTGTAATATATCATCAGTTGTGTGCTGGATACTGTATTGAGAATATTTCTCCACCCGTTTTATTTTATTTTACCAACAACAATACCACATTATATTTAGAAATTACACATTTAGATTGTATGTCAAAGTTAGTTACAATGAACAATGTAATGATACAGGATATAATGTTAATAACTATAAGCAACTAATAATAGAACTGCAGGCCAGTGGCATTCAAAGTGGTTGTCCCTTTGGGGCCCGACAGGGGGCCCCAAATGGGGCTGGTTGGATGGAGAGGAAAATGAAAAACGAAAAAACAGACACACAAATGAATGTGAGCATGCATGTCATTATTTTCATAATAATGAAAATAGTTAAACTATCCAATCTACACACTCATCTCTCCATTCCATTCTTCCCCTTCAAGCTCACAACGCATCATACTGCAGCGTGCTGTGACTCTGAGCTTGTAGATCAGATATTTTCACTAGACCCTTGGCATGGAAACATTGGGGAACACCTGCTTTAAGTTTAGGCTACTCTGTTGTCTTTCCAAAGGTAGTCGAGTACAATCACTTCATCAAACATTTACTTAAATATACATTTTATCACACACACAGTACACACAGTACACACACACACACACACACACACACACACACACACACACACACACACACACACACACACACACACACACACACACACACACACACACACACACACACACACACACACACACACACACACCTTCCATATGTTATGCACATCCTTCCCCACCAGTCCTTCCTCTTCGATGTCTCCCTTTTGACTGATACCTGTGCATTAAACAGGCCCGAAAATGAAGGCCCGGCCCTACCTGGGCCCTCATCAAACCCTGTACACTCAAGACACTGCCCCCGCTGCCACCCTTAGATCTCCATATATGGAGCTGACTTGTTCTGATATTCCATATGTTGATCTGACCTCATCAAACCCTGTACACTCAAGACATGCTCCATATATGGCCAGACCTCAAAGCGCCAGCCCAGCAGTCTGCCATCACCCAGGCGGATGCGTCCACACGACCTCAGGGCGTCTTGTACTGGTTTCATAATGTAGGCCTACTTATTGGACTATTCCTAGAAATGTAGTGTCAAAAGTCAAAAGTCCAATATTTGCCTTTGAAATGTAGTGCAGTAAAAGTATATAAAAAATACAAATACTATTGACTACTAAAAATGTACTCAAGTAAATGTAGACCTACTTAGTTTACAGTCCACCACTGTATACTGTTACTATGTTGTACTTCATTCTAATGAATATCTGGCATATCTGACCTGCCCCACAGTACCCATATCAGGAACATTTCATTAATTACTATTATACTAGAGGATGTTCACTTCTTTACACCTGTGTAAGCCTGTGGTGTGAATGTGATTCTGCCAATAAAACTGATTCTGCAAGTGATGTACTGAGTGATCATATGCAATCCACTGGCGCCCTCTTGCGGCACACAATGATAAGTGGCCCTGGAGACAGGATCCCATAGCCATGGACGGCCGCGCTATGGGATAGTAGTGGGGAGTTGAAAGGTTACTGTGGAAGCATCATGGCGGCTGTGAAACACTCCCTTGTGGTGCTGAAGACTGTGAAGAAAATAGTAGTTCAGTTCTGTCCGTTTGAGTCTAATGCCAAATCCACAAGGTGAGGAACGTGTGTGTGTGTGTGACAGAGAGGGGGAGAGACTGACTGTGTGACCCTGTGAATGAATGACATTAATCTATCTAGGCCTACTGTACAATGCATATATCTCGCAATGCATTTGTGAGTTATTTTCTTGTATTGTGTTCCTACCATCTTCTGTTGTTAATATTTATAGGCTAAACGTCTGACTATAACAGCCCAATTTACAGTTTGGAATTAACGTTCAGCCTAATATTACATTTCAATTGCATGTATCCATCATCCATGTAGCCTACGTTGTACTCACCCAATGATGCACTTCTGCGACTTGGGGTCATCCATATTGCCCTCTATCTCTATCCATATCCATAAGAATGGTTATGGCAGAAAACATTGTGGGGAACGCAATTGAATGGCAGGTGCATTAGGGTCTCCTTATATATACTCTATGATTAGGGTTGGTGAGGGGGGTAATTAATGACACCTGTCTATTGTGTGCTACAAACGGAGCGTGTCTGTCTGTCGGTCTGTGTGTGTCTCTCTCTCTCTCTCTCTCTCTCTCTCTCTCTTGTTGGGTAAGCATGTGTATCGCACTGGGAATAAAATGCATGGGCACTATGTCAGTGAGTGCACATGCAGTCATGCACAGAATTTGATAGAGTAAGCTAGTTTTTGTAGTGCTAATTGTATTCTTGCAGTAATGCTGCTATTTCCACTGATGTTCTGTTCTCTATTGCATTAATTGTCACATCAGGCTTTTGTTATTTTGCCATGTAATTTTGCCATGCCTAAATTTCGATTGTCACAATTAGGCTATTACATAACATAATTGCCTCATCAGAATTTTTTGAGATAATCACAATTATTATGCATAATCGACTAACAACATAATAATTGAAAAACAAAATCCCCAAATTGAGAAATAGCCACTACTATACTCAACAGTGATCGATGCGATATGTTGTGTACAAAATTATGAATGACAATTATGTCATGATTAATTTATTCTGCCCTGTGCATTGTTTGTTTACCAAGCCTAAAAGGCAAACAGAACTGTAATGTGTATTCTTATGTTCCAATGTTCAATGTCAAAATCAATTAAATTGTTAAACGCAATTATTTGTGTGACAATTAATAGTCAAGTAACATTTCATGATCGTACATAGGACCTGCATACTGAGCTGTTTGTAATCAACATTAATTTAATAGCTTTTTCTAAATGTTATTTGATTGATAAATAACAATGAGCAATAAGGTGTAGGACTAGATTCGTTTTAAACTTCATATTATTAACTTTTTTAGCACTCATAGGTGGTCTTTACACGAGAACGGTGTTCATAGAAAACGGCTAAATAAAGTATCGTTTGCTGGTGTCCCTTTAGACGAGAATGGTGTTTTCAGGTGGTGAAAACGCAACAAAGTGAAACCACCTTCCAGAGTGGAAATCTTTGAGAACGCCGTTTTATCCCTTCTCCATGTAAACAGGCAAAACGGTGAATCCGCAAAACTTATGACATCATGGCTCACAGCGCATATGTTTATTACATTGATGCAGAGCCATATATGATATAATGGAGTTCCTGAACAAGCCCCCCTCCTCGCCTACAAAGCACTGCTCATCAGCGATGGTGAATCTAAAACCATGATGTAAATAAAAAGCCTTGTGATAGGCGGCAGCAGTGTTTATGTAGCCTAATGTATTATAAAATATATAACCATCCCGTGGTGCGCTCTGCCTGCATGGTCTGGGCTGCGGCCACAACCACGTTGTGTTCTGGAATCATTCAAAACCCCAATAGGGTTGCGTGAAGGGGTTCTTCTTCTTGTACATGGGTGACTGGTCTATTTGGCAGCCCGTTACCGCCACCTAGCGACATTATAGCGTTTGTTCTCATGTAAAGGGTCAATAAAAATTGAGAACGCAACAGGACTTTGCCGTTTTATCTGGAGATGGTCGGCGTGTAAAAGAGGCATTAGAGTATGGGGGTCGGCCGGCCAATTAGGCCTACAGATAATTTTAGGGGGTCCTTGACATGAAATAGTCTGAGTGAGAACCACTGATATAGAAACTTAGGTTTTTCAGAAAACTGTCATGATTTAGAACGCATTTGTTAGAATCATGATCTCAGGTCTCAATGGGTTTTAAATAAAGTAAGTAATTGTGTCCATGTCTTCTCTGGCCCAGGGAGTTCCTGGTCATGGTGGGCTCAGAGAGGGCCAGGTCCACCAACATGAACTGTGTGGTGACCACGCTGGTGAAACACAACAAGTCAGAGCCTCTAGTCGACATCACATACGGTAAGTACTGCTGTTTTGGCTCTTTTTCCCCCCAAAAGTTCTTTAACCCATTCTAGTCTTCTGAATCCTAACAGTTTTAGTTTTCTGAAAAACATACGTTGCTGTATCAGTGGTGCTAAAAACAATTCATGTCAAGGACCCCCAAAATTATATGTACTTGGCCACAAACGGCCATCTCAAAATAGTTTGTTCCAGGATTATTTATTTGCTATATTTGTTCCCCAGAAGCAAAGATTGTTAGTTAAACATGTTAAAGATATATCCAAATATTTGCACAAATATTCAAGACATTTCAAAAATTGTAGATCTACAGACTCGGAGTGCAGCACGAAGTGAGCCTGTATATCTGCTATTTTTTTGAATAGCCAGAGTATAAAATAATGCTTATTATCTCAAATCTAAAATTACACAGATTTGTTTTCTTTTTTCGTTAAAAGATTAAAGCTCTCTATTCTGATAGTAATCACTGCTATAGAGTGTTAGGTCAGTAACAGGGGTTTCCCATTCATCAGCTTCAATTTGTATAGTGTTCATTTCTTTGTATTTTAAGTGCTGGTGAGAGACCCCAGTTACTGAACAAACACAATGTCGCAACGATTACTAATATGGTACTATGTTTCGTTACTATGGGAAATATAGAGCCATTTAACAACACCCATCCATGTAAACATCACACAGGTCTTCATCCTCTGCTGGACGTCCTCCAACCTCTTCACACAGAGATGTGTGTTTAATGAGTTGTGTGGATCAGTCCAGGCTGCTAAAACATGCATGTTAATGGGTTGTTCCAACTTCCAACACGCCCTTAAGATCTACTCCCAACTCAAGATAAATGTCCCATCTGCTGCATGCTCTCCATCTGACTGATTACTGTTAGGAGAGTATTGAATTTGGCAAAAAGCCACAGGATAATTTAGTGTGCGTGCATTAAGTGCAGTAACTGACCTCACACACACAGTGTGTGTGAGGTCAGTTACTGCACTTAAGTATACAGAGAACATCTCTGATGGAAGACAAGATCTCGTGTTAATGTATGTAAATAAAATATGATCGTGTCATAAACTAAAACTAGTAGGATAAATAATGGCACCATCATTCTAACATCATGAAGATGAATACAAAAATAGGAATTTAAAAAATTCCAAAAAGGTAGCACATCCAAAAATTAAACAAACGGCGGACAAAGTACTCACACCAAAAAGGAACGCTTACGCGTTCCGGCTATGCAGCCTTCATCAGAGCATGGAAGATGAACTTGCATTGAAAGTAGGCACACTGCAAAGTAAATCCTACCATTATCACTAGTGTTATGTGCGGCAGCGATATAACTACAGTATGTGATAGCGTTGCTATTGCGTAGAAACCTTGTATCTCTGTATTTCAACTTTTAATGTTTTTTGATTCTTGTAAGTTAGACCCTTAAAGTCAGCCATACCTACATGACCAAAACAACGAAATGCCGGACCCAGAGTCCTACTTCGTCATACCTACAGTACAGCAGTGGTTTTAAACCCTTATATCAAGGTCCATTATTTATTCTGCATTTGAGCCATGGACCACCATTTGATGAGATTTGATCAGACCCAAAACTTAGAAGAATATGTTGTTATCGTAGTCCATGCTGTGTGGATATGGTACCATTGGATAACAGGCAAATGTTGATCAAAATAACAATTCTTCTACATTATCTAATTGTGTAGAGTTATTGTAAATCAGGTAATGCAGGTCTTTAACAATAATTTAACTCTTGAGAGCATAACACTAATTGGTTTCATGTTACACTCTCAAGATCTATAAGGACACTCAAGATCTATAAGGGACCATTTGGTTACCAACCATCAATTAGCTGGGGACCACCTGGAACCCCCCCAAGGACCACTGGTTGAGAACCACTGTACTACAGTGTCACACAAAATGCATGCATTGATATTTGTGTTTGTTTGTGTGTTTTCTCTAGTGGACGGAGATAGACTGCTGATGAATAGTGCAAAGCTCACCTGTAGTGAGATGTTCAAGGCCTTCCACTCCCGCTGCGAGGCCAAAGACCCACATGCCAAAGTCAAAAAATAATATCAACATTCATGGATATCTTTCTCTGTGTATACTGTATGTATAGATGTTTTATAATAAAAATTGCTTTAAAATAAATGTGCTGTACGCCTACTGGTTGTGGTGGGAATTTTCTTTAAAGGAGTGTAAAAGAAGCGTGTATTTTATTTTCGTTAAACATTTGATTTTATTGTTAAAAGCCTGCAGCTTTATATTCGGATAGTAATCACTGCTCATGTATTGTTTTGTTTCATCGCTTCCAATTCTACTGTTTATCCTGTAGCCTATCCTGCCTGAGTTTCCTCTCCTGAGTGGATGAAAGTGCTGGAGAGACAGGCAGACCCCTGTTACTGAACACTATAGCAATGATTACTATCAGAATGTAGGTCATTAACACTCATTTTAACAAACTTATCGCTTAACATTTATTTAGCGATGAATCCTTTTGTCCAGAATTCACATTTTTTACACTCGAGTAACAATTCTCCTGAGGATTTTACGGTTGTAGATTGGGGTCCTAGAGATAAGACGTATCAAATGAGGGCTGGTGGTCTAATATGCATATCAAAAATATGCATTAGAAGAAATAAAATGTCAAATACTGGAAACCCCAATTGACACTGTAAAACCATATCTCCATTTAACTCAAGAGTCCACAAAATGGAACCAAATGGACCATTTGGTTCCATTTTGTGCACTCTCAGAGTCACAGACCCGTAAACGATTCCATTGGGACAGCTGGAATCCCAGGGACGCAGCGCTGCGATCCAGTGAATTAAAATGCTTGGTTTTATGTGACGGTTTGTATGGTGAGCCCGGGTCATTGTCTCCCCTGATGAAAAACGCAGATCATTCCAGCATGTCAGAGAGGCCGTTAGGCAAGCATCAACCTCTCACACACTGGGCCTACATGTCATTTGGCACAAACCTGTTGATGGAACTCTTCAAAAAAAATAACCTTTTACCCATTGAGGCCATCGGAATAGTCGAGTGTGGTTCCCATAGTCTGAGGAGTAGTAGTGGAAAGTAATTAAGTACATTTACTCAAGTGCTCTTGAGTCTTGAGTACAGTTTTGAGGTTAACTTTTACTTGGGTATTTCCATTATTGTTTGTCTCAGATGCAAATATTATTATTTGACAGCTTTAGTTAGTAGTTACTTTGCAGATTTAGGCTATTAATACATAACATGCATTAAGTGATAAATGAGGAATTTATTATAGGTTAATCTATCCAGCTGCACGTGACAAGTCATTAAAATCAGCACCTTTACCAGCTGGAATTAAAGTGATGGACAGATTACTACATTACTTATTACAATACAATAAATAATATGACTGAAATGGACTTTTCTGCACGAGTAGGCTACTTTTATGTACTTTATACCTTTGTACTTTACTCAAGTAACTGCATGCATGCCTTTGACTTGTGATTGATCGATTGATTGAAGTTTGCAGAATTACAGTACATTTCAAGCACAACTCAATACAAAAACTCAACTGTGAGTGGACGACCCAATAAAGCATTACACTTGTTTACAAGAGGGTCCACCTTGTTCAATTCATCAGAGACGTACAAATATACACTTCTATAGCCAAAAACAGGAAATCATCATAGAGGGGATAATAAAGGAAAAAAAACATACAGTGAGGGGAGTGGGTGGGGGATTCCGATTTTACGGGGGCCAGTTTTGAATTGCAGCCATCTGTACGTGCACTTTGAGAGCGGTTTTGAAGGAGTCAAGGGATTCGCATGTCTTAATGACTGTTGGTAGGGCGTTCCACATTTTGGTGGCATAGGAGCGAAATTAATTTAGTCCCTTGTTTGTGCCGAATCTGGGTTGCACATGGTTTGTTGAACTCCCTCTGGTGTTGTGGGTGTGGACTTTGTTGACATTAAGGAAGTATTTAGACAGGTACATGGGTATCTTGGTGGTGTATCGAATCTTGTGGACCAGACCCATTGCAAGATGATTTACTCTGTCGTCAACCCTAAGCCATTCTAGCCTGTCAAAGTGGGCAGGGGTGAGGTGGGTCCGTCGGAGTGAGGCCAAGTAGTAGCCTGACCAGTTTGTTTTGGGAAGTCTGGAGCCTTGTTTTAAGGGCATTTGAGGTGCTGTGGTACCAAGAGGTGCATGCATTGTCGAAGAAACCTTGTACGGGGGCTCCTGTTAGGGTCTTCAAGGTGTTTTTGTTGACCAGTGAGGAGATCCTGTATAGGAATCTTGTTCTTTGGTTGACTTTTTTGATTACGTTTGTGGCCATTTTATCACCGGAAGGATTTGCCTCCAGGATGGAACCTAGGTAGATAATTTCATCTTTTCGTGTGATAATATTGTCACCCACTCTATCCACTCAAGCCATCTGCCTTGTTGAGATTACCATTTGATCCAAAGAGAATGGATTCAGTTTTTCCCAGGTGTAAAGATAGTTTGTTATCAGCGAGCCAGGTGCAGATTCTACCGAGTTCCGAGCTGAGGGCCTTTTCAACCTGCAGTTTGTTCCTGACTGTCCGAGACCAGCAGTGCTGAGTCATCTGCGAACAGGAACAAGTTGCAGTCACAAGCTGATGTCATGTCATTTACTCTGTTGTAACAGAGTATTTCTACATTGTGTCTATTAGCCTATTAGTACTTCTTTTACTTCTTTTACTTAAGTCAAGGATCTGAGTGGCTTACTTTTCTCCCACCACTGCCAGATCCCAGAGGACGTTCGTTGCTATGTTTCCTTAACAACCAAGGACCCAATCACAGTGCGAGCGTGCGCTCCCCCGGGCTATGGGATTCCAGGTCCTCCCCAGCCAGAGGATGCAGTGACGTTCCGGGCTGTGATTGGTCCGCCGCGCGGTGCGCCTGTGGGGCAGACGGCTTTTAAGGCAGCGCGTGGAGCTGAGTGTGGAGTGAATGTGAGTGGAATCCTCATCTCTCGGACCTAGAACGCTAATTAACATTATCATAAACTTGATAAACGGAGCGCTGCAAAGATGGTGGAACAGTTTGTTGGGACGTGGAAGATGATTTCCAGCGAGAACTTTGACGACTACATGAAAGCCATCGGTAGGACCCTGAAATAATATTATAGGCTACACAAAAATTAAATCAAATAAAAAAGTTGGAAGAAGAAGGGAAAAAAGGGGAAATCTCACTTTTGGATTCCCGGTGCGGAAAAAGGAAATAGTTATCTTGGATAAAATACCCTATTCGAGAAAAATCGGAAGAGAAAATGTCTTGGATGATTAAAACTGATTTAATATTTAAAACGTACATTTAGTATAAAGAATAACCTCAAGTATTTTGGGAATAGATCCTAGATTAATTTCACTTTTTTTTAATAGCCTACCGTTACGCATTTTACGCATGCACAATCTCATGCATTAATGTATGAATTTCATGCAATTAACTCTAATGTACAACTGGACAAATCTGGAACCAAATGGAAATGTTGTTCTAATTGTAGGCTACACACTCAAGAGTTACATTAACAGGACTTTTATCAAATGCAGCAAAACGTTTGTGCAGGTGGCACAGGTTATTGCATTTTTCACATTTTAATTTTTTTACTTTATGTAATGTTTACAATTTCAGTTAGTTTTCAGTCTTTAGTTTCATTTTTATTTAGGTTTTATGATGATGACAAAATCTTAGTTTTAGCTAGTCTAGATTGTATTATTTTTATTTTTGTAATATGGGGTAGTCTTTGGTGGGCAAGTTGCAAAAGCTGAGGAAAGATTGTGAAAGTAGCAAGCTGCATTGTGAGCTTGTAGACTATTTTAGGTTATTTTCACTATTCCTAGAAGAATATTGCCATTGGGTATACTGACAGAAACTAAGGATATTTATTATTATTATATTATATTATTTTCTCTTTGGTTTTAGTTATAGTTTTATAAACACGTTTCAGTCAGTCAGTTATGTTTTTTTTTTTTTTTTAAGCCAGCAGTAACCCTGGCAGGTGGTCAATATAGTAGCCCTGGCCGGTGGTCTCTCTCGTGTACTAAGTTTTGACCCCCCCCACCCCCCTGCAGGTGTGGGCTTCACCACCAGGCAGGTGGGCAACCGCACCAAGCCCAACCTCATCGTGTCCGTTGACGAGCAGGGCAACATCTGCATGAAGTCCCAGAGCACCTTCAAGACCACCGAGATCAAGTTCAAGCTCAACGAGCCCTTTGAGGAGACCACCGCCGACGACAGGAAAACCAGGGTGGGTTACCTAAGTAGGCCACATGATTCGCTCAAAGTATTGTAGCCTAACCCCAATCATATCTGAGGCCTGGGAGAAGTATCAGATTTTGTTTTTGTTTTTTAGCCTACTTTAAGCCAGTTAAAAGTAAGTAAGCTAAAAAATAGCAAAGCCTACAACAATGTAGAAATACTCTACAAGTAAAACTCCTGTATTCCAAAGTTTAAGCGACCATATAGATATCATAATGGTAAGGTTCAGTGGTGTAAAATGATTAAGTACATTTACTTAAGTAAAAGTGCTGTATTCAAAATGTTGCTTGAGTAAAGGTACAAAAGTATTGGAATCAAAATATACTATATGGTCTCTCCGTTTCAGTGGTGAAAAGTAACCTATAGTACATTTACTCAAGTACTGTACTTTAGTAAAATTGTAAGGTACTTTTACATTACTTTCAGTGCTTTATACTTCTACTCATCCACAGAGGAAAACTGTACTTTTCTAGTTATTGGAAAACTTTACTTTGTATATTTAGATTATTACAAAAACATAAACATTAATCAATTTAGTCCTATATTATAATGTATCTCCATGCTGATCTGCAGGCTCACACCATGTTGTAACGTTAACAAGTTGTGAGCTTTTAGATCTGCTATTTTTTATTTTAACAAGTTTGACACACTTTGTAAAATGTCAGTACTTTTACTTTTGTACTGTGAATATACTTTGATGCCAGTACCTGATGCCTGAATGCAGGCTTTTACTTGTATCTGAGTACTTCTTCTCCACATCTCAGGTTTATGAATTATCATGGTAATTATTCATCATATGTTCTCTATATCATTGGTTCTCAAAGTGGGGTCCGGGGACACCCAGGGGTCCTTGAGGGGGTTCCCGGATGGTCCCCAGCTAAATGATAGTTAGGAACCAAATGGACCCTTGTCCCTTATGGGACTGTAACCATTTTTACACTCTCAGAGTTAAATTAACATTGATTTTGCAATATAAATTGGGGTCCCAGAGATAGAAATGCCTGCTAAAGCCGTTAACATCTTCTCTAATGGGGGTCTCTGGCATATCTTTTTCAAATGGGGGTCCGTGGGCTAATAAGTGTCAATTTGGGGGTCCTTGACATGAAAAGGTTTAAGAACCAATGCTCTTTGTCCTCTCCTCCAGACTGTGTTCACGATGGACAACGGCAAGATGATTCAGACACAGAGCTGGGACGGCAAAGAGACCAACATAGAGAGGGTGGTGACAGATGGAAAGCTGATAGCGGT
Source organism: Electrona antarctica (assembly GCF_951216825.1). Taxonomy (NCBI): domain Eukaryota; kingdom Metazoa; phylum Chordata; class Actinopteri; order Myctophiformes; family Myctophidae; genus Electrona; species Electrona antarctica. The sequence continues at coordinate 20,042,131 of NC_136796.1, read as the reverse complement.
GAGTACTATGTGGAATGTAATTCCATCATTTACAAATGGATGGCTAGCAAACACTAGGGAATGTCACTTTGTTGGGAAAAACACATTTCCATATTGATCTTGAGTGCTGGGGTTATTGATCGATTATTGATTGATTTGATATGTGACTGTTTGATTGTGAGATGTGCAAATGTATAGCAGGGTTCACCTTTTGTTTTAGTTTTTTTTAGTAATACAATGTTATTTTGTCCAATCTTTTGTACAACTTTTTGTATGGTAAAGCTAAATACAATATAACTTATAGAATTGTGGTGGTCTAGGTTGGACACGACCTTTGACGCAATCCTTGTTTCGATTCAATTTCACCCCAGAGCAAGCAGACAGGATAATAGCTCAGTGGCAAAACAAAACAAAACAACAACAAATTTCAGCACTTTCAGAAATCCAGGGTAGAACATTAAAAAAAGAAAAAAAAAGAAAAACACAATTGTAAGCCAAATTGATTAAAAAAAGTCTCTATCTCTGTCTCTTTGCTGCCATCTGTTTCAATTGAATATTTTCCAATTTCGAAATGCTTTATCGGCATGATCAAAGCATCCATATAACATACAACAAGTCATACCAATACGTATATACAAGGGAGACAACAAAGTGAACAACACACATGCTAACAATAATGTTTCTCTCTCTCTCTCTCTCTCTCTCTCTCGCTCTCTCTCCCCCTCTCTCTCTCTCTCTCTCTCTCTCTCTCTCTCTCTCTCTCTCTCCCCCTCTCTCTCTCTCTCTCTCTCTCTCTCTCTCTCTCTCTCTCCGCCTCACAGAGATGCATGATGGGTGACGTGGTGGCGGTGAGGACATACGTGAAGGAGTGAAGTGGCGGTCCGGTCCCCGTGACGTCGCTGGACGCCAAGGGCTCAGTTCAATGAGCGTAAAGTGACAGCGTGCTTCCCATGCCTTTATTCTTTTATTATTATCTTCATTGTGTTTCTAACGCCCCTTGTCCTACACACCATCCATTCTGTCCCTAGAGCATTTGTTGTGGTGATTTGAATAAAAAAATTAAAAAAATGCATTGCATGTCTGGATTTATGTTTTTTTTGGGGGGATTTATGACTGTTTAATTGATTTCACACTTTATTAATATAGGTTTGTTGTGGTCCATTGCACTCAATTCATCAGCGTCTAACTTTTAGCGAACCATTCCGGTTTTTAACCATTTAAACCGCTCAATTCCTAGAAAAACGGACTTGGATCACCTTTTCACAAATGTCTTCTCAAGTCTCTTCACCAGAAATAGTCGATATACAAGCTATAACAAAAAATATCCACAAGCTATAAAAAATTTAAAAATAGCCGATCTAGACCTACGAATATGGATGCTGGGTTATCCAAGTGGTTAAGGGCAACCAAGCACCATAAAGATAGGCTATTGTTTCTAACTGAAGTCGACTCCACAGCAGTGTTGATTTCGTTCGACTAAAACTAAGACGAAAAATGTTCGTCGACTACTTTTTTTCACTGACGAAAACTAAATGGAAACTAAATAAAAACTAAGCTATGATGACTAAAACTATGACTAAATATACTGACAATTTCGTCAACAATATAAAAACTACACTAAAATGTTAGGAAGGGACTGCTATAGTGGACAAGAGATTCATTTCAAGTCATTTTACAATAATTGGTTGCATGCTGAAAATAGCAGATCTACAAGCTCACAGCGCGTCGCAGTGCGATGCGTCGTGTTAGACTAACACTAAAACATTCCAGGTGACTAAAATGGGACTAAAACGAAATGAAAACTATTCAACAGACTATAACTAAAACTAAAATCAAAATGTTCTGGCAAAAACAACACTGCTCCACAGTTATAATGACAACAATGGTGAATGATGTAGGTATAGCTACTGTATATACCTTGGTGTTCAACCACTTTTCAGGCTTATGCACAGTTCAACCACTTTTTTGCTGCACCTATTTTAAGCTCACAATGCATTGTTTGTAGCTATTTTTGAAACACTTAGTTACAAAAATCTAGAACTGAAAAATTGGGGTCCCCCATGGCACATCCTTTTTACGGGGGTCCAGAAATCAATTTGGTGGGCCCCTTTAGCTTAATTCAAACATCCATTATTATTGCACATTCATGTTTTATGACGCAATCTGCATTTTCCAATATTGACGTATTGGAAGACAAATAGTTTCACATCAGGCTAGCAGAGCAAAACACTCCGTGTGCTCTGTGTACTAGACGGTTTGACTGGGGCTGGGCTCTCTTTGAGGAACGTGAGCGTGTTTTTCAGACGTTACTAACAGAACCATGTAGAGAGGTCAGTGAGGAAATGTTTAGGCGACTTGCCGCCCCCCCTCTGAGGACATCTCACATTTCTCATCTCACACGTAATCCTGCTGGCAGCCTGCCACACGCTGGAGAGCAAAACGCATTGTGTCCTCACCACCACCCCAAGACCCCCCCCGGCTTGGCGGCTTCTGGTTAAGTGTTCCAGTACGCCATGGCAGGAAGGACAGAGGAGGATACGACTGATTGGCCCTAATGACCAAAACAGCTATAGAGACGTGGAGCTGTGCGCCAATCGCCATTCACTTAGTTTGGACAGAGGGACAGTAGGTCAAAGGGACAGTGGGACAGTAGGTCAAAGGGACAGTGGGACAGTAGGCCAGAGGGACAGTGGGACAGAGAACAGTAGGTCAGAGGGACAGAGTGAGGGCTCTGTTTAACTTCAAGGACCCCATAACTCTTGAGAGCGTACAAATGGAACCAAATGGCACCCTGACGGCCCCCGGATCGAACATGAACCACGGCTCCAGTGTGTCAAATTAATAATTGTCACATGGTTTGATTAAAACAACGTTAACAGCAGGAGAGCTGCTTGTGGAACAATGCACATCCACTTCTCTCTACAGGGTAAACAAACCACTCAGCCAAAAGAAACAACAGCCTTTTCCTCAATAACGCAAAGGCACAGTGTGAACCTTTTGCAACTTCCAGCTCACAGATTACCACATTGACCCGGCTGTCCCTATTTTGGGGGCAAATGCTTTCAAAAAGTTTCAATTTTTTTCCCAAAAATGGCTTTGTGACAAAATTGTCACCACCAGGGCAAAGGAAGGACACGACACAGCGCTGCTCCTTGAGCAAGTGGCTTTAATGCGCCGAAGATCCAGGCAAACAGCCAGCAAACAAACAAACAAACAAACACAAAACATCAAGGAGTCCAAACATGAAATTAACCAGTTACAGTGTGACACTAACATCCAAAGTCCAAATGTATGGGGAAAAAAGTGTTACCAAGTGACAATATAATAAGGTACAAAGTACAAACACATGAACACGTAAAGCCAGAGTGTGGTCTTGTATGTGGCTCTGACTCTAGTCTGGACCCTGCAAGAACACAACAACATTTTGGCTCCTTATCTACAGCACCGTACTGCACTTCCACTTAACTTCCACAATGTGCTGCAGGTGCGCAGGTCCTCATTTAGGAATTTAGGAATCCTTGAGGGGGGTTCCAGGGGGTACCCAGCAAAATTAGTTAATATAAAAAAGAGGCACTAGCCCCTCCTATGCACAGCTTTGTGTGTATGAGCAGTTGAGCACGGAATGTGGTGCTCAGCTGATTGGCTGAGCACAGAATGTGATGAATGATGATGTATGATGATAAGGGCGCCCCTCAGTTCACATAAGTGTTTTGGGCTAAATTCGGCCATATCCAAATGTGCTGACCTCATCACATTTGTGATGATGGCTATGGCTGTTTTCCTGCCAAGGAGTGTTTTTTGTGCAAGACTAATCGATAACAGATACCCGATAAAATCTGATAACAAGCTTATCGAGTACCCGTTATCAATAAGCTTTGGGCTTATCAAGCCTGTTATCGAGCATAGTGGCCCATGATGTCATGTTCAAACAATCATGACAAGAGGCGATCAATAAATAAATGTAATCATCCACGCCGGCACAAACATGTGGGTCTAAAAGTGTATTGATACCTGCCAACCAGCGCTGTCCGGGTAAACACAATAACACTTTAAGTGTAACAGTTTCTTTCATATTATTTTATTGGTAAAAAGGTACTGGTTCTGTTCTGAATTTATTGTCTCCTGTCTTTCCACAAAATAATAGAAAATGCTCGATAGTGGGCTCGATAAGAACCTGGTATGGTCACATATTATGCTAATAACTCAAATTTCCCACGGGAGTTGAATTTCAATCTTTTAGTAATAAGGTACAAAGTAAGAAACATATTGGTGAAGACATTTCTTGGTAATGATTTAGTTCCCAGATTTTCATAGGTTTCTCTTACTATAACCAATCACATAAATTCAGTTGTTCATGAGATGATGTATGATGATGTATAATGGATAAGAGCGCCCCTCACTTCACACGGGTGTGATTTTTACCACTTTAACCTTAGTATACATTGATAAGCTTGGAGAGCTTGGAGATCTTAAAAAGTGTGAATTTGGAATACATTTTCAAAACATTTTAAACACACAAGTATTGTATGGTACTAAAATATTTCCGGATGGGTGTCTGTGGCCAAATAGATAATAGGGATGAAAAGGCTTGAGAACCACTGTCTATCCTGTATAATATATGTATTATATAAAAGCGCTGTAGCTATAATATCATAATTATGTGTATTTTGCAACAAGAGAGAAAAGACCACATCTCCATGTGACTGGCGTACAAAAAACCACTGTTGATTTAAATGAAGGTGAATGACTGTGGGGTGGTGTTTCACTGGTAGGAAGCCAAGAGCTTATACGCTGACGGCCTGAACTCCATTCAAGTCCAGCAAAGACCTTTGAAAGACAAACAATTAAAGCGATTTGTGCAGAGCAGATGTGGGAAAACGGAGTCAGCCTTATGTTCCCTCAGCCCTATACAGTATGTTACCTCAGAGCATGGGGTTACTAGGGTTGGGCTTATGGGGTCTGGGGTTAGGGTAAGGTTTTTGGGTTTTTGGGGTGGGGTTGAGTGAACAGCGACACACTTCCGAAGAATACAGAACCACTCACTTCCGACTTGAATCCATTGGCCTGGGGGGACCGATAACCCATTAAGACCTGAGGCCAGTTTTCAGAAAAAAAGTAAATAAGTATTTGGCAGCGGAACCCCATCTCAATGTGCTTAAAACATGAATAAATACATAAATAACAATAATTACACAATTACATATGAATTAACAGCGCCAGGGGGCGGGGCCCTAGTTTTGGTCGGGGGTGCCATTTTGGCAATGGGACAAAAGAAAGAAAATGTAATTCTATTGTGCATGTCATCACCTGCACACCATATTAGAGGAATTATCAAAATATGGATAAAAAGAAAAAAAAAAGAATAAAAAAATATATTAAAAAAACGTCCCTGGCAATCAGTACATAGTGAAAGCAGGCTCGTCTTAACGTCCCTGGCACTTAAACTGTTCATGCAAGAATTAATTAAAGTAAAAACAAAAAACTACTATTTTTTTGATTGCTTGTAAAGAAGAAGACAATGTTGTTACAAACCTTAGATCATAGTATTCCACTGAGTGGGACCATAGTGACTGAAAGCACCATTGATTGACTGAGTTTATTCCTTGTATAGTATGAGGAGACCTTCGATATCTAAAATGTTCTCATTTGCACGTATGGGTCAAGCATGTCAGAAACATAGGACTGAGCTAAGCCATTGATAGGACAATGAGAAGCACTTTAAAATCAATTCTTTGTGTCACTGGGAGCATGCAGTGAAGAGAAGATAAAAGACCTTCAAGACCTTTTTGATACCAAATTGGCCAAATTGTCAAAAGAGGCAAACTTTGTGAAAATAGCCGATCTACAAGCTCACAGCGCATCGCAGTGTGACGCATTGTGAGCTTGAAGTTCACAACCTTATAATGTAGTTGTAGTTTGATTGATTGATTGAAATATGTATTAACAGTTTGCTGAATTAAAAAAAATAAAGCATTACACGTGTTTACAAGAGGGTCCACCTTGTTCAATTCATCAAAAAGTAGATGTAGTTTCACCACCTTTATCTGTGGAACCGAGTCAAACTAAATGTAATACCTATACATTCCACGTGCTTGTCAGGGTGGGGGGGTGTCCCCAGTTCAATATGGTTATTTTGGGCGGCCACGGCTTGGTTACACTTGCTCTAACGTACAGTAAGTAAGTAAGTACATTTTATTTGTAAAAAGCACCTTTCAAGACAAAGTCACAGTGTAATGTCATTACTGTACCATTAAAAACCATGTTGACAAAACAAAGTCACACATACCAGACGGACATGTTTTGTTTTTTGGGTGGAGGAGGGGGGATAAGAGTGGAACGCTTCATAGTATGAATGCAAAAGCATGTTCCTCTATGTCGACCTTGAACGGAGCTGCGATGCACTTCAGCCGTCGGAAACGATAGCCCCCCTGATGCCCTGACCTGTCAGGCCTGCACTCCACAGAGAGAGAAAGGAATGAAAAGGGAGATGTGTCACAAAAGAGGAAAAGACCCTCCTGACCTGACTTTCCTGATTGTCCAACAGTTCAGGGAGCCAGGCGTCAATGGTACGATGCCCAGAGGATGGATGGAGTATAGGAAACATATAGGAAGGATTAGGACAGCAAAGAGTTACTGTAGTGGTTCTCAAACTTTGACATATCAAGGATCCCCAAAATGATGATATCATGATGATGTATTTGGCTGTGGATCGACCCCCAATCATCTCAACAATATTTTGTGCCAGAGACGAAGCAAAATAAACTTTAAAAGAATCTATGTATTTAAAGATTTGTACACATTTGAGCTTTTATATCTATTTTTAATGTATAAAATATGGTTAAAGTGGTTCAAATAGCTGTGACACTGTCACTATATTAACTATTGACACTTGTTTTCTTGAGACCGCCTTGCTTTCTTGTTAAAGGGGAAAACCACTCATTTTCAACATTGATATACCTTAGAGTTCTAGGTCTAGAACTTGTGATCAGTGACATCACAAAGATGTACTTTTTGGCTTGCAGAATCTACGTGATGTCACTGATCACATGACCTCAAGTTCTAGACCTCCAGTTCTAGGTTAAACAGAACAGGGGGACTTTTTTTGTATTAATTACATAGTTCAATATTGAAAATGAGTGGTATATTCCCCTTTAATGCCAGTAAAAAGAACATGCCCCCCTACAGCAGCAGCAACATGCTCCTGTGTGCATGTGCGAGGGGGCATGTGTATTGTGCTTACACGGATATCTTGTTGACGTTGGGACTGATATGTCAGTGGAAAGACTGTCTCGAGACAACACAGAATTGAACACGGTCCATTGTGTAGCCTCTAGGGATCGACTTCCACTTCAGTGTGGTGCTCACACGGTCACACCCTCCCCTCTGCCTGTCAGCGAGCTCGCACACAAACAACACTTGATGACATCACAGAGAACACACACAACTCAAGCATATAGACGCTATTAGCTATTATTAGAAACGTACAAGTGCGAGATCAGTGTGAGTGTGAAACGAGAACTACGTATAGTGTCTCAATTTCTCAAAGACCTATAGCGTCTGTCTAAAAGTCTAAACCACATGCTATCAAAATAGCATTATACACATCGAGGGTCAAGATGAGGTTAGTCCCCGGTTCAAATATGATTATTTTAGCGGGTCGTGGCCTGAAAGGTTTGGGAACCCAAGTTGATCTAAACAATATCAAAACATGTGAACAATAACCGGCATACTGTATATCTGCATTAGCCTATAGACACCAGACAAATCTAGCAGTGCAAAAAATAAATTGCCCTCAGCAGTGATATTAGTCTGGCCATGCCAGGCTATATCTGCATAGTAAACTAACATCTATTGAAAATCCATCTATAGCCCCCCCCACCACACACACACAACACTGGACACTATATGCATAACACAATACATGTGGGACACATACTGTATGTACAGTCCAGTGAGTGACGCATATACCATATCCCGTTTTCCATCAGGCTCTTATATGTACACAATAGACCTTTTCCAAAGACATGGCTAAAGTACTTCCACTTCCTTTTAATCCCCCCGGATAATGCGGTTGTCCAGAACCGCAGATATGCAATATGTCCATATATGGGCATGCCAATATACAGGGTATGGGCATATATTGACATCAGGAATATCTCTCCATATATGGGAATAAAAGGGGGCACTAGTATTTCCCATTACTTTGCATGATGCCTGGTACAGTCATTTGTGACACCATTGTCACATCGAAAATGTATAATGGACTTGATGAGATTTGTTGATTCAACGTCAATTCTGTGAGTTAAATTGGTGAGGGAGGACTGTCACTTCAGCAAAAGCACTACATTTGTAGTGTCGGGGTACAAAGCCCCCGACACTATGGGCCCTATTTTCGTCACTGCCTTTACCCCTTATCCCTAAACTTCGGAAAACTCCTTTTTTATTATTATTCAAATAGCCGATCTACAAGCTCACAACGTGTCGATGTATGACAGCTAGTTGAAGAATCACACCTGTGTGAAGTGAGGGGCGCTAATATATTAAAGTCTAACTCATGTTGATTAGGTGACGTAATGGTGTTGTAAAACAAACGGTGCCAACACAAACATTAAATTCTCTTTATTGTTAATGACGTAAATTCTCCATTCATTGTCAATGGGAATTTAATGTTTGTGTCAGACGAAGATCTATTCTACACTAATAGCTGAATATAGGAGGGGCTAGTGCCCCTCAAAAAACGCAACCTGCAACTACCATTATAGACCCATATACTGTTTTAACAAAGTGTTTTGAGCTGACAGCATAGACAAGGGTATATCCCTTGTCTAGCCAGTTAGCACTTTCTTATCAAATACATTTTTATTGTTGTGACTTCCATGATACCTGGAAGTCAAACACTGTGCCGGCTCGTCTCTGAGTGTTTTCTTTTCCTCACACTGGGTGGAGAGAGACAACCCCCGCCTACTGCGGCAGCATCTTCACACAGTCTACTCTGTAGTAGGAGTAGCCTGCACATTCTCTGGCTGGCCCCGGGTCACTTTTACCTTCATCCTTCTCACACACCTCTCACAACACCAGGGTTAACCTCAGATCAGTCTTGCCAGATTCGGTGAGAGAAACAAGCAGACAGGTCTATGAAAACAAGCCCCAAAAAAGCGACTAGGCCACATGATCAGCAAAATTACTTAATATAGCATTAAAATCGGTTGACAGACACAGAATTAGCTATTTGAAAATAGACGATCCCTTTTGGGGGATCGTCTATTTTCAATAGGGGTCCCTTTTTGTTTTCAGATAGGTGTCTGTGGACAAATATATATCAATTTAGGGATCCTCAACATGAAAATGCTTGTGAACCACTGGTTCAAACACATGCAAGCCAAAATAAGCAAGTACATACACTTTAGAAACAAGCCAAGCGTAACCTGCAACTACCAATATTTACAAGCAACGTTTACAGAAAAACAAGCCTGAAGGTCACTTATAATAAGCAGACATGGCAACACAGGGATCTGCGTCTGATGAGGCCCAACAGAACGCAAGCAGAAAGGCCCCTACAGAACCGCAGGAGGGCCGCGTTGCCAGGCAACAACCTTTCTGGCCATCGAACTCCCACAGTTCTGTCAACACGACGCCAAAGTGAACTCACATAGCACTCCATCCACCCACCCACCCACCCATCCATCCATCCATCCATCCATCCATCCATCTCTGTCTATCTATCTGTATATACAGTATATCTATTGGTCAGGACTTTCTCGCGCATGAGGTGGCTTTGTGTAGGCTTACAAGTTTAACTCTTTTTTTTTTTGTATTGATGTTTTACATTTTGACAGGCAGCATACAGTACGTTGTGCATGAATCAAGTGTCTTCTGTCCCAACATTGGGTCAGCCCGTAGTATGCCAAAACAAATATAGACAACATTCAAATCAGCGCCAGAAGAATAACTAAAAACATTAAAAATAAAAGGGAAAGAACAGAATCCACAACCATCATTATACATATATCGTTGACTAGGATAATAACAAAAACAATAACAGAGAGAAAGAAAATACAAATATTGGGTCTTTGGGTTGTATTAACAGAAATGTTTGTTTTGTTTATGTTTTTACACCGTTCAAAATAAAGATAACAGTTACCATCCAGTAGCGTGGTGGGACATTCTCATTCGTTCTCTTCTACGGCATCTACATTTCCTATATAGTTCCATCTAGGGGTGACGGTGACCACATGCTCCATCTTTTGGTGAAGGTCATAACAGTGAGTTTCTCCAAAGGCAAGAAAGTAGAGGCTTGGGTTTTTTAGCTGAGGGTACTTGGGGGGTGGGCCCCAATAACATAATACATTTTTTAGAAGATATGTCAACATGTCTAATAAACGGGTGGAGTCAGGGTCCATGGCCAAAACACTGTCATGATGCAATAAATATAGGCTGGGAGTAAAACTAAGAACCTTGCCTATGATTTTCTGAGTGTGAAAAGGGACCTTCTTCCAGTATTGCTGAATTAGATCACACTTCCAGAAGACATGCATAATAGTACCTACTTCCTTATAACACTTGAAGCAAAGTTCTGAGGAGTTCGGAAACATATTATGAAGACGGAGAGGTGTGTAATACGTTCTGTGAAAGCATTTGAAATTTAATTCATGGATGTTATATTTAGGAAATATCTTGTTACAGATGGAGGAGGTACCAATATTAGTCAGTATATGATATACTGTATACAGTATCTAAAATATGACCCTTCCTAACATCGGGGCTAATAAATAGTTTTTCAATTTCTGTCATTTCAAAACGTAGTTTCCCCTCTCTCCTCTGACTTTCTAAAAAGTGTCGAATTTGGAAGATTAAATTCCCTATTTGTAAGATTAAATTCTTCTTTTAGTTGTTGAAATGATTTCATAATGTTCTGGGTATATATGTGTGCAATGTGTGGGCAATGCCCTTTACGTTCCAATCAGAGATTCCAATATTTTGAAATTGGGCGGGAAAGTCTGGATTGAGTGATGAGTAGATTGACATGAATTTGGGTTTTAACTCAATTTCAACCTCTTAAACCCTATATACTTTGTTTAACAGCTAGACCCCCAGGGGTCTATACCAAGTCAGCCCCATGTTCTCGCCTCTACACCCAATCTCTTCAGTAAGTATACTATATATAGTGTTATCATAAATATAGACACCATAGATAAAATACAGGAATATACAATTCAACCACAAGTGATGCATTTTCTAAATGGCAGTTGCCTTCGCAGGCCTCTCAAGTGATGCCAGTAGCACTCCCAGTAGACTCTGGGCGTTAGCGCCGTTACGCAACATTTAAGCCGTGTCTACGCTATGTACGCCTCACAGAGGCAAGCTGTTCTTCCCCCACCCCAAAACACACTTGGGATACAAGCAGATGCTGTTTTTCCTTCGGAAGGCTTTAAAGCATTTCCACTGTATCACACACGCCACGGCAGAGAGAGATAACAGAGTGATTGTAGAGAGAGAGAGAGAGAGAGAGAGAGAGAGAGAGAGAGAGAGAGAGAGAGAGAGAGAGAGAGAGAGAGAGAGAGACAAACATGCAAGTGCTGAGAGAGGGGATGCCAGGATGTTGTGACTAAGTCAGCGCTACTTAATCTTTTTTTATTTTATTTCAAGGACCTCCAGTTTGTTATGCATCAAGTCTCAGACCCCCCATTTAATAAATGTTTTATCGCTGAGATCCTAACCTAAGTGTTCAGTTAACTCAAGAGTGTAGACTATCAAATGTATTTGGTTCCCAACTATCGTACATGTTGTTGCTATTAATTATTTAGCCGAGGACTCGCCATGGAAACCCCCTCAAAGACCCCTGGGGGTCCCTAGCTCCGTTATAATTGGAACGTCTATATCTACGCTGCTGTGCTGAGGTTCTGAGAAAAGCTATTCCTGCGCTGGTAGAATTGGAGTCTAGCTGGGTAGAGCCCGTCAACAAGTAGTGGATTAAAACCCTTTCGCAGTATTTATTTCAAAAAGTAAAGGTATCGATAGGTAGATACAGTTGAAAAACTTAACAAAGGCCCCTAACATTTTAACTGAGGCATCATACAACCGCTTAAATCAGGCTTAAATAAAAATGTAGTCCAGTCAACCTCCGTTGGCATGCGCAGTACTGCTTCCGTAAGATTGCACAAATCGTACTGGCTGACAAACAACAGCTTTGTAAGCGGTTGTTTGATGCCTTAGTTAAAATGTTAGGGGCCTATGTTAAGTTTTACATATGGTAGAAACGGTATAATAAGGCCTGAAATCCAGGACAGACTTGCAGCTCAAATGCAAGGAGTTTATTACAAAAATGACCCACAAAGGACCAGAAACCAACACAAAGCAAACACAAGGGGAAAAGAACTACAGTAACGAGAACAATACCAGGTGTATGAACTAGAGAATCATACAAAACTGAACACTGGCAACTTGCAAGTTGCAAAAACAAGTTAACAAGACAATTGATTGATTGATTGAATAATTTATTAACAGTTTGCAGAATTACAGTACATTTCAAGCACAAACTCAATACAAAGGCTGTTAACTGTGAGTGGACGACCCAATTAAGCATTACACTTGTTTCCAATAGGGTCCACCATGTTCAAATCATCAAAACATTTAGAGACGTACAAATAGACACTTCTATAGACAGAACAGGAATTCATCATAAAGGAGGTAAAAAGGGAAAAGAAACATATACAGTGAGGGGAAAAAAAGGGGTGGGGGGGATTCACGTTCAGCTCCGTTAATTTGTTTGTTTTCCTTGGAGGAGCTGCGTTGGGTCCCCAAGTCGGCTCCGTGGCCGTACCTTGAGTTGGCTGTGTGGCCGTGACCGTCTCTTGTGTTGCCCTTGTGTTGGGTCCCCAAGTCGGCTCCGTGGCCGTACCTTGAGTTGACTGTGTGGCCGTGACCGTCTCTTGTGTTGTCCTTGCGTTGGGTCCCCAAGTCGGCTCAGTGGCCATACCTTGAGTTGGCTGTGTGGCCGCGACCGTCTCTTGTGTTGTCCTTGCGTTCGTGTTTGAGGGATTCCGATTTTACAGGGGCCAGTTTCGAAATTGCAGCCGTCCGTAGGTGCCCTTTGAGAACGGTTTTGAAGGAGTCAAGGGATTCGCATGTCTTAATGACAGTTGGTAGGGCGTTCCACATTTTGGTGGCATAGGAGCGAAAAGAATTTAGTCCCTTGTTTGTGCCGAATCTGGGTTGTACATGGTTCGTTGCACTCCCTCTGGTGTTGTGGGTGTGGACTTCGTTAACATTAAGGAAGTATCTAGACAGGTACATGGGTATCTTGGTGGTGTATCGAATCTTGTGGACCAGACCCATTGCAAGATGCTGTACTCTGTCGTCGACCCTAAGCCATTCCAGCCTGTCGAAGTGGGCAGGGGTGAGGTGGGTTCGGGGGGCGAGGTCAAGTAGGAGCCTGACCAATTTGTTTTGGGAAGTCTGGAGCCTGGTTTTAAGGGCCTTTGAGGTGCTGTGGTACCAGGAGGTGCATGCATAGTCAAAGAAACCCTGTACAAGGGCTCCTGTTAAGGTCTTCAAGGTGTTTTTGTTGACCAGTGAGGAGATCCTGTAAAGGAATCTTGTTCTATGGTTGACCTTTTTGATTACGTTGGTGGTCATTTTATCACCGGAAAGATTAGCCTCCAGGATGGAACCTAGGTAGGTAATTTCATCTTTACGTGTGATAACATTGTCACCCACTCTAACCAAGAAGCCATTTGCCTTGCTGAGATTACTATTAGAGCCAAAGAGAATGGATTCAGTTTTTCCCAGGTGTAAAGATAGTTTGTTATCAGCGAGCCAGGTGCAGATTCTACCGAGTTCAGAGCTGAGGGCCTTTTCAACCTGCAGTTTGTTCCTGTCCGAGACTAACAGTGCCGAGTCATCTGCGAACAGGAACAAGTTGCAGTCACAAGCTGAAGTCATGTCGTTAACACATATTAGGAACAGTAAAGGTCCCAGTATGCTCCCTTGTGGAACGCCACAGCTCACTGGGAGGGGGGGGGGGACAGTGTTCCATTCACCTCCACCATCTGTTCTCTCCCCTCCAGGTAGGATTGCATCCAGCTCACTGATGTGCTATCGAAACCAATTGCCTTTAGCTTGTTAACCAGTATGGAGTGGTTCACGGTGTCAAAAGCCTTTTGGAGGTCCAGCATGACCATGCCGCAGTATTTGCCAGCATCCACCTCATGTTTGATGTGGTCGCTCAAATAGAGAAGGCATGTGTCAGTGGAGTGGGACGTTCTGAAGCCAGATTGGAACTCGTACATTAATTTATTAGTGGCAAGATACTTTTCAACCTGTTCATAGACTATTTTTTCCATCACTTTCGAGATGGAGCTAAGAATAGAAATAGGGCGGTAGTTGCCGGGGTCTAATTTACTCCCTTTCTTGTGCAAGGGGGTTCCTTTGGCCAGTTTGAAATCTTGGGGGACCTGTCCCTGTTTGATGGAGAGGTTTACTATGTGGGTGATGATTGGAGCTATAGAGATGGCTGAGTCTCTGAGAAAACAACACTGGGAACAGGCGGTATAAATAATGTTCGTCCTTCGCAAGCATAGATGACCAATTGACTTCACGTCTTGTGGGTGCGAAGATGGCGGATGAGGCCGGTCCGTGCACGGAATGTCCTATTGTGGTGAGGGCATGTGACGTCTGGGGGCTCGCTAGGTGAGAGGGAGGAACTGGCTCTGGTCTTTACTGTGAGGGCATGTGACGTCTGGGGGCTCGCTAGGTGAGAGGGAGGAACTGGCTCTGGTCTTTACTGTGAGGACATGTGATGTCTGGGGACTCGCTAGGTGAGAGGGAGGAACTGGCTCTGGTCTTTACTGTGAGGACATGTGATGTCTGGGGACTCGCTAGGTGAGAGGGAGGAACTGGCTCTGGTCTTTACTGTGAGGACATGTGATGTCTGGGGGCTCGCTAGGTGAGAGGGAGGAACTGGCTCTGGTCTTTACTGTGAGGACATGTGATGTCTGGGGACTCGCTAGGTGAGAGGGAGGAACTGGCTCTGGTCTTTACTGTGAGGACATGTGATGTCTGGGGACTCGCTAGGTGAGAGGGAGGAACTGGCTCTGGTCTTTACTGTGAGGACATGTGATGTCTGGGGGCTCGCTAGGTGAGAGGGAGGAACTGGCTCTGGTCTTTACTGTGAGGACATGTGATGTCTGGGGGCTCGCTAGGTGAGAGGGAGGAACTGGCTCTGGTCTTTACTGTGAGGACATGTGATGTCTGGGGACTCGCTAGGTGAGAGGGAGGAACTGGCTCTGGTCTTTCGGAGCTGACGCTTCAGTTTGGTGTCCTGGATGCGGCGCTTTTCAGAGTCCTCTACTCCATGTTTGACTGCAGAGCACCAGTTGGAGCGGTGTTGGGCATCGGACTCCTAGGTCTCAGGATCCAGACTGCAGCTCTTGAGGCTGGCCTTTAGGGTGTCCTTATAGCGTGATCGCATGCCATGTTGTAGTTCGCCGTACTGTAGCCTTTTCTGGTAGGCGTTCATCTGCATTGCGGCAGACATGGCCAGCGCATCTCAGCTGGTTGCGCTTGAGCATGGCATAGATGCTCTCCATTTCAGCCCTGTGGAGGATCTCGGTGTCTGGGACCTTGTCCTGCCACTTGATGTTGAGCATCTCATGTGAAAAGCATTGAGCTGATTCGCATGCCGGCTATACACAGTCGGTATAAATAAAGCGGTAAAAATACACACAAGGTAACTAACTGGTCACAGGTGAATACAATAGATAATTAACACTGGTAAACTGAAAGACTAACAGGATACAGATGAGCAATAATTGCTAAGGCTAATCAGACAACACAGGTAACAGTAGCCTAAGGAAAACAGGAGGGAGATCACTACAAAATAAAGGCACACAAGTTTAAGGTAAAACAAATCCCAACTCAAACTAAGGAACACAAAAAAACACAACAGACAGAACATACTGTATACACTGATCGTGACAGATTCATTATTCTACGGCTTTAACTCGCACAGACGTTGACAGTCAGTCTCCCTCTGAACATGCAGTCGACCAACAGTGCATCCCCTGTTGGCATCCCACTCACGAACACGATCCCACTCACGAACATGGCCGGGGGTCAAACCCTGGTAGGCTACTGTGCGTTGGTGGGCTATTGTTTTACCTGAATGTCACAAGGACGCCATCAAGGACTTTTAAACAGCTACTATTGTTGCTACTATGGAAGGAATGCTCCATTGCAGTGGATTGCTATGCTGTGGCATAATCAAATATACAGAGACCATTTCAACAAAGCTAAAAGAGACAGGGTGTGCAGTCAGACTGTCAGAGGTAGGGTGTATGTGAGAGGAAGTGGGGAACAAACAACATATTTACATCGACAAACCTTGTGTGACCACAATAACCACAATAAATCACACAACTTTGCTAGCTCAACTTGAGCTGTCATGCACTTTTAATTAGAACATATTGACACTAAACTACAAATGTTATAATTTGGTCCCCCACTCCTCGTGATTGTCTGTCACTGTACAATATATCTGCACGTGAAACTTGTCCCCTGCATGTTATCCCATCCTTAAACTACTGGGAGCAGAGATAAAGAGCAGCCATACGTAACGTAGCATTCGGGGATGTTGCTCAATGCTCAGCGACACTTCAACACATTGCTGAGGCCTGGAATCAAACCTCGGTTCCACTGATACATATTTTGAAAATAGCTGATGTGAGCAATTTTTGCCTCTTTCTTAGATATTTGAAATTAAGGTATGGAAAATGTCTTTAAATTGTCACATTAGCAGATATACCCTGTTATACTGTTGGATTGTTTACTGTTGAGTGAGGAAAACAATGTTGCACACCAAGCTAATCATCTGGGGACCTCCCCAAAATCATTGAGGGACACCCCTAGGGGTCCTGAACCGCAGTTTGGGAACCATTGGGTTAGAAGAACAAAACAGAACTTCTATATGAGACAGCAAGCACTCTTTTCCCCCTCATTTGAATACAATATATATTTTGAAGTCGGGAAATTCAATCTTCCTGTTAGGACCCCTTTATTTTTCCAACAAGTGATTGTGTAGTTCACACAGGGGCAAGACGGTGGTGGGGGTCTTTAAAGTAAGGTCATACAATGCATAACTCAAACAGTCCCTCGGAGAGTTGCTATAGCTCCTTCCAGCTGCACTGCGGCTTTGAAAGTCCGTTGTGTGTGTGCGTGCGTGTGTGTGTGTGTGTGCGTGCGTGCGTGCGTGCGTGCGTGCGTGCGTGCATGCGTGCGTGCGTGTGAGAGAGAGAGAGAGAGAGAGATAAAGAGACAAGAAAGAGGAAACCCCTGCAAAATGTGGAAATGTTTTGTTTATTTGCATTCACTTTTCAAGGGGCTAGCTGTAGAGTTAGGTTAAAAATAACCACTTTAAATGTTCAGAATTTTCAAATTTGCACTGAATGAGGTTACAGAATTAGTATAACTAATCCTTACCCGTTAGAATCTAACGGGTAAGGATTAGTTATACTAATTCTGTAACCTCATTCATGAATATATGAACACCAAATGATGTACAGTGTGGGTAATGCATTTAGGGATGAGCTTGGGAAGTTGGGATGGCCACAAAATTCATATTCCTATTAGGCAGGTGGTCCGCGGACCACTTGGGGGTCCGTGGAAGCATGCCGTGGGCAGGGGTCATCTCGCTCTCTCGCTCAGACACACATACACACACACACACATTTGCGCGCACACACACACACACGTTCATGCACGCACGCACACGTTCATGCACGCACGCACGCACGCACGCACGCACACACAGTGCCTCGTACACTCGAACCGTCGGTTGCAAACACACAATTTGTGTAAAGTTGTGGGATTCAGTGACCTCACTGACCTGCGTAATGGAGGCGACGTGAGGTAACGAAAGCTTCAGTGCTAGATTGAAACGGAGTAGCGAAAAACGCTAATAAATTAAATTTGTTACATTGGAAAAAGGGAGTCGTTATCCCCTGCATAAGGTAATGGGCAATGTCTGTGTGCAAATTCAGAGCCATTGGTGCAGCCAACTGAGGACAGCGACATTGCCTCAGACAGATTTTCCAGATTAGTGGACCACCAAGTAGGGATGTTCCGATCACGTTTTTTTGCTCCCGATCCGATTTGCTTGGACACACATTACTGACTTATCTGTCAGATGTAAAGTGTATCTGCAATTGTGTCTCTACTGTAGTAAATGAAGACATGCCCAATCAATGTCTCAACATGAAAAAGCCAAAGTCCTATGTGGCCTCCATCCAGTCCATGAGGCTCCACAAAGCAGTCTGTTCTGAGGATTAATACCCACTTTGTGTGAGCCAACATGTGATGTGTAAATCCCACCCGACCATGCCGGTGACGGGAGCTGGGAATGGCCTGATCTTTATGTCAAAGAAGAAAGCGGAGGTGGACTCAATGGGCCTCATGCGCCAACCGTTCTTAAGAAGTTCTTAAGAGGAAATTTGTTCTTAGACCCACTTAGGACGTTTTTAAGAAGGTTTTGGGATCCCTCAATCTTTTCTTAGCTGTGATTTGTTCGTAGGTAAGAACAGAATCTACGCACACTGTAGAGCACTCTTAGGGTGCCTTTTTCGTTCTTAAGTGCAATCTGAAAACGTAAAGGAAAAACAGCGCCATCTGCATGATGCTCAAAGTTTGGTCTGAGGACCTCAAGGGGTCCTTGAGGAAGTTCCAGGCAGTCCACAGCAAAATATGGAACATTTTACCACTTTAATCCCATTTTATACTTGAAAATACTGAAAATAGTCAATCTACAAGCTCACAAACGCGTCCCATTACTGCCCATTTTGAGCTTGTAGATCGGCTATTTTCGAAACATTTTGATAAATTTTCAAAACATTTCCCTAGCAGAAAATATTTTCATATGGGGAAAAGTTGACTATTGTGAGATAAATAATAAAATACATTCATGAATATTGAAAATATTGAAAATATGAAAATTTCTGTTCACTTCAGTACCTCCACAGTATTATTGATTTTTAATGTTTGGAGTTTGGTGTTCCACCATATTTAGACTTTAGTATAGGTATTCTTGACTTCACTCAACTTTATTTCTATGTGTGAGGTCCTGTGATTTCTGTGTGCTGCAATCACACACAGGTGTGACTGCAGGCAAGGCCATGGAGTCATGCAAAACCACACCCACCTGGGTGAACACAGGTAGGAAAGTGAATTTCCAATGCCTTATATGGGATTGGTGGGGCGGTTCCCTATGGTAATTAGGATGCTAATTAGGATATATGGGGCGTCTACCTATGATAATTTGAATGAACTGGCACACCCCTTCAAGTTACGAGGATTTGGATTCATCATCATAAGAACATGCTTACGAACAATTCTGCCTACTTAAGAACGTTTCATGAATCTGACTGGACTTCTCTTAGGAATTCACTTAGGAAGAAATGTAAGAGGAAAAGTTAGGAACTTATTGGCGCATGAGGCCCAATGTGTGTGTGCGTGTGTGTGTGTGTGTGTGTGTGTGTACTTACCACATTAGCGCGCCATTGCGCTAATGTGGGTTAGAATTTGGACTAGGCTATGGTTTACTGATACTAATTCAACAGTTTGGGGATTGTTAATAATAATACTAATCTCTAATCTATAATAATAATAATAATAATAATAATAATAATAGGATAAAAATGTCAAAATGTTATTTAATGACTACACCATTTGTTTTTTCCTTCTAATCTATACCATATCTCTTCACACATAATAGCCAATCCACAATAATTTACTGAGTTTGCGAGCACCAAAATTTACATTATTGTTACCGAGTGAGTTGGGAGTTTTAGACCGGCACGGAATTACCACCCACCGCCTTTACCTTCAGCCAGACAATCCAACGTTTTGTCTCCGGCTCCTGTTCTCATACGATAATGCAAGAATTCAAGGAATCTCACCGGATAATGTTATGGAGAACTATGCTTTGTTATGGTCTCTATGCCATTAGTGAGCCGCGCGCACACACACACACACACACACACACACACACACACACACACACACACACACACACACACACACACACACACACACACACACACACACACACACACACACACACACACACAGAATGGCCTTCCATTGCAGGTGGTATACTGTAGGCTGCTGGTGTTATTGGTCAGACCAGGCCTTTTGTCTGGGCTGCATTCAGTGGCACACACTGCCTGTCAGCTCATTTATATCCGGGGAGACACACATACTGTAGGACCTGATGATGAGTCATTTGAGAGGACACACCTGTAAATTTGATGATTCGGATTCACTTCACATTCAGTTCAATTCATACCAAAATGGTAAACGGTGCATTTATACAGTGCCTTTATCCAAGGCACTTTACATCGATTGTGCATTACATTCACACACTGACGGCAGGGGAAAGCATGCAAGGCACCAACCTGCTCACCAATGCAATTAGGGGCTCAGTGTCTTGCTCAAGGAGGACACTACTAGACACTAATTCAGGGGGAGCCCGGGTGGAACTGGAACCTTCTGGTTCCAAGCGGCTGCTCTACCTCCTGAGCCACTGCTAATGCATCTTGCAAAAGAATCAAGAATAAGGATAGACTTCAGGAAATCCAATCACAATCGAGTGGGGCCATTTTGATCATAAGACCCAATCCACTAGTAAGAGACGAGACCACACCTCTACTTGAGTTTGATAATTTATTGAAACAAAATGAGATGAATGTGGAATGGGATGAGGAACCCAAGGTTAGGGCGAGACTCAGGGTGGGGGTGAAGTCTGCTGAGCGATCACAGGTGTATTTATACTGCGGTGATTGCAGCAAGGATTGGCTGTGGTGAGTGGAGGCAGGTGTAGTGGATACGGGTGATTGTGAATGAGGAGTGGCTAATGAGTGAGGGCAAGTGTGGTAGATCAGGGAAGCTTTGAGAAGGAAGAGAAGTGGTCACGTGACTTGGCTGCGCCATGATACTTTCATGGACGCTTGGGAGCCAAACTACCCGGAAGTTTGGCAGAATGCACTGGAGTCAATGAGAGCTCAGTGACCAGCTGACATGTAACACATTATCTGCTGTGTTGCTTTTCGATGTGTACACTGTGTAATTTTTATAGAGGTATGGTATCTAAAGAGCACAAAGTCAGTCTGTCAGCCAAATCTCGTGATACTTCGGAGCCAGAAACGATACCTGCTGCTGTTTAGATCCTCAGATAGAATTATATACTGTGCACTCTGTGCACATCGAAAAGTAAGTGATTCGATTTTTTTTAAAAATATTATATTATATTATATTCCTGAACCGATTATATGACAATTGTTCATAAATAATGTTTGTTATGAGCTGGTCCAGCCGGCTCCATTCACTGCCATGTATTCATTGCACTGCCGGTGTGAGTTTGGCTCCCATGAAAGTGTCCATGAAAGTGTCATGGCGCACTCACGTGACCACTTCCTTCTCAAAGCTTCCTTGTGGTAGATAGGGAAGCGATTGAGAACGGGGAGTGGCCATGAAAAGCAGAGGGTGGTCTCTACTTCTGAACCATGGGCGTGTTCGGAAATACCGCACCGGAGCGCACTCGCCGATTAGTTTGCATTGCACAGTGCGCTCAGTGCGCATTAACGAACGTGCCCTTTGTTGAATACAACTACATTTAAACTAAGCATGTCAGTCTCCAGGTTTTCTTTGGAATATGTATGATACTGCTTTACTATGACACTATGTATGGCACATTAGGAGTCAACTAGTACTAGTGGACTGGTTCTCAAACTTATTTATTTTCAAGGACCCCCATAACTCTGAGAGTGTACAAACCAATTTGTGAATCCATTTCACACTCGAGTTACATCCCTGTTATGGACATTCAGAGATATCTCTGGTGATATTGGAATATGGAAAATGGAATTTTGACAACATTTTCCACCACAAGCTAACATGGCGATGACCCCTGTAATGCATTGATGTGTAGTGCATTTGGGTCTGTAAGAACTTCACCCACATACAGTATGCTGGGGGGGTGGGGTCATTCATTGTCATTAATTTTCATGGCTTTGGGGATTTGTCGTGTATGTTGTACAACTAACTGTAGAGCTTAACTGGTTAATAACATTTTCCCCGCCCTTTTTTTTCTTTCCTGCTTTTTACAAATCAAACTCTGCAAAAGAGATGTGACTCTCTGCAAAAGGCATACTGTCTGCAGAGGTTCAATTGTTTTGACTGCAGAGGATATTATTTACTATCTGGCACATACAGTTTGTACATTCACAGACAAGTCACCTGACTTAATCTACAACACACACAAGCTGAGCTGCGTGTGTGTGTGTGTGTGTGTGTGTGTGTGTGTGTGTGTGTGTGTGTGTGTGTGTGTGTGTGTGTGTGTGCGCATGCAACGTGCGTGCGTGTCTTTCCAAGCATAGCACACAAACACAACAAACTGAGCACTAGTTTTGTGACGTTCATGAATGATTTGTCTGAAATGATTAGGTCTTTAGTGTGAACGGGAACCAATTCTGTCACTTCCTCAAGTGTTACCATTCCTCAACGCGTTCATTTTCCTCATAATATGACTTGGAGATTCAAATCCTATTTGATACTATGTCATTATTATGAGAATGTATCTCATAATTATGAAATATTAATGCATAATTACCAGTAAGACGGCTGAGGGCGAGAAACGGCATGGGGGGGTCAGATCAACATGGAATGAATTCTGTACTGGCTATAAGGAGCATGTCTTGAGTGTACAGGGCTTGGTGAGGCCAGATGAACATATGGAATGTCAGAACAGGTCAGCTCCATACATACTCCATATGGAGATCTAAGGGTGGTAGCGTGGACTTTCTCTTGAGTGTACAGGGTTTGATGAGGGCCCAAGTAGGGCCGGGCCTTAATTTTCGGGCCTGTTTCCCCGGCTGCAGGGTGCGGCTGCACTAATAACTTTGTGGCAGGCCCGTCTAGAGTTTGAATGGACAGGTGGGCCTGTTGAGAACTTACTGGCCATATAAGGAGCATGTCTTGAGTGTACATGGCTTGATGAGGCCAGATCAACATATGGAATGTCAGAACAGGTCAGATCCATACAGTATGGAAATCTAAGGGTGGTAGCGCGGACATTCTCTTGAGTGTACAGGGTTTGATGAGGGCCCAGGTAGGGCCGGGCCTTCATTTTCAGGCCTGTTGAGAACTCTAGTTTTCCCCGGCTGCCGGTTGCGGCTGCACTAATAACTTTGGGGCAGGCCTGTCTAGAGTTTGAATGGACAGGTGGGCCTGTTGAGAACTCTAGTTTTCGCCGGCTGCTGGGCGCGGCTGCACTAATAACTTTGGGGCAAGAGTTTGAATGGACAGGTATAAGTCAAAAGGGAGACATCGAAGAGGGAGGATGGATGGGGAAGGATCAACATATGGAATGTCAGAACAGGTTCTGACATATATCCGTATATGGAGATCTTAGATCTGAGGTCAAAGATGTAGAGTTGCTGCCCAATATTGATGGCATCAGGGATCTGGGGGCTTGCCTGGTGTGACACACTGACGGGAAATGCAAGATTCCATAGTAAATGCAACCTGTGGTCGCAATGATATACTAAGTCATTAATTATTATGAGAAATTATCTCATTTATTATGATTTCGGAGTAGTTATTATTTTTCACCTAGGCCTATACATTGAGTTTGAGTAGGCTATTTCCATTTTGCAATACTTCTACCCCACTACACTACGTACCAGAGGAAAACATTTATAAAAACAAACGTTTTTTACTCTGTTACATAATATGCCTTTAACCAATGAAATCCTATTT
Source organism: Electrona antarctica (assembly GCF_951216825.1). NCBI lineage: Eukaryota > Metazoa > Chordata > Actinopteri > Myctophiformes > Myctophidae > Electrona > Electrona antarctica. Next base: position 20,018,347 of record NC_136796.1, on the reverse strand, counting down.
GTCTCTTTGAAAATAGCCAATTGAGCTGCGATTTGCTATTTTTGAAAGAGTGTGGAGAAAACAAAATAGAGACATTTGAGTTATTTGGTACTGTGCGTATGCTTTGACAATACTCAAGTGGAATCTTTACTTCAGTAAAATCATCAGAGTACTTCTACCCCCACTGGCATTCGTCCCTTCATGTCCCTTGACCCCAGAAGACCAGAGGTCCTTAATAAACACAATGGGTCGTCAGGAAAAGCAAACCCGTTGGGAATCCAGACATGTTCGGCCGCCACACGCCCTTCCCCTCCCCTGCAGCTTGCCCCGGTAGAGATAGCCGCACTGCTCTGATAGGCTGGAGGGAAAAGGAAGCCATCAGTCACACGGGCGACCTTTCCTCAAGTGGCGTGTAAACATTAGGAGCACGAAGCCCGAGCCGGTCGCCCTCCTTTTAACTGCTTCGAGTGATTTATGAAACCATAACAAAGTCTGTGTCCCCCGATGGAGGCCTTGATGTCTTTTTTTCTGCCTGGGTGACGTTTGACTGTCAGATTTATAGTATAGGCACTTTCAACCCATGGCCCTAATTTGGTAAATAAATAAATAAGAATAAAACATTACATATTATTATTATTATTATTATGAATTTCTTTACTTCCAATCAAAACCAATTTTTTTGTTTTCCAGTTCAGGTTCAAAAGTACAGCAGGGTAGTGAAGTAAGCAACACAGCTGCAGCTATTACACTTAGGTATGTCCATGTGCACTCACTGCACTGTCAATACTGTTGACTGTCTATCTATGGTTGCACATTGGCATGGCTCTGGAAACACCTGGAAGCCCCCCCCCCCTCCCCCAAAGCTCAGGATTGTGCAGAATACAACTATGATAAAAAGCCATTCTGTGATTAACAATTGTGTAAACCCATTAACCCGTACTGTATGGGTTTCCACAATACATCTTACAACAAGCCTGCACTTCACAGCATCTGGACTCACTGGACGACCGTGTGAAACTCGCAGGGAGAGAAAAAAAACTCCAGTTCAGCTGCATGGCCTTTCCTCGAGCTGCACAGCTGCACGCTAAACAAACAGGCGTCCGCAGTGCAGTGGGTCAAACGGTCTCTTCGCCTCATCATCAGGCAGCGGGGGACTTCTCATCCAGAGGAAAAGCAGAAGGGAAAGTGAATCAGAGAAGAAGAAGCAAGTGGATCATCATGTGACCACCGGTGACTAATAACGCTGACAGGAATATAGGGTGGGGGGTTGGATGATGGATGACCCCCTCTGGGTCATTCATATTTAGGGCCGGTGGTGGTGTGTTTTATTCCTGCTGCTTCTGTTCAGACTGAATATGTTTGATGTGATATATTTATCTTTGGATAATATCACCATTTAACAACCCATTAAATACCTCTACAAATGCCTACAGTAGTTCAAACACTTTCAAGATTAAAAAAAGAAAATATTCATAAATGTCTGTCTGTCTGTCTGTCTGTCTGTGTCAGTTTGAAGGGCAGGTAAATGGGAGGGGTGAGAGGAGGGAGCGAGTCACCAAAAAGGAAGCTGGCGATCAAGCAGGGATGAGGGGAAAGGAAAGAAAAAGACAGAAAACAGGACGAATGGGATTTGATTGAGGTCAGCTGACACTGACACCTCAGCTCACTGTGTGCCAGTAGGACAGACACAGAGGAGGTTCATGGAACAGTGAATCTGGAGGAGTTCACCCCATAGCCTAGAATTCATGGAGATTTTTTATTGTAACATTCCTAAGCCAATAATTTGATGACGGCAGAGTCACCATGCAGTAGGAGACTGTCTTTGGGCCCATTTTCCCCACCAAATTTTGAACCAGTTCAGAGTGTTTCCATGAAAGATGAATTGGTCCAGAACCCTAAAAGTTGGTTTGGAACTGGAACCAAAGAATGGCCGCCGGTTCCGTGAAGGCATCAAGGTTGTAAGAATCCATAACGGAACCAGTTCTAGAGCCAAAGTAATTTTGGTTGAAAAGGGGCTTTTGCGTCTCCTACTGAGTCTCCTACTGAGTCTCCTACTGAACGATGACCCGGTCATCAAATTATTGGCTTAGGAATTCAACCAAAACGTTGTGCCGTGCTATGAGCTTGTATATCTGCTATTTAAAAAAAAATCACACACGTGTGCAGTGCACGCTAGAACGTGTCACCCTTAATCCATTAGCCAAGTAAATGGGAACCATCAGTCATAAAGTGATTTCCTATACAAACATGTTTCCTACTACTATTTATACATACATTATGTAGGCATGAGTGTCATATGCGTGTACATGTGACGTCATTAAAATACCCCAAAACTAAATCAGCATTACACCACTAGCACATTGGTTGGCTATTCAAAAACAGAGATATCTTCTATTTTTTAAAAATCTTGAAAGGTTGTACAAATCTTTTTTAAAGCGAACATTTTTAACTCAAATCTTTGTTTCTGGGGGGTCCCTTGAACAAAATATTTTGAGATGGTCTGTGGCCAAATAATTTCAGGGGTTTGAGAACCACTGAAGCAATAGGTTTTTCAGAAAACTGTTTTAGATTTAGAAGGTATTCATACAATCGGCCACATGTCTTAATTAATGGGTTATTATTATGTCTACAATCTTGGAATTCATTGCATTAGTAACACGTTCATGCTGCTACCTTCCCATGTTATCATATGGACCTATTGTCTCATTGTGTCATGGTGTCGTGGACTAGGACAAAATGTGTATTATTATGTGAACAATTACTCTCACTGCTATGTGTGTATGTGATCAATGATCAAACTTGAACCTTGGACCTACAGTAGCATGTTGTATTTGTTGGTAGTTGCATTTCAAATACATTATAGTCTCACCTGTAACAACACATATTGTTCCAACAAAACAAAACAAAACAATACAAAAGGGAGAAAAAAGAGGGAGTCCAATGTTCCCTTTCCCCCGCATCCCGCTGAGGTTTGACGAAGGCATTGTTAACTTCCTTAACCTGGTGCCCACTGCCCTGTCACACACATTAAATCACTGCACCTCACGTGTCTTGACCGAAGAGATTAACCACATGAACTGAACTCTAGGATCCCTTTTTCTAGGCATGTCGTGATTAATTCTTGATACATTCTGCAAAAAATGCTGATCTACAAGCTTCCAAAGCATTGCAGCACAACATCATGTTGTGAGCTTGTCTATTTTGAAAGAGATTTGGTGTAATCTGTTTCTGTTTGAGATGCTGCCGCATGGAATATAATACGGCTAAGCAGTCTCAAAGCCAATGGCAATAGACTGCAAAATAGCTTCTTCCACACTGTGAAGTGTGAAGTTGAACATACAACACATTTAATACACTGTGAAGTTGAACGTCTATTGCATGTAGAATACACTGTGAAAAGCTGTTTGCACTAAGTTAGGTAGCAGCCACTGGGAAAAAGAAAGAAAGAAAAATGCTGCTGGTATCTAACTATAAATGTGCCACGTCTCTGTGTGCGTGTGTGTACGGTTGTAATGCACGTAACTCGAGAACCGTTTGCCCCACCGACTTCAAATTCGACACACGCGTTCCACACCACCACAGGGAGTGCAGTGCCCGCCCTCGAGTCTGTGGGACACACCGTTGTCCAGAAACACCACAAAAGGCTCTGGTCAGGCTCTGCCAGTGGACCTAATGAGCTCAAGTCCCAATTTCCAGCCTCTGCCTCAGCCAATTGATTGCCACCATGGCAACCCCACACCTGCCAATTGATTACTTAACCAATCCACTTTTCAATTTGCACTCTTCAGACACTCCATGTGGGACACAGACAGACAGTTTAAATGGGTGCTATATGACAACAGGTATAATTGCATACTACAGAGATCTCCATACAGTATGGGCACAAAAGGGACACAGACAGATAGCTAACATGGGTGCTATGACAACGGGTATTATTAGGTTCCCGAGTTGCATCGTTCCCAAGTAGGCCAGTGGCCGACGGGCACGTACAGGTCTAGTATCCAATAATTATACCAAGAACTATTTGCACATGTACATTTGATGTGATGATGCTATATATAATATACCAAGACTATATGCACATGTACATTTGATGTGATGATGGTCTTGAATCCCCCCCCTGCTCTCTTTTGCACTCTTGTCCTTTCTGTAATATTTTTTAACGTCACTTTTATTTTATCACTATTCTATACTGTCATTATTGTCTAATGTCTATGCTGCTGCATTGTCTGAAGGAAGCCAAACCAAAATAGGTTTTACACTTATGTACCTGTAATGTACACAAGATGTAGGCTAACAATAAAGTACAACCTTGAACTAGAGAGTTGGTGTAGATTGATTTGGCGTAGTGGGGAAACGGTAGGGGGACTACTGTACAAGGCAACACAGCTCAGCACAAACAGTGCATGAGCAGTTAATTAGGCCAGTATCTGTATACTCTCAGTCAGCCTTTTGGTCAAAATCTCTCAAGGAAAAACAAATCCCAGACTTCACTTGGGAATGTTCATAATTGCATTTCTGACAAACTTATCTGGATGAGTCAATGCACAAATGATCCCTTGCTTCCTGTAAAAAGGATTATCTGAAGGTTTTTTTCTTAGGACCAGTGCTGCGGTGTCGTCTATGGCAGTGGTTTTAAACCTTCCACGGGTGCAACCCCCCTCCAAAAAAATAATAATAAAAAAAGAAAAATAATAATTATATTTGTGTGTGTGTGTGTGTGTGTGTGTGTGTGTGTGTGTGTGTGAGAACTGGGAAAACCCCCTACCCCGTCCCCACATACACCCTGACAAGCACTTGCATAGAATTATTATCATTTGACAATTTGGGCAATGTTTTGTCTTTTTTTTTTAGGTATAGGTAAAATGTATTAAAAGTCCTTAAATTGTCACTTTACCCGGCCCCCCAATCACGTGGGGACCCCCACAGGTTGAGAACCAATGGTCTATGGAACTATGATAGACCATGAGTTTAAGCTATGGCTGAATTCCTTTAACGCAGATTAAGGCCATGTGATTCTGGGGTCACCTGAAGTTACTCCCTGTGCGTGCGTGCGTGCGTGCGTGCGTGCGTGCGTGCGTGCGTGCATGCAAACATAACATTCCAGACAGTTATGCTAATTGTTTTGCTGGTATAAGATTCTGGTACTAGTTGAAAACACAGCTTAAGATGAACTGGAAAACAGCTATTGACATTGATACATTATTTTTACCAGTTTCAAACTGAATTTGCTCATACACTCCGACTCTGGGAAGCGCTTACAGCTATTGGCATTGATACATTATTTTTACCAGTTTCAAACTGCATTTGCTCATACACTCCGACTCTGGGAAGCGCTTACAGCTATTGGCATTGATACATTATTTTTACCAGTTTCAAACTGCATTTGCTCATACACTCCGACTCTGGGAAGCGCTTACAGCTATTGGCATTGATACATTATTTTTACCAGTTTCAAACTGCATTTGCTCATACACTCCGACTCTGAGAAGCGCTTACAGCTATTGGCATTGATACATTATTTTTACCAGTTTCAAACTGCATTTGCTCATACACTCCGACTCTGGGAAGCGCTTGGATGTGTGTACACTCATTATGCTGTCTGCAGCAATGCGTGGGAGGGTATACTGGAAAACAGCTATTGGCATTGATACATTGTTTTTGTTGTTTCAAAGTGTACTTGCTCATACACTCAGCAATGCGTGGGAGGGTATAGTAATCTATGTGTATGCGTTCGTGTCTGTGTATTGCCTACAGTATGTGAACAAAATAAGTTGAGCACAGATGCACAGCCTTTCACGGAACTGGATGGGAACTAAAACTGTACGATGCCCTGGCCTGTGCTGAGATGGTTACGTTTTGGGCCGAAGAAGCCAAATTTCAAGGTCACAATGCAGCTCAAGGTTAAATTGCATACCGTAATTGGTTTATATATCAGGAACAGTTAAAGAGCTTCATCTTTATCAT